>NC_083419.1:60852015-61178691 GCF_020745735.1 Hemiscyllium ocellatum
GTTTTACAGATTGGGTGGTAAGTACAACAAATAATACTTCCTTTTCTTGTAAAACATACCGAGAAAACCTGTCTGTGTGTGTCTTTTGCGGTCACAACACTTAAACATTGCTGAATTAGGCAGCTAATTCTTCTAAAAATACCTGATGCCGTCAACTGAGAGGTGAAAAGAGAGGGTAGCCATTCAGTTACTCCTGGATCAAAATCCAAGGATGCCCATTCGAACAACACAGTTAGGGGGTGCCTACACCGAGGGACTACCATAGGTCAAGGTAGCAGCTCACCAGCTACTCAAGGCAGGTTGGTATGGGCAAGCAATAGTGGATTTACAAATTATGCTCAGATCTAATGACATTTCTTGTGGCCATAAATCTGTTCTTTCATGGTATATGGGCACCGCTGCAAGGCTAACATTTATTATCTATCCCTAGTTGCCCCTAAGTGAAGTGTCTGTATTGCCACTTCACAGTGCAGTTAAGAATTAACCACATTGAAATGGGTCTGGAGTCACACATGAGCCAGACTGGATCCGGACAGTAACTTCCTTCTCTGAAGGATATCAGTGAACCAGACGGGATTTTACAACAAGCAATGACTTCATGGCATCTTATTTCAGATTTATTAATTAAACCCTAGTGGCAGAACTTGAATCCATGTCCCCAGAAGATTAGACTGGCCCTCCTGATTACTAATGCTATTACTATTATGACACTATCTCCTGGAAATAACTCTATTTACAAATATTTTCCTATACCAGTACTCCTCCAAAAAAAAAACTTTTTTGTGGGCTGGCTCATCCATTATTTACTGTCAATCCCAGATTGTTCTCAATAAGTTGATGGTGAGTTATCTTCTTGAATCGTTGGAGTTGGAGAAGGATTTCGACCCAACAACATTGAAGGAACAAGTCAGTGGTTTTGGGTGGGAATTTGCAGATAGTGATGTTTCCGTGCATCTGTAATTTTCGGTGGCAGAGGTTGCAGGTTTGGAAGGTGCATTCTAAGATGCCTTGGCAAGTTATTGCAGTGCATCGTGTGGATGGCACACATCTTTGACCATGTGTGTCAGTAGCAAATGGAGTGAGAGTTGAAGGTGATGCATCAGGTACTGATTAAGCAGCTGCTTTGTCTGGATGGAGTTGATGCTCTCTCACTCATCCAGGCATGGGGGGAAATATGCCATTATACTCCTGACTTGTGCGTAGTAGGTGGAAGACAGAAGACAGGAGATGTGTAGGAAATGGGACAATTTCCAGCCTCTGATATGCAGGATTGAAGTGACTGGTGCTAATCAATTTTTGGTATGCTGGTAGTGGGGGATTAAATAAAGCAACGCCATTGTATGTCAGGGGAAATTAATTCTTTCTTGTTGGAGATGCCTATTGTCTGGCAGTTGTGTGGCATGAATATTACTTGTCACTTATCCTGCTTGGAAGAGATGATTACATGAGTATGTCAGGCTGTTGCTTGAACAGTCTGTGGAACAGCTCCCCCAAATACAGCAAAAGACCACAAATGTTGATAAGAAGGACTTTGCAGGTCAACTGGTCAGAACACGGTCATCTCTGATGCCTAGGTTGATCTTGGATGACTCATTAAGTTAGATTTCTTTTTGTTACGAAAGCGATTTCAGTTCTGTTTGCACAGCCATTTTGGGATCTTCAACGTCTGGTTCTGCCTCCTCCTTAATGCTTGAAATACTAACCTGCCTTTCTGTCAGATGTTAAAGGAACTAGCTGTGCTCTCCCAGCCTGTTCTCTCTAGCTGCACCTTGCTTGTGATTAAATGTGTTAGCTCAAGTTCACTTTATGGAGAGTGGAGTGGCGATTTGCACGAGCAAAACTGGGAAAGAAAGCCTGAGATACACAGAAGTGGATTAAATAGAGAGAGAGGTCTTTGTTTTGAGGAGGCTGTTGATAATACAGCCCCTGCTGTGGCTTGGCTGTAGGCCGACTAGGGGAATCCATTTTAAACGGATTTCCAAACAACCTGCAAACAGAGGTGCATTGATTAACACAAAATAAAAATCTGTTGTGTGAGCACACCCAACTGCACCACTGCAGGAAGCTGGCAAACAGCCGCTGCTCACTCACTGAATTGATGGGCAGATCAGATCACTTCAGAGAGAGAGTTTTACAGGATGCAGGAGGGGCCGATTTGGCACTCCTTCGGAGCCAGAGCAAGCTCAAATATCGCTCCAGTCACTGCTTCAACACCAAGATAAAGGCTGCAGAGAGTGTGCAGTGAGGAATTGTATCCGACACGCAGCATCACGGAGGCTGCCACCAGCATGGAAGCCCTTGAAATGCCCTTGAACTGCAGGTATAATTAGCAGGAAAAGAAAGGTGTTGCTGATCACAGTAAGCCACCATCACGCTGTACTGTCATTAGTTAGAGGCTGGTGAATATTAATCCTCTGCACCAGAATTATTTTAACATTACACCATGCTATTGTTTAAAATTAATCTGCACTGCATAGTCATTCGTGCAACACGCAACTGCGGGTGGCAAACATGACCTGAATAAAATTTTAAGCTTCTTTAAACCCAGAGAGGACAAGAATAATTATTTTTGTAACTCATTTATTTTAAAAGCTTTCGGGTGATCTGTTTCTCCAATCCTCTCGATCTAGCCCTCTCTCTTCTGTGGAAGCACAGAGGTACAGCTCCTCTGTACTTCCACATCAGCCTCGGGCATTCCTCATAAGTCAGTCAGCAAGATATTTGCCAATCAAAAGGCGGGACAGCTGAATCCAAATGTGTGTCCTTGGGACGTTATTCAACAGCTGATCTTCCCAACGGAGAATATCAATGAAAAATAAATGGTCCCCGAATTTACATTTTCTCCTTCCCCCGCCTGTGGACGCCAAGGCAAAGTCAACCACACACCTGCAGCAGCCCTGGGCAATGCTGACAAACTTATCTCAGACCAGGGAATGAACTTGGCATCTTCAGGTGAATGTGGCTCCTATCACATCATGATGAATATTTAAGAACAGGCTGGCATTTTTGTGGCACATCAAACATTTCAACTCTCAAATGCCTCGAAACAACCACTTATTGTTGAAGACATTATGTTAAGTCCAACAATAATACTGGACATTAGTCATCAGTTTAAATGATTGATTTATTAATATGGCTTTAGCTGAGGGAATAATTCAGCCGGGGAACCAGAGGACTGTTCTTATATTTTTCAATTAATATCACACCATCGGAGAAAAATCTCTACAGTGCTTTCGTGTAACATATCAGCTGAACAATAGCAATGAAGTACACACTCATTACTTGCCTATTATTTGATAAAGTGGAATAGGGCATTGAGAAAGATAAAAGCAAATTACTGTGGATGCTGGAATCTGAAACCAAAAGAGAAAATGCTGGAAAATCTCAGCAAAAGCGTTGACAAAGAGTCAGTTGGACTTGAAACGTCAGCTCTTTTCTCTCCTTACAGATGCTGTCAGATCTGCTGAGATTTTCCAGCATTTTCTCTTTAGGACATTGAGAAGCAAGCTTGTCTTAACACTTGTTACTCATGCTCACTGTTTCTTCCAACAAATCTGCACGGCTAAACAAAGTGATACCTTCTGCTTCAAACACCAAGTGGTTAACAATCCATTCTGTGCTATTGGGAATGGGTGATGAATCACCCTCTAGGATATCACAGTCGAGTCAATTATGCATACAATTCATGCTGAGGTCTTAAGAAGTATTTATTGCAAGATTTATTACACCAAGCTGATGAAATATATAAACTCAACATTTAAATTTCTGCTCCTTATTGTAAAACTGAAAGACCAGGATCCTGGAGTCCAGTTTCAGTCCGTTAACTAGATCCCAAATTAATGCTTCCATGGATTTCAGTCCCAAGAACTTTTGCTTGACCACTGTGTTGTCCCCATGGCTTGTCCTACCTGCCTATCTTCTTTTCTACCTATCCACTCCACCCTCCTCTCTGACCTATCACCTTCATCCCACTCCCATCCACCCATTGTACTCTTTGCTACCTTCCCCTACCCTCCTCACTGACCTATCATCTTCATTCCCACCCCCACTCACCTACTGTACTCTATGCCACTTTCATCCCACCCCCACCCTCCTCTCATTTATCTCTCCACCCTTCAGGCTCTCTGCCTGTATTCCTGATGAAGGGCTTTTGCCTGAAACGTCGATTTTCCTGCTCCTCGGATGCTGCCTGAACTGCTGTGCTTTTCCAGCACCACTAATCCAGAATCTGGTTTCCAGCATCTGCAGTCATTGTTTTTACCTACTGTGAAACCACAGCAGTTTTTAACTATATACAGCCAAAGGCTTTTTAGACAAAAGCTACCATCAATATGTCTCTTACAAATCACTTCTTACACTTAACACTGAAACCAGATGATAGTTTTGGAACGACATCAGCCAGGTGGACATCATAGAATATGACTTCCCTGATGTGACCATGTTAACAGTCCCAATTAGGGAGCCCTGGCTGACAGATGTAAACATGAGGGTCGGGGTTCTATTCATTATAAAAGCCGGAACTGGACTACCTGGGTCAGTGTCATGGACTGTGCACAAGTAAAAGGTGACTTGGTGATGGGATACCAGCCTCCATGGAGTTATTTTGCAGACTTTCGATTACAGTACATTAAAGATGACACAGTAAATCACAACTTTCTCTGAACAGTTCAGTGATCACTTAAAAATTCCTGTCACAGAGGTGGAAGTGTAATCAAAAGTGAAGTAATGACTTCATTCAGTATATGTTGCACTTAACGCTGTATCTTGGCGTAAACTGCTTTCAGCACAAATTGGTAAAATAGAAGTAAAGATAAACGACATTGCATCCAATAATCTTTCATGAGATTCTTTTTAAAGTTCATCTTGAATTATTCCCCTTTTCATGTTTCATAAATGTAATCCTTGTAGACAGCTTTTGTCTCCCAGTTCCTCCTCTTCCCTTTGCTGTTGGGTTCAGATAATACCTGAACCACCCTTCTCATTTCTCAGTTCTCCCATTTTGGAGACATCCTGTCTTCTCCACATCTTTTTCTCTTCGATAAACATTTGGCCTTCATCTCTAATATTAAATTAGCTGACAATTTAAATAACAAAATAATTATGCAATTCTTGTTGAATTTAATTGGTTGACTGGGTTTAGCAAGCGATTAACACATCGGTTTCAAGTTGAATTGATAGCTATTCACAGCTCCATGCTTTCGTTATGAAATTGCTGAGACAACTATTATTAAGGAAAATCTTTTTTGCAAGTGTTTCATGTTTTCCTTATCTCAGCAGACTCCGTAAATATTCTTCTGTAGCATAGTAAGGCTCAAAATATTATGTTCTCAACCTTTCTGATCCCAATCAAGTGATTCTACATCCTCCTTCCAGTCCTTACTAATTAATCCACTCAAATCACTGCTCAGACTCCACACACAATTTGCCCCCAGCTGTCACACACTATGACTAAAACCATCCCCCTCCCTCCCAATTTCTGTGCTCATATTAGAAAATTCAACCTCATTTTCTCTGGCATCTCCTCAAAACATTCAAGGAAACTTGACAGGCCTGAGAAAGGTGTTCCACAGCCATGTCTTTAACTTCATTACTTGTCAACTTCATATCTGTTCCATCCATAAGCACTCAAGCCAAAGGAATGTTCAGCATAAATAGTGGCCACATCTCCAACTTAAAAGTCTCCAGACACTGGTCAAGTTCCTTATGGAAAGATACAAGCACCTCAAATGCAACCATGCCAAGTATAGGCCATTCTGCCCTAAAGGTCCTTGCTAATGCTCCGCATGAGCCATTTCCTACCTCATTGCTTCCCAACCATCAAGATAGCCTTGCATTCCTGTCACACTCATATACATCTCTTCATCCTCCCTTAATTAATCCATATTATTTGTCACAATTTTTCCCATGTAGTAAGTTCCACTTTCTCATCTCCTTCTATTTATATCATGGGACCAGATGGATAGTGGTGAGCTGCCATAGTCCAGATAACAAAGTTTTTTCCTGAATTTCCCATTAAATTTTGAAGTCAAAATCTTCCAATTATGGACTCATCACAAGTGGAAACATCTTCTTTCCATCAACCCTACAGAACACCTTCACATTTCAAACGTTCACGATCAGGCCATTTCTTCATCTCCTCTTTTCTAGTCCTAGGAATTTCAGGCTGTCTATTTTTTTCTGATGTTTGGACCATCTTAGTGCTCATATCTAAATACATTTTCCATTGCCTCCAATTTATTTTATGATATGGACACCAGCACTATTCATTGCACTACAATGGTGGTTTAACCAAAGTTCAGCACGCATTCACTTATGTCTTCAACCCTCTATCTGTGATTTGAGTATGCTTACTTTGCATATTATATCTTGGAGGAACCTCATTTATGATTTTGGATATGTCAGTGCTGGACTAAGTACACAGTTTGCAGATAAACAGCCTGAGCATGTGCCTTGTATCCCAAAGGCTACATAGTGAGCTTTCGGAAAATGTCAATTGTGCTGGAAGCTCATAAAGTCAACGAAGGACAAAGGCAGCATTTAGAATGTCTGCTCATAGAAAGTGACCTCGAGATTCTGCCTGGTTTCCTTCACACAACTGCTACTAGCATTCAGTAAGGAGTCAATAACATTTACAAGTCAACTGCAAACATTCAATGCAACAGCACAAACCAAAGTGATGCAAAGTCTTCAATTCAACCGCAGTTTTAGGTGGAGAAAATATCCAGTTTATCACCGAAAAGTCATTCATCTTCTTCAATAACCTCATTGTTTAGGAAAGTGCAGGAATTCACAATGAGCATTTTCATCATTGTAAGGTGTTAAAACAGTGAAAGAGCTTGCAAAGGGATTTTTGGCCTCAAAGCAATTTGCCAACACTGTTTTAAAAGAAGGGCCAACTCATTTCCTTGCTGGAACAGCCCAGCATGAAGTCTATCGAGGAGGCACAAGTACCAATTCAATTTAGCACTAATTTCACTTCACTGTCTTAATGGTCACCTGAACACAATATTCCATTAAAAAGTCCTGATACCCTGAGAATTGCTGAACTATGTGAAGAGGAGAATGGAGGAACACTCATCGACTGCCCACATTCCCTACAGTCAATAGGCGAATAGGTTAGAACTGCATGTAGACATCTGCATTCCATGTCTCCTTCGGTTGTGAATCCAATGACCACAGTTTATTACTGGGGCCACAGAATATATGAATTTACTACAAGAGACTCTTTTTGATGTGTGAGCCAAGTTGGACCAAATCCAACTCTTTTTTGGCACATCTGAATCTGTATTACGGTAAAGAAACAAATCAAGGTCGAGGCAAATTATTCAGACTTCAATTTCAAGCTCTCTAGTAGAAAGCCCTGGAGTACTCTTATTATTGTACAATGACATAAACAGCTTTCTTAACAGCAATGCACTCCCCAACCCATATGAGGAAGGATACATCAAACCCGTATATGAGATAGAGAATGGGAAGCTCCATGACTTTGAGAATTCAAAATGAAATTGAGACATGGCAAGACGTGGAACAGTAATACTGTTGATTCAAAAGAGTCAAAGTGTCACAAGTAACACTCAACTTGCTGCTTTGACATGGAAGTATTCCCACTGCATTCTAAAGGACAAAGTACGTTTCTTATAAAAATATACTTTCACACTGAACTGCCCTTGAGCAAACCAAGAATAAGTAATTCCACTATCTTATTTTGTATTGGAGTTTAAAAATAGCTACTATTGTAACTCATCTGAAATATTATATCTTCAGATGCAATGAATTATGGAAATTAAAGTAGCCATTAACAGAAAGCAAAGAGAAGACTCTCAAGTTTGCAAAGTGCATGCAGACAGCTATTGAGCCATCAGCAGGAAATATACTCACTGCTGCTTGGAAACAGTCCTCACAAAGGAAACTAATGTCTGTCCACCTGTGATCAAGGCCACATCATTTCAGCCATGTTTCGCTGCTTAAAAACATATTCCAAAATGAGTGAAGAGGAAAATAAGCAACAGGTACTCAGCCACCTTGGGAAATTTAGGACAAGAGACCAAAACCTTGGACTAAAGGATGGGTTTAAGAGAAGGCTTTGGAAAGTGATTAGAGAGACTGAAAGGTTTAGGAAATGAGTTCCAGCACAGACCTACGCCAGCTGAAAGTTCGGCCACTGATACTGGGCGAATAGTTTAAAAAGGGAATAGAAACATAGAGACACAAACATATCGAGCAGGTCCCCCTTGTTACTGAGAAGACACCCTGTGATTCATCATGGTGGCTTAATATGGTAGAAATAGTTGACTGAGGAGAATAAAAGCATTGTCACTGCTACCAGGATAGCAGACATTTCTGCTCAGAAGACCAAAGAAATTGGCAGAGATTAGGTAGGACAAGACGATGGACCTGAATCTGAAAGCAAAGATGAGTGCTACACATTGATGGCTGGGTGAGGTGTGTGTTGGGGGGGGACATGTAAATCAGGAGGTGAGCAGAGATCAACAAAGCAGGGTAGGCACATGCAGCTGAGTTTTAGTCAAGTTGGAGTTCAATTGGTTGACATTCGAAGAACAGAGAGGAGAAATGACTGCAGGTGGTCAAGAATATCCCTGCGAAGAGGTGCCTTTACACTCTTGGTGGTCTAAACATAGAATCCTTTCTCCTGAGCTGCTGTTAAAGCCCAGTCCACAAATTATTTTCAAAAGGAAATGAGAGAGGCAAAGCTGGGTGTTGTCTGCATGCATGTGCAAATGGACTGCGATTTCAGACGATACTGCTGAGGAGCAACACCTACATCTGACATGGGATGGACTAAGGATAGGCCCTTGGATGATGCAGGGTCTGAGTAAGAGAGATAACAGTGCTGGAGAGAGAGAGGACAGAGCCCTTGCAAGCCATTCTTTGTCTACCATTTAGCAGTAATCAGTGGAGCTAGGTGAGTGCAGTCCCAACCAACTGACAGCATTGGAGAGCTGTTGGAGGTTAGTGTGGCCAAGCATGTCAAAAGCTACCAATAGTTAGACACAGTCATAGAGACATAGAGATGTACAGCATGGAATCAGACCCTCCAGTATAACCCATCCATACCGACCAGATATCCCAACCCTATCTAGTCCCACGTGCCAGTACCTGGCCCATATCCCTCCAAATTCTTCCTATTCATATACCCATCCAAATGCCTTTTGAATGTTGCAATTGTACCAGCCTCCACCACATCCTCTGGCAGCTCATTCCATACAAATACCACCCTCTGCTTGAAAAAATTGTCCCTTAGATCTCTTTTATATCTTTCCCCTTTCCCCTAAACCTATGCCTTCTAGTTCTGGACTCCCCCACCCCAGGGAAAAGACTTTGTCTATTTATTCAATCCATGTCCCTCATAATTTTGTAAACCTCTATAAGGTCACCCCTCAGCCTCAGATGCTCCAGGGAAAACAGCCCTAGCTTATTCAACCTCTCCCTATAGCTCAAATCCTCCAACCCTTGTAAATCTTTTCTGAACCCTTTCAAGTTTCACAACATCTTTCTGATAGGAAGGAGACCAGAATTGCATGCAATATTCCAACAGAGGCCTAACCAATGTCCTGTACAGCTGCAACATGACCTTCCAATTCCTGTATTCAATACTCTGACCAATAAAGGAAAGCATACTAAACGCCTTCTTCACTATCCTATCTACCTGCGACTCCACTTTCAAGGAGCTATGAACCTGCACTCCAAAGTCTCTTTGTTCAGCAACACTCCCTAGGACCTTATGTTCAAGTGTATAAGTCCTGCTAAGATTTGCTTTCCCAAATGCAGCACCTCGCATTTATCTGAATTAAACTCCATCTGCCACTTCTCAACCCAATGACCCATCTGATAAAGGTCCTGTCTTATCCTTTGTGAGCATGGTGGGGTCAAAGCGAGCGAGAGAGCGAGACAGCGAGACAGCGAGACCTGTGAACAGGCAGCAATAGGGTCCAGGAAACAAAGTCAAGTGGTCAGCAACAATTGTACCATAGAGATCTATATCATAGAGAAAGGCCCTACAGCCCATCGCATCAAAAACGACCACCGAACTATTCTCATCCCATTTTCCAGCACTTATTACTTGGCCTTGTTTGCCTTGGTATCACAATGCACATCTAAATTACTTGTATACTTTTAAATACTAACAAAGACAAGAGGACGATTTACTGTAGAAAATGGCAACAAGAAGTGGCTAGGAAAAATTGCAACAATGACTCTTGCAGGTAAAATTGGCCCACCTTAGCAGGTCATGCAGCAGGGAAGGTATAAACCCAGCTCACCATACTTTTCAACTTCCCCATTACAGAGTCATGGCAGCCATGAGCCAACTGTCCGCCAGGGCCAGGACTCATTCATGCTGAGAACTTACTGTGAGGAAGGGCCAAACCTGATTGGAGGCAGGGATTTGCTGGTACAGTCACAGCATAGGGATTGATAAACTGTCATGGGACTGTATTACTGAAGTGAATGAGACTGATAGTTTGGCTCATGTGATTTTAATCTGGGATGATGCTATTCCTGAAACGGAAGGCTTGCAAATTGATCCTTTTATTGATTGGTCTTTCAGCTTCTTGATAATTAATTTTAAAAGGTTTATAAGTATGCAATCCAAGCATGCCAGTGCACTCCCTAACCCGAGCTTGAACACTGCACTGCTTTTGTCCATTCTTGAGTTTCCACACACCCACAGGGCCTGTAGAAAGAATGACTTGCATTATTTATACATTTTGCCTTGAATGCACCATATATGTGCTTCTTCACATTCATCGTCAGATGAGCTGAAATGCAGGCTCAAGAAAGAGGTTATGAGACATTTTCTTTTTATTCCTTGACATGGCAAGGAAATTCCATAAAGCAAGCTGAAGCTTTGCCACTGGCGGGAATAGTGAAGGATGGAAAGCATGGAAATTCTAACTATTGGTTTCTGAACCATTGCATTAAATTCACATAGCACTTCTCCCTTTGCTTTCATATGTTTCTTATGACAAAGTGGCTACATCTGTGCACAATACTTCATGAGCAGCCTCTTGTTTTATTCAAGTTCTACATCACCACTCCATTTTTAATATTGGTCTTCCAAACTGGAAAATGAAAGATTCAAGTTAAAGTTTCTTCTAAAGTTGCTTTATCTCCTCTTGGAGTCACCTTTAACAACTTGTTCATTTGCACACTGAGGTCTCTCAGCTCTACAACTTACCAACTTTGAAATTAAGGTGTCCTTTCTTTGCTGAAGCTACAAAGTTAATTGCTCTACATTAAACTGCATCTGCCAGCTGTATGGCCAATTGAAATGACTGTGATGTCGTACTGCAGATTTCCACAGTCTAGGTCAGGCTTTGCCAGACTTAATTTGATAGTGCCATTCAACTTTGGTAATTTTCTTTCCTCAAATCCAGATCATCCAAAGTATGACCTAACCCAAAACAGTTCAGAACTTTACAATTCAACAGAAACTTCCCTATTCCCTGAGGCTTTGATTTCCATCCTCTAAATAGCTCCCTCTCCAGACTGAATACACATTTTAACACTATCAGATACAGGAGCTGAAGTAAGACACTCAGCCCATTGAATCTGCTGCACCAATGTGATTATAGCTGACCTGAGAAACCTCAACCCCACTTTCCTATCTCAGTCATGATGAGCCAACCGCTGCAGTAAAGAATTTTACAGATTCATACCCCCTGAGAAGCAATCCCTCCTAATCTCTTGTACAAATGGACGACCCCTTACTCACTCATTGTACTCTTTGCTACCTTCCCCCACCCTCCTCTCTGACCTATCACCTCCATCCCCACCCCCATTTACCTATTTTCTATGCTACTTTCTCTGCACCCCCACCCCCTTCTCATTTATCTCTCCACTCTGCAAGCACCCTGCCTCTATTCCTGATGAAGGGCTTTTGCCCGAAACGTCGATTTCCCTGCTCCTTGGATGCTGCCTGACCGGCTGTGCTTTTCCAGCACCACTCTAATCTAGGCTCTGAGATTATGCCCTCTGGTCCCCACAAGGGGAAATTCTTGTGCCATTATTTCTGCCATAAATTAATTAAAAGGATTAATTTTACAAAGCTGTATTTGGAAACACTATTCATTTCACCCCAGCATCTGACCAACATGTATCCATCTCATCAAGTGAGGTCATTAATCAGATGATCTAGTCATTCATTTCAATCCCTGTTTGTGGTACCTTGCTTTGCAGAAATTGGCTGCTGTTTTTCACATCTCACAACAGTGACTTCAAAAACTACTTAATTCAGCTGCAAAAGGCTTTGACAAGTTGTGCGGGTGTAACAGACATGTTATGAATGCAAATTCCCTTTACTTATTTTGATAAGAGACCAATGTTTAGATTAAATTCAAAACGGTCCAATTATTGCATAAACATTAACATGAGGCTAACCACTCTCAGGTGAATGTGCAGGTCAATGAGGCCCTATTTTCATTGACTGCAGAAGCTTATCGGAAACCTGAGAAAATATGAACCCAATTTATTGATTTTTTTCATGAAGTGAGAAAGGTTTTGCATGTATTTTGGTGATAAAATATATATTTGGTGATGTCTTGTAAAAACAGCAGGTCAGAGCGAATTTGTTTCCCAAACACTTTTATTTGTTAAAGAAGCAAATTATTCAGTATGCAGAGAGGGATTCCTTTTAGTTAAATGAGCCACATGAAATTTCGGTAACTTTGAAATGGTTAATGATAGAATTGGTCAGAAGTGAGAAACCAGGTAGTTTAATGTTCAGAATTTACACATTTCTTAGAAATGGAAGAAAACAAATTTGTGTGCAATTAAATAAAGTTTGGGTTGGATTTTTATTTGCAGGTCAGATAACACAGATTCCCTTTCTGGAATTTTGATTGTAATGCAATTGCTTAGCTCCAAGCACCAGTAATTACAAGCTGATTACAAGTGGACAACAATGACTTTTGTCATGGAACTTCAAAGAAGAGTTTATTCTGCCCCACAGAGCAAATTCTCACAAACAAAGTTCTTCAGTGGCTCACTGGGGAAGAGTATATGTAACAGCTTCCCACTGCCTTCCTCATGGGTTTCATCACTGGAGTATTTTTTTAGAAGACAGACTGCAACCAAGGTTAATGAGCCCCCGCCCAAAATTCACGATGTGCAAGGCTGGCCCTTAACGACTGGATACTACACTGTCATTGAACTTCAATCCAGTATTCATTTTCACTTCACTCTTCACCAACATTTCTAACAAGTACCCCATCCTGTAACCATTTTGTTAGTGTTTAAAAGTGCACGGGATAAGATCTGATGTTAAATCGAGAACTTTTTCCACTTGGATCTACCTCAGATTTTCCCACAATTGATTATTTCATTATATGCAGATAGTCTGTTAGTGTTATTGAAGCAACTAACATTTCTTCATTGCCTCCTGGGACCAATCTCTATGGGAGTGTAACATAGTCCCACATTAGAATGCAATAATGATGCTTTTGAGCCCTCCTATTTGTCTATATTCACTGCACCCAAGGCAATTCAATGTGCAAATTCAGGAAAATCTCCCCAATGTATTAGGAGCAATGCTTTTCTTGGACAATTCAGCTCACAGTAAATTAGAGGACGACAGAAGGGCATCAGTGTTAAACCGAAAAAGAATAGAATACATTATTCTGTTAGTGAGATTCCTGGTAATGACTAGGAGGATAACAAATCCTGTGTGCTGGTGTCAGCAACAGACCAGTTGCAAAGAGATATGCTAATCAGCTTTCCATCTCCACCTACCCAAATAGCCAGATGATGCTTATTTGAAACCACTCATTAGGAATCTCACCGGCAAAGTTTAGACTCATTCCCTGCAATGAATGAGACAGAGGAGGAGCAGTGCAAGCATTCTCCAGGGAATGACAGGGTCAAAGACAAGGTGTTTGGGGATAGAAAAGAGTGAGAGGGCTCATATTTACTCCCGACTGCCCAGGTAATCAGTGACACCGACAATCATCATCTCCAGCATCCCTCCAACAGAGCAATGTGAACTCTCTGCAATGGTATTGCTTCTGACATCCCTTTGTACTAAAATACACGTTAAAGGATGACATAATGCCAACTAGAGGATGCAGATTAAATTATCCCCGCCCGCACACTCCCAAATTCTCCGATAGCAATGACAAACGCAGACTACAGTCAAAACTATCTTGTATATACTCTGCTGCAAAATTAAAGGCAAAATGATAACTTAGCTGTTCCTAAATAGGTAAATGGTAGGAAATATCAAAGAGAGTTTTTGACATACACACTGTGAACAGTCTACAGACTGGCAACACCCAAATGTGTGCGCTCCACTCTCCCGTTCCTGATCGCTGCTGTCAGGACTTAGCATGAACCTAGCATGTTACTGACATTGGCACATTCTGAAATGAGAAGCAGACACACACATACACACACATAACGTAAAGCACTGAACTGTACTGAATGTTTGCAAAGCTGGACTTTCAGGTATATTTCGAACATCACTTAAAAAAACCCTGCACGTTATTTTTTTCTCACCCGCTTCCAATAAATATTTGCATCGTCTGCCAACTTTTAAGAAAAAAAACTACGAGGTGACAGAAGCCAGAATATCCCTGAATAAAGTAAACCCCAGTCAAGGATGTTACCTGTGACAGTTTCCCACGCCCCACGTTTTGAAGAGGTGGGTGAGATGAATGGTTCCCCCGAAGACAGGGATGCCTTTACCCATCTCTCGGAGCTACATGTGAAACTGCTTGAAACAACAAGCAAGTGGCACCAGGTTTAGAGACCAGGTTGACATTTAACAGAGTGGGAGTTTGACGGGACACTGCTGGCCCGCGGAAAGCCACTACTTTCTGTAGCCTCTGCTCACTTCCTGAAAATGGTGATAACAGTTGCATTCCCTGTGGTTGTTACTGCACTTACCAGCGAAGGGTTTCTGCAGCGTTCTGGGATGCGAGCGCACAGTGCAAACGCTCACCTGAAGCCAAGCCCGCTCTCCCGGGCACTGGGACCTGAGCGACGTTTGACAGCTCGCCCCATCCATCCTGATTGACAGCCGGTTGCCATGGCACCGGCCGCTCCTATTGGCTAGCCACGACGCCCATCAGGCGCGAGGCAGCCTGTCAGGCTGGAGGTGGGCGGGGCAGCTCCCACCCAGGCTGCTGCAGTCGCTGCGTCAAACCGGACGGTCACTGCATTGGAAGCTTGCTAGTGCAACAGGATGGGCACTGCAGAGACAGACAAGGCAGAGGAGTTTTGCACACAGATCTCCAACACCCTTGCAGCAGAATTGAGGCCCTCCCTGAAAGTCAATTGCAGCAAACTGACATGCTGCAAACATGCAATTTGGAGAGGGGGGGGGGTGCAAAGGTGCAAATACTACCAGAATTCCCAGAACAATAAAATTGCAAAGCACCCTTCCCATCTACGCCTGGATTGCGTCAATGACATTGCAGAGAACTTGCACGCAGACCCCCAGGTGGAGTCCATCCTCCTCCACACAGTGGGCGTGGCAGCATCCAGAGCAATCCATCTCAGGAGAGACATTCAGAAGAATGACTGGCCTCAGCAAGGCAGTCCTGCCCAGTTTGCAGTTGAGAGCAATTGGGGAACGGCTGCCCACAGGAGAACCGGGGATCCTAACAAACCCACAGAACCACTGTTACTCTGCATAGTCACCAACACGTGGGAGTCGGAGCTGCTGGAGAGCTGGGAGGGAGGGCAGTCAGATCAAAGTGGCATCATGAACTCGCTGACTCAACACACTGGGAGGTGTGGATTTTTTTAAAAAATAGGACGTGGTGAACAAAAAGATCGTGTTAAAGCATGCAATCATCTCTGTCACAACGCAGGCAACCTAGCAATTGTATCACAGCAACATGTTGCTAGGAGCAACACCAGAATGGGCAGCAAGCCCACCTACCCTTCCTCTCTTCTGGAAATAGCATAGGCATGAGAATTATGCCACACAACACAGAGAGTTCATACAGCCAGTCTGCTTCTGTAACTGAACAATGGGAAACAGGTATACATTGACTTTTCAGTATTTATTCTCAGAATGTGGGCATCACTACCAAGGTTGGCATTTGTTTTCTATCCTCATTTGCCCTGAGATGATTCTGAACTGTTTGCCTTGAATTGTTCGATACATTCGAGTGCCTGGCGAGGTCTGAGGACAGTGAAAGCACTTGAGTTGTGGGATTTGGTGACATAAATAAAGCAGGTCAGGAGTGGATGGCAATTCCTTTCCCTCAAGGAGCTTTTATACCAATCAGAGCTGTCAATTCGCCACCTTTTTATGGTGGAGAGGCTTGTTTATGGTAATAGCTGATTGCATAATTCAAAATCATAAATTATCACAGCAGCATTTGAGCAACAACAGAAATGCTGGAGAAACTCAGCAGGTCTGACAGCATCTGTAAACAGAGTTAACATTTTGTTTGATCCTCACTGAACGAGAAATGTTAACTGTTCTCTACAGATGACGCCAGACCTGCTGAGTTTCTCCAGCACTTTGGATTTGTTTCAGATTTCCAGTGTCCGCAGTTCTCTGTTTTGATTGCAGCAGAATTATGATTCAATTCCCTCGATTACTAGCTGAGTAAAATAACAACTATCCTGCCATACTGTAAATTATAACATGTTGTATCCGAGCAACTTATTGTCAAAAATTAAGTAGAACAGCATCTAAATATAGCAACAGAACCACTTAGCCACCTTGCCATAGCAACAGACCTGGGAGATGGGTCAATGGAGGGATCCCATCCAGTGCCATGTCCTTGCAGTTATTCTGTTTCTATGTATTTGGGAAGATATCAAGGGGATTATGGTGTCAGACCTACGGAAAACTACACCTATCCTATAAACTTATGTATCTCCAACAGGGTCAGTGTGGGATATCATCTGAAGTAAAAACAGAAAGTGATGGACATGCCTGCATTTGAAAAGGAGGGTTAATGGTTTCAATTGTAAGCCCATTCTTCAAAATCCAATCATATAGATTTGCTTGTGTGGTTGGTGCAGGATTAAACTAATTTTGTGCGGAATGGATTACAGAATGGAGCTACAGAGAGATTCATGCACAGATAGGGAAGAACTAAGTCTGTCAGGAAAGCAGTGCAAATACAGTCACATTTAGGTACAAGAGCACCTGTCAAGGCAAAGGTATCAATGTAGGGAGTCTTGAGAATAAGGCAGGCAAGTTGAGAGGATTGATTAATGCGTGGAGATGAGATATCATTGCTATTACATGGTTGAGGGATGGACAGGACTGGCAGCTCAACATTCTGTGGTGTAGAATCTTTCGGCGATATGGGAGGGGCACATGTAAAAGAGGCACCCTTGGGAGCATTGAAGACTTGCTTTTCATTTCAGATTCAGATTTTCAGAATGGTCTGTCCAATGAGTACTGACAGCTTCTCTTTCCATGATCGGATCTCCCCATCCATAGGCCTCAGAGCACTTGGGCCATTAATGATGTTTGTGCCAGTGAAGAAGCCACAGACACTATTCACATCAGTGAGGTGTTGTGGCTCATAGAGTCGTAGAGTATGAGAGATGTACAACTTGAAAATGGACACTTCAGTCCATGCTGACTAGATATCCTAAATTGATCTAGTCCCGTTTGACAGCACT
Source organism: Hemiscyllium ocellatum (assembly GCF_020745735.1). Classification (NCBI taxonomy): domain Eukaryota; kingdom Metazoa; phylum Chordata; class Chondrichthyes; order Orectolobiformes; family Hemiscylliidae; genus Hemiscyllium; species Hemiscyllium ocellatum. Next base: position 60,869,629 of record NC_083419.1, read on the forward strand.
TGGCACATATCCCTCTAAACCGTTTCTATTCATATACCCATCCAGATACCTTTCACAACATCCTTTCAATAGGAAGGAGACCAGAATTGCACACAATATTCCAAAAGTGGCCTAACCAATGTCCAGTACAGCCAGATCATGACCTCCCAATTGCTGTACACAATACTCTGACCAATAAATGAAAGCAAACTAAACACCTTCTCCACTATCCTAAAACCTGAGACTCCACTTTCAAGGGACTATGAACCTGCATTCCATGGTCTCTTTGTTCAGCCACACTCCCTAGGACCTTACCATGAAATGTATAAGTCCTGCCTGATTTGCCTTTCCAAAATGCAACACCTCACATTTATCTAAATTAAACCCACCCTGCTACTCCTCGATCCATTGGCCCATCTGATCAAGATCCCATTGTACTCTGAGGTAACCTTCTTTGCTGTCCACTACACCTCCAATTTTGGTGTCATCTACAAACTTACTAACTGTATCTCCTATGTTCACATCCAAATCATTTATATAAATGACAAAAAGCAGTGGACCCAGCAGTGATCCTTGTGGAACACCACTGGTCACAGGCCTCCAGTCTGAAAAGCAACTTTCCACCATTACCCTCTGTCGTCTATCTTCAAGATAGTTCTGTATCCAAGTAGCTAGTTCTCCCTGAATTCCATGTGATCTAACCTTTCTAACCAGTCTCCCTTAGGGAACCTTGTCAAAAGCCTTACTGTCCTCCTTTGTATCTCTTAGTTTGTTTGTTGGGAAGCCAGGTCCTTTTATCTTGAATTTAGATCATTCCAACAGACACAGAAAGACTTGTGCTTGTGGTCAATCACTTCATTGGTGTCCTCTTCATCCTCAAACCTGTCACTCATATTTTCTGGCAGAAAAATCAAGTGTGTCTTTGAAGGTATGGATGATATCATACTTAAGGACATCCTTAGCATTCAATGTCTTTTGGAAGTCACCCTAACAATATTACCGTCATGGATCCTCCCTGTTACATTATCAAAAAAACTCAGTAAAATCTGTTGGTTTGACGATTCCCTGTTGGCTTTGTTAATCACCCCACATTGTTCCAGGTTACTGCTTATTTTGTCTGAGGTTATTATTTCTGAATGAATTTCCACCAACACAATTCATATGACTCGGCTATATTCCCAGAATTTTCCTTGCTATCCTTTCCAGGGTCACAGTTGTCAAGTCCTGTGGCACCACTACTTTACCAATGGATGATTGGAAGATTATGGCCTCCTTTCCAAAGATAAATCGGTGTTGCTGCAGATATGCCTCCACACAAGGCAGACTTGGGATATCAGTAAGACTGTGTAATACATATCATCTCATAAGATCACGTGTTTCAGTAACAGAGTGAGTCATTGAGTCCTTGGCATGCGTTCCACCAATTTCCACCATGATTTCTCTTAGTTTCGTGGGATATATCACATCCAATCCTTGTGATTCATCAACTGTAAGTAGAGGCAAACTTTCATCTGCTCTCCCTACCAATTATTACCCCATCTACCATCACTATTAGCTCCTCTTTCACTGTGGCTTGAACTGCCTCTTCTTCCTTGGTAAAGACAGATGCAAAGTACTTATTTAATACCTCAGCCACACCAACTGTCTCCATGCATAATTCCCTGTTTAGGTTCTGGATTAACTCCTCCTTTTAGCCTAAAGATGAAAATTCCCTATCTTGTTGGCTGCCTGCTTCATCCCCCCCTTTTTCCCCCTTTGCCTCTCTTGTGGTTTATTTTCAATTCCCCACTGAATCTTTTTGTACTCATCCTGATTCTCAATTTTATTACTCACCTGACATCTGTCATACCTGTCCATTTTCAATGTTATCCTAATCGCAGGAGTAACCGATCTTTTTTTGTGTGAGAAGCCACGTTTTAATCCTTTTTTTCCCCACCCATACAGCCAATCTCTGGCCACCCTGACAGCCTCCCTTGAAGTGAACAATTTAAATGAGTTTCCAAGATGGTCTGTAATGATCATAAATCTCATTTGCAGAAATTTCTTCAAAACTATATGAGAGCTGAATTAATTTCCTGAAATAGCACCACAGTTACTTTTTATTTTATGCCTCTGGTTCAAATAGGTCACAGTCGTAAGACTCCAACTAACAGATATATTGTGCACTTTCAGATGCATTGGATTGGTTTTTCTCCAGCATACCTAGCAGAAAGAAAAACTATCTGTTCCAGACATTAAGATCCCAGGGCAATAGTCCTAATGATGCATACACCCCACATATCACATTTAAAGCTGTACTTCTGAAATAACTGAGAGATCCTTGCTACTGAATTGTTCTTGTTGATGTGACTCCACACATTGTCAGGCTTGTGACACCAGTAATACCATGTAATACATTTTTAAAAATTCATTTTAATTCATTTATGGGATGAGGGTATCACTAGCTATTGCCCATCCCCAATTGTTAAGAGTCCACCACCTTGCTGAGGGCCTGAAGTCACATGTAGACCAGACCAGGTAAAGATGGCAGTTTCCTTACATAAAGAGCATTAGTGAAGCAGATGTTCTTTTTTCTCCCTGACAATCATTTCATGTTCAGCGTTAGACTGTTTGCTCTAGATTTTTAAAATTTGAATTCAAATCCCACCATCTGCTGTGGCAGGAATCTGAACCCACGTCCCCAGGATATTGCCTTGGGCTCAGGATTAATAGTCTGGTGACTATACCACTAGGCTATTGCCTTTCCAGATCATCAGCTTATAAACTCATGCAACTTGGGAACATACATAGCCTATGGAGACTGATCCACCATTTGGTAAGATCATATTGACTGCATTATGACTTTAACTCCACTTTCCTGCCTGACTCCCATTATCCTTGACACCCTCGTTGATCAAAAATCTTGTTCACTTCAGCCTTGAGTATATTGTACAACACAGCCTCCAATGCTTCTCGGGGTTGACAATTCCAAAGACCCTGTGAGAGAAGAAAGTTCTCCTCATCTCAGTCTTAAATGGGAGACCCCTTTTGTTTAAATACATGCCCACAATTCTAGACTCCCCCATTGGAGGAAACATCTTTGCAGCATCGATCTTGTCAAGCCTCTCAAAATCTTGTACATCTCGATAAGACGACTGTATTATAATGGAATAGGTAGTTGACAATGATGTCGTGAGGGGGTATTACTCTGACATCACCTGAATAAATCAGAGATAAGAGAAAGTTTGTAAAGAGAGCAGTTTTAGAGACTCCACTGGAGAGATGTGTTCAATACCCAGACTCATACTTCATGTGCAAAACATCAAGCAGCCGAAGTACTCAATCTATTTCAGCTTTCAAAGTGTAGGTGATGACTGAACTCCTAGACATTTGACAGGAAGAAACTACACAACTTGTTGCGAGCTCTTTGCTTCACAAGATGCTCATTTCAATGTTAAATCAAGTTCATTCAAAAGACCATAGACCTGCCACATGGGAGACCAAAGATCGTAAAGCAGACGCATGGTTAACTGTAATCTGTAAACATATACAAACACATTTTGTGTAAATATGTATGTGTGTGAGATCAAGTGCATTAATTTAAGGTAAGTGTGTAATATTAAGTATATTTCTTTATTTTAAACCCAAAAAAGCTTGCTACTAAATATAGTTAATTGGAATACCACTCCAGGAAGCAAACAAAAACCACACGTCTCTCTCCATACAAAATGTCCAAATTATGGACAATAGTAGAGCTACATTTATTATGTGCATGACAGAATTATAAGCTACATCTGGGAATTAAATCCATTGAAGCAAATGAGCCAAATTTGTGTATCTTGGCCTCAATCCAGCTTTGGAACATTGTTCTGTCTAGTGTGTGATTAAAATACATTTCATTATAATTTTTGGTTTTGAATTTTGAACTAGTGGCATGTGCTTTTTTCTGAGCAGCTAACAGTGTTTACTGACTAACTTGCAAATGTTCTGTAGTCATAGTGATTTATTTTAAAATAGTTTGAAAGTGATTGTCGTTAAGGCTTTTGTTTAAATGAGATCAGTTTGTAAGAGAACAACGTAAAAAGTAGAGTTCATCAGGTCCACTGAGCGAGTATTCTGGGCTTTTTTTAAGTTTATGGGGAACCAGTTTTCAGGGAATCTATTCAGTTTTAGTTCCAATTTGAGAAATTTCTTGGGGTTCATAGCTGAAGATGAGTGGGTAAGCAGTTCTTCAGATAAAGGGAAAGTTTATTTAGATTGGTTAAAAAATAACTAAGTAATAATTCCAAATCAGAAATGTTTGGGTAAAACTCTAAAGGGGAATTTGAAGTTAAGAAAGTATAAGCACCTGGTGCATGAAGACTCCAGGAAGAGGCTACCAGATGCTCCAAATTAGGTGCTGAAGTCGCAGTCAAGATAGATACAGGTTCTGCTGTGAGTATGCTAAGAGATACTTTTGTGTTCTGTTGAAAAAAAATTTTTAGGTTTTGAAAGGAATGTTTTTGGGATTCATTACATTTTTATATATAATGTTTCAACATCTTTAAATATGCGTTTTTTATAAATAGTTTGGTTATTCTATTTTATCTTTATGTTGTTGGCATGATAAACTTCCAATTTATTGTTAAAATCCAAATCTTCATTATTGTGTTCTTATATTTCGGTGAGAGACAACCTTATTTAAACCAAATCAGAGGCAAAATATGATCTATCAAACCAGATTTCTGTCTGGGATGGGGCTTGTCCAGTAGTAACAGTAACTTGGATGATAACAACTTGGCAGTTTTTTTAGTTCACTGAATTGAAGAAGGATCTGCATTTTTCTTTTTAAAATAACTTCTATGGGTTGGGGTGGAGGGGTAGTTTTGGACATCAAACAGCATGGGAATTTGAAGATGGACTTTACATGTTACTAAGCAGGAAGCTGAAGATGTTTGAAATTTGAGAAAATTAGCAGATAAACTAAATGTAGAAGAAAAAGAAGGGTCTCATAAGCATGAGCTGCTTCAAGTGATTATACAAGGTTCAGAAATGGAAGAGAAAAAGCCTGATGTCACAGCTGAAGTTAGCACGATGCAGCTAGAAGTGAAAAAACCTTCTCAAGAGTTTCAAAATGTTAACTCTGGTTTTCCCCAAAGTTGCTGCCAGACCTACAGCATGTCTCCAGCATCCTCCGTGTTTAAGCCAGTTCAACAATGAAGGTTGGGTAAGCAAATGCTGGCTTTGCCAATGACGATGAAAAGAAAAAAGAAAAAACAGGACAGAATAAAAACAGAGGAAAGGAGAGTAGAGAAGGCAGTGCTGATCAATCCCCTATTTCGAGAAAAAAACGTGGAATGGAACCAGCTTTGCAATTTCTAGTGTGGAAGCCTGGGCATATCACAGTATGCTGTGTTGGTCACATTACAGAGGAGGAAGTGCTGGATGTCTCAAAATTCATAAAAATGAATAAATCCCCAGGACCTGATCAGGGGTACCCTAGAACGCTGTGGAAAGCTAAGGAAGTGATTGCTGGGCCCCTTGTTGAGACATTTGTATCATCGATAATCATAGGTGATGTGCCGGAAGACTGGAGGTTGGATAACGTGGTGCCACTATTTAAGAAAGGTGGAGTGCCACAGGGATTGGTGCTGGGTCCACTACTTTTCATCATTTATATAAAAGATTCGGATGTGAGCTCAAGACGTACAGTTAGTTAGTTTGCAGATGACACAAAAATTGGAGGTGTACTGGACAGTGAAGAAGATTAGGAGAAAGTGAGGACTGCAGATGCTGGAGATCAGAGCTGAAAATGTGTTGCTGGAAAAGTGCAGCAGGTCAGGCAGCATCCAAGGAGCAGGAGAATCGACGTTTCGGGCATAAGCCCTTCTTCAGGAATGAGGAGAGTGTGCCAAGCAGGCTAAGATAAAAGGTAGGGAGGAGGGACTTGGGGGAGGGGTGTTTGAAATGCGATAGGTGGAAGGAGGTTAAGGTGAGGGTGATAGGCCGGAGTGGGGTGGGGGCGGAGAGGTCAGGAAGAAGATTGCAGGTTAGGAGGGTGGTGCTGAGTTCAAGGATTGGGACTGAGACAAGGTGGGGGGAGTGGAAATGAGCAAACTGGAGAAATCTGAGTCCATCCCTTGTGGTTGGAGGATTCCTAGGCGGAATATGAGGCGCTCTTTCTCCAGCCGTCATATTGCTATGGTCTGGCGATGGAGGAGTCCAAGGACCTGCATGTCCTTGGTGGAGTGGGATGGGGAGTTGAAGTGTTGAGCCACGGGGTGGTTGGGTTGGTTGGTTCGGGTGTCCCAGAGGTGTTCTCTGAAACGTTCAGCAAGTAGGCGGCCTGTCTCCCAAATATAGAGCAGGCCACATCGGGTGCAGTGGATGCAGTAAATGATGTGTGTGGAGGTGCAGGTGAATTTGTGGTGGATATTGAAGGATCCCTTGGGCCCTTGGAGGGAAGTAAGGGGATAGGTGTGAGCGCATGTTTTGCATTTCTTGCGGTTGCTAGGGAAAGGTACTGGGAGTGGAGGTTGGGTTGGTGGGGGGGTGTGGACCTGACGAGGGAATCATGGAGGGAGTGGTCTTTTCGGAATGCTGATAAGGGAGGGGAGGAAAATATATCCCTGGTGGTGGGGTCTGTTTGGAGATGGCGGAAATGACGGCGGATGATACGATGTATCTGGAGGTTGGTGGGGTGGTAGGTGAGGACCAGTGGGGTTCTGTCCTGGTGGCGATTGAAGGGGCGGGGCTCAAGGGTGGAGGAGCAGGAAGTGGAGAAAGTGGAGTGCCCCGCCCCTCCGATCTCCACCGCATCTCCTCCACTTCCCGCTCCTCTGCCCTTGAGCCCCGCCCTTCCAATCTCCAACACATTTGAGCTATGGGAAGAGGTTGAATAGGCTGGGGCTGCTTTCCCTGGAACGTCGGATGCTGAGGGGTGACCTTATAGAAGTCTATAAACCATGAAGGATATGGATAAGGTAAATAGACAAGATTTTTTTTTCCCTGGGGTCGGGGAGTCCAGAACTAGAGGGCATAGGTTTAGGGTGAGAAGGGAAAGATATAAAAGAGACCTAAGGGGCAACTTTTTCATGCAGAGGGTGGTGCATGTGTGGAATGCACTGCCAGAGGAAGTGGTGGAGGCTGGTACAAATGCAACATTTAAAAGGCATCTGGATGGGTATATGAATAGGAAGAATTTGGAGGGAAATGGGCCGGGTGCTGGCAGGTGGGATATCTGGTCAGTATGGACGAAAGGTCTGTTTCTATGCTGTACATTTCTATGACTTTGTAACTCTATGTTGTATGCAATAGTGAGAAAAAGTAGAGAATGAGCCTTGGTGGGAGCTGGGTAGAATGGCAGAACTAGACTGAGGGTGAGGTACCAGGGAGAGGATGGTGGCATTGATGGAGTGAAGAAGGATGTGAAGAAGGTTATTGAGAGCATTCTTCCAGACAGCTGAGACTGTGAGGATCTGAAACCTGAATACAGACTGAGATAACTGGTTGTTATCAGGAACAACCACTTAATACATGCTCTTATTAACTTAGGTGGCAATAAAATGGCTCCTTAATGCAAATAAAATATCAAAATGGCTTCTAGGCTACAAATTGACAATTCTGCTTAAAGCTGCATAAAATGGCTTTTAACCTGCTAAAGCTGCATAATTGACTTGACCACAGTCTGTCTCAACAAAGATTAGCAGACAATACTTCCTTTACAGCACGGAAATAACTAGACTAGATAAGACACCACTGGCCATCCTAACTGACCTTCATGTACAGGAGCAAACGCTCAGTTCATGAGATAAGAATGGCTTAAGCTCTGGAAAACAAGGTTGGTTCCCAGGAAATATCATTGGGTTAAGTTGTTGTTAAATTGATTGGTAATTGTTTGAATGAACTGTACGATTGTGGCCTGTACCTCTCTTTAAGAAAAGTATAAAAATGTCTTTGTTTTAAGCCATGTGTACAGTTCCTCTGAGGAACACGGAAGTGTTCAACCTCTGTGTTTCTGGATGATCTGTGCACCGCCGTGAGTAATAAAGTGTGAAGTCTTAAAGAATCAAACCGATCGCTCGTGTTTATTGACCGATCGCAGAACAGCGACCCCGGGGGCCCAGATCTTCAACTGCACTGACCCAGGTGGCAACCAGACTGGCAGGATTTAGTGTCATGGCTTCCATTGCTGTGCCTGGAACAGGATGGAGTGATAGGAACAAGCATATGTACAAAGAATAACAATAAGCTACTGGGTCATTTGAGTTTTGCAAAACAATTCAATAAAATCATAACTGATCTGATTTTCACCTCAATGTGACATTCTTGCATGCCCATGATAATGGTTCATCCCCACCTGAACCACCCCATCCAGCAGGGAGCTCTATGTCCTTGCCCACAAAGCAGTGTGGCAATATTCCCCTGTCTGCCACATCTGGGGCAAAAATCAGGAACTGGGCAGGGCTGCTCCACACTGTGTGCATAACAGGCTTTTAAAGAAGGCACAGTTGCAAAGGATGCCAATCTTGCAACAGATATGCAGTGAATGGTTCCGGGAATGGTGTATGGTAAGGTGTGGAAAGAATTGGACATTAATGACACCACAGTGGTAAGTTGGGGATAGAATTTGATATTAACGGCACTGTGGGGTGGTTAGTTAATGAGGCACATTTGGTAAGATATGGCAGAAAATTGGATCTAAAGGCAAGGATCCCTTCAAAGAGCTTGATACAACACACACTTGGCCAAAAGAAAGTAAGTTTCAGGCCATTATTTCTCAGATACCACTACACATAAATTGTTCTTTTTTTCCCTGATGTTTTATTCTGAACAAATATTGCATAGAGTGTGAAGTTGGTATTTCGAAGAAACAAATTGACAATGACAAGGATTTTCAACCAAATGGATCCTGAGATCTGTTGAAATACTGTTTGTTTGTTTTTCTTGATATTGCAATCCCTCATAACACAGTCACCAATAGTAAGAAGATGTACATTTGGCAAAAAAGTTCTGAAACTTGGCACAACATCTGAAGACCCAAAAAGCTATGTTGGGGTTGGGTCAAAGGGAAACATTTCTAAAACCTCACAGCAAATCCCAACGCACCTCCAACATTTCACTTTTTCTTCATGGAGGTGGGTAAGGTGATGGGTAATCAACACACTCACATAACATGAGTCACCAAGTTCATTGTATAAATGAGGCTGGCAGTCTCAGATTTAATCGACTTTGCAGATGTAACAGTGACAGTTGTTTTGGGATCTTGACTTTGAGTTGGCAGGAAACCATTTCTCTGCTGGGTTGGGGGAGGGGGAGGGGGGTAGCCGGGCGGTCTTCTCTCTCTTCAAGGCCCTTTGCAGAGGACGTCATTCCTGCCAAACATGGTAGTTGTTCCGTTAGCATATCCGGAGGACCATTAATTCACTCAACGTTCTTTACAGAGGAACTTTTTCTTGCTAACTCAAGTAGTTTCCCTGTAATATCCCTGGGGGCACACGCATCCTTCATGGAGAATGGCTATTCTATTGAAACAAGCTCTTTTTTCCTTGCAGTACCCTGGATGCATGGACAAGTAAACTGCTTCTGGATTTGTACACTAACTTGTTCTGTTTTCTTGTCATCCTGGATGTTTAGCCAGACAATTTCTACTTTTTGACCATGTCCTGAATCAGTGAACATTGATCTGGTTTTCACAGAGTTGTGTGCACCTCATCTTCATTTCTTTTAGGCAATTCTTCACTCTCAATCTGTTGACAAAACTGAAATGAACTACATAAGCTCTTTACTATTGTGGTTCTGTTCGCCGAGCTGGGAGGTTTTGTTGCAAACATTTCATCCCCTTTCTAGGTGACATCTTCAGTGCTTGGGAACCTCCTGTGAAGCGCTTCTGTGCTGATTCCTCCGGCATTTATAGTGGTTTGAATCTGCCGCTTCCAGTTGTCAGTTGCTGTCCACTGCAGTGGCCGATATATTGGGTCTAGGTCGATGTGTCTGTTGATAGAATTTGTGGATGAGTGCCATGCCTCTAGGAATTCCCGGCTGTTCTCTGTTTGGCCTGCCCTATAATAGTGGTGTTGTCCCAATCGAATTCATGTTGTTTGTCATCTGAGTGTATGGCTACTAGGGATAGCTGGTCGTGTCGTTTCGTGGCTAGTTGGTATTCATGGATGCGGGTTGTTAGCTGTCTTCCTGTATGTCCTATGTAGTGTATTGTGCAGTCCTTGCATGGGATTTTGTACACTACGTTGGTTTTGCTCATGCTGGGTATCGGGTCCTTTGTCCTGGTGAGTTGTTGTCTGAGAGTGGCTGTTGGTTTGTGTGCTGTTATGAGTCCTAGTGGTCGCAGCAGTCTGGCTGTCAGTTCAGAAACGCTCCTGATGTATGGTAGTGTGGCCAGTCCTTTGGGTTGTGGCATGTCCTCATTTCGTAGTCTTTCCCTTAGGCATCTGTTAATGAAATTGCGCGGGTATCCATTTTTGGTGAATACCTTGTATAGGTGTTCTTCCTCCTCTTTTTGTAGTTCTGGTGTGCTGCAGTGTGTTGTGGCCCTTTTGAATAATGTTCTGATGCAACTTCGTTTGTGTGTGTTGGGGTGGTTGCTTTCATATTTCAGGACTTGGCCTGTGTGTGTGGCTTTTCTGTATACCTTTGTGGTGAATTCTCCATTTGGTGTTCTCTGTACCATCACGTCTAGGAATGGGAGCTGGTTGTCCTTTTCTTCCTCTCTCGAGAATCAGATTCCTGTGAGTGTGGCGTTGATGATCCGGTGTGTGTTCTCTATTTCTGTGTTTTTAATTATTACAAAGGTGTCGTCCACGTATCTGACCCAGAGTTTGGGCTGTAATTGCGTTAAAACGGACGAAACATTTGCAACAAAAACTCCCAGCTCGGCGAACAGAACCACAACAACGAGCACCCGAGCTACAAATCTTCTCACAAACTTTAAGCTCTTTACTTCAGTTTGTGGATGAGATTGATATTCTTTCACTCTGTGACCTCTTTCTGGTGAATGAGACGTTTTCATATCATCAGTCATGAGGATTGCATTTCACTCAAGACCATCTTTGTCACTGACAATTCTGTTTTAAGAGACAACAGAGTGCAATGTTCATTGGTGATGTTAGAAATGGAAAACATTTCCACCGGTCAAGCGAAGCCTGTAATTTCCTTCCTGTTGATTATATCTTTACTCTTAACACAGGTAATCTCACAAATTGCCCTCAAGGATCTCTAAATTTACTCCCAGAACTCTCAATTGTTTCCTTCTTCTCACTGGTTTCTGCTTTCTCCAGGCATGGCTAGCGTTTAGTTTTTTGCTAGCCCACACTGCTTTCCCTGAACCTTCTTTTTAAGCTCTGAGGTGAAGGTTTTCTTGTGGAGTACTGCTCACACCCTGTTGCATCTCCCACAAATGCTGCTCACTGCTTGGATTTTTTTTGTGTTTCAGCTGCTGACTAACTCTGCACTTTTTTTTGATGTGCTGAAAATGTGTTGCTGGTTAAAGCACAGCAGGTCAGGCAGCATCCAAGGAACAGGAAATTCGACGTTTCGGGCCAGAGCCTTATGTTTTCCTTTTTTAACAAGAACAAGGTTCTAACAGTACAAAAGTACATAAAAATAGGAACAATATTGCATTATTATGTTATGTTACAATAACGTTAGCAATAAACTGCCTACTATTCTCCAGATTGTAGACGACTCTTATTTATTTAACTTAATCCAAGCTAGCATAAACTCAAATTAAATAAAATAACATTAAATTAAATTTCAATCCACCAAAATTAAAATACACTACATTGTACTATATTATATTACTCCAGTTGCCACACCTCCATCAAGGCTCCTGTCCACAGGGGCGATAGTAATTATACGTGTATTTACTAGGCCTCACCCTCCTGGGAGTCCCAGACTGCCATATATGGCCCTCATAGCTATACAAAGGCCCTAATCAATACTGCCAACAAATCCATGTCTATATACTTGAGAAAGGGTCGCCATGTTTAGATTACTTACAGTGTGGAAACAGGCCCTTCGGCCCAACAAGTCCACACCGACCCGCCGAAGCACAACCCACCCAGACCCATTCCCTTACATTTACCCCTTCACCTAACACTACAGGCAATTTAGCATGGCCAATTCACCTAACCTGCACTTTTTTTTTTGAACTGTGGGAGGAAACCGGAGCACCCGGAGGAAACCCACACAGACACGGGGAGAATGTGCAAACTCCACACAGTCACCTGAGGCAGGAATTGAACCCGGGTCTCTGGTGCTGTGAGGCAGCAGTGCTAACCACTGTGCCACCGTACCGCCCATGTCTTACAAAATTTCTCTGTTCCATGGTGCACATGCTTGTCAGATAATCCTGAGGGACGTGATACATCACAAGTGTGTGTCATCCTACAAGAGTTGGAGGTTTTTCTGATATCCAATTCATTAGGATGTTGTTCCTTGCACAGTGCGTCAGAATGTTGAGTAATCTCCTCCTGTGCTCATCCAAAGAGGGAAGATTTGATAGTCCTAAGAGGAGAGACACCAGATCCCCCCCTAACGTCCATTCCCAGGATCTCCTCCAGTTCATTCAGTATGCCCCCCCCCCCCCCCCCCCCCACCCCAAGTATCTGCGGATCTTGTAACAGGACTGGAAGCAATGTGTAAGGGTGCCAACACAGTTTTTACATTTGAGACATTTCGGGGAAGATCCTTTCTTAAACTTTGCTAGTCTCTCTGCCGCCATATTGTCCCTGTGGAGGATCTTCAATTGCATCGCTTGCACCCTATTGCATATTGAAATCGTCTTTACATTCCCCCCATATATCCTCCCACATTTGCGATGAGATTTCTTTGAACTTCTGACTCTAAATCTCATGGAGTCTCTCCATATCCCCCCCCCCCCCCCCCCCAGGCGTTCCCTCTTTGCAGATGATATATGGTACTAACTGAGAGAGCACCCCGACATCGGAGCACTCTAAGTTCTATATTTGACACGTAGGGCTGGGAAGAGTGTGGTTTTTTTTCTGCATATAATCCCTAACTTGGAAATATCGGAAAAGGTCCCTATTAGGGATTCCATAATTTAGACCTAATTGGCTAAAAGACGTCAAGACCTCTCCCTCAAACAGACAGGAGATTCCTTTACCCTCCCATACTCTGAAGCGGGAGTCCGTTGACCCCAGCTTCAATCCTAGAGCTTCCCCCAACAAGGTCAAAGGTGAAGTCTTAAGCAAATTGCCCTCAGCCTGCCTCATTATCCTCCAAGCCTTTACTGTATTTATGATAATCAGATTTTCACAGTGCTCAATTACCGATCTCATCTTATCCATGAGTTTATGAGGGGACACTTCACCTGCCAGGCCTCCACATCAGCCCATATTGATTTCAGGTCATTGTACACCCATTCGCCTACACACAACAGCAGAGCACCGATTTGATATTTCTTCAAGCCATCCTACAAACCTCCGCAGCACCTGTTTGGGTAATAATAGTGGGAGCATCCTCACAGGATATAGCAAACGAGGATGAATATTCATTTTAATTAAGACTATTCAGCCCAGCCATGATATGAGTAGTCCCTCCCATGACTGCAAGTCCTGCTTTATCCTCTCAAACAGCTGTACAAAGTTAGCTCCGTACGGCTGTCGGAAGCGAGGAGTAATAAAAATTCCCAGAGAGAGAAAGCTTTTCTGTGACCATCTAAAGGGAAATTCCCTTCCATCCTCCAGCTTCACTACCTCCACCAAACCCCCCCACCACACCTCCGCACACCCCCCCCCCCACACACACAAACACACACAGGCATCACATCCGATTTTGTGAAATTTATCCTATATCCCAAAAAGCTGCCAAATAATTTAATTTTTTGTATTAACCGTTATATGGACTTTTCTGGGTTAGCTAGAAACAGAAGCCATCATCCAATTAGAGAGTGATTTTGTGTTCCCCAGTTCCCACCTTCGGTGCCCTGATTTCAGGGTCTTTTCAAATAGCCTCTGCCAGTGGTTCAATTACCAAGGTGAACAAGAGCGGCGTCAAGGGACATTACTGTCGGCTACCCGTCTCCACATCAAAATTACTCCACTTAACCCTGTTTGTAATAACCTCCGCCTTTATATAACACTGCCACCAACCTGGCAAAGGCCCCTCCCAGACCAAAACGATCAAGAACAGCAAAGAGACATGACCATTCCACCCAATCAAAATCCTTTTCTGCATCTAGGGAGACCACCAAACCTGGAATCACCCTCTGCTGACATATTTGCATCATATTCAAGACTCGCCTGATATCATTAAAAGGGCTGCGGCCCTTGATAAAACCCATCTGGTCCTCTTTTTATAATAATGGCCATCACCCTTCTCCAGTCTCAAAGCCAACACCTTTGATAAAATTTTAAAATTCACATTCAGCAATGAGATGTCATGATTTGGAGATGCCGGTGTTGGACTGGGGTGTACAAAGTTAAAAATCACACAACACCAGGTTATAGTCCAACAGGTTTAATTGGAAGCACACTAACTTTCGGAGCGACGCTCCTTCATCAGGTGATTGTGGAGGGCTTGATCGTAACACAGAATTTATAGCAAAAATGTACAGTGTGATGTAACTGAAATTATACATTGAAAAATTGATTGTCTGTTAAGCCTTTCATTTGTTAGAATACAGTGATAGTTTCACTTCTTTCATGTGTAAATCACAAAACCCTTCTTTTTAAAGTTGCATTCTCGGGTTAGCTGTTAACAATGGTGATAGCTAGACAATATGTTGAAGGTGTTAGCCCCCTGTGTTCTCTGTCTATGACCTGATATTTAGATTGATTCTAATCTAATAAGTGAGATAACAGTGTTTTACATAAGCAATGAGATGGGTCTATATGATCACTGACAGGCACAATGGACTGTGGGGCACTTTTATTCCTTGCTAAGTAAACCAGGCATCTACCTGGCTTATCCCTATATTCAAACAGCCTTTGCTTTGAAAAGGAGACCCTCTCTCTTTGCCTCTTGTGTGAGCGCTGAGTCCAGAGCAGCCCAGAGAGAAAAGACCCGTTGTAATTTGACCACGGATGGTCTGGTATAATATGCCAATTTGACTGATTTCAGCTGGTTCTCAAGCATCTGCAGCTGCTCCCCTCCATCTCCTTCTCATTCCCGAGTATGAAATAATCATTCCCTTTAAGAATGCTTTGGTGGTCTCCCAGAATACGATAGATTACTGGCCGTACCCTGACTGATGTCCAAGAAGGCCCTGAACTCCCTTGTGATATACTGTACCAAGTTATCATCCTTTGACAGAAACAGATCCATGCGCCACTGTCGCGTGCCTACTCCACTACCTTTGGTCTTAACATCGAAATATACTGCACATGGTCCAAAATAGTTATATTCCCAATCCTGCAGGCTAACACCAAGTCCAAACAAACTGATGGAACAAAGAATATATCGATTCTTGTATGGCACTTGTGTGAGTTGGAGTAGAAGTCCAGATGGAGATGGAGGTACCTCCACATATCCACTAGCCCCAGCTCCTCACACAAGTCCACTCATTGCCTAGACTGCCGAGGTGTACCTGAATGCCCTCTTGGCATCCTGTCTACCCCAGAGTCCATTAGACAATTAAGGTCTCCTCCTATAATCATACCACGCACCCCAAGAGCCATTACCTTAGAGACTGCATCAACTAAAAATTTGAGAGGGTGCGCCGGGGGGACAATAAATGTTCAGAATGCCATACACTTCACCGTGTATCATCACCTTAAGAATGATGAACTATCCATGCTCATCTTTGATTTGCTCTGTTATCTGGAATCGGAGGTTCTTTCGTACCAGTATGGCCACCCCTCTGCTTTTGGAGTTAAAGGAGAAAAAGAATACCCTATCATATCCCTCCCTGCTGTAATTTCAGGTGTTCCCCATCAATCTCTTGTAACATCACGGTGTCAACCTTTTCCTTCTTGGGACTTGAGAGCTACCTTTTTCCTTTTAATGGGGGAATGGCTCCCCCTTATATTCCAGGTGCACGCCTGAACAGATCGCTAGTCATGACCGCCCACGACAGCATGGAGCCCCTCGGGAGGAAGAAGCCCAATCAACGTGTGGCGAGTGGAGAAAAAAACAAACTTTATCAAATCTAAAGATTATTCCTACAAACACTATCAAAACTACTAAAACTAAAAAAAACTCTACTCCTAATTTACACAAACAGACACAAAAAGCACAAGTTTCCAGAGATCCCCCTCGCCTTGCCCGTAGGGGGAATTCACTCCTGACCTCACAACCATCTTAGCACCTTCCAATTAAGGCCATGCCCCAGACACAAGCAAGAAAAACAAACACATTATTTATACTCTTACCAGTTAACAATGGATGCACATCCCTCCCCCTCCTCACCTCAGCCCCACATATCCTTACATTCAAGGAGTAACCACCCCTTACCCAGCAAAGCAGAACAACAGAATAACTAATAACCTCCAAACACATACAATATAAAGCATACTGGATTGTACGCCAACGCAATATCAAGCCTAAAAAGCCCGAGACTCCAAAAGGGAAAAAAAAACAAAGAGAAAGAAGATACAAAAAAAAAGTCATTGTCCATACCCCTCTTCTTTTCTGTCCTCCTTGGCCAGAGTCTATCATTTCAGCGAGTCCAAAAATTCTTTTACTTTTTCCGCTGAGTCGCAGTTGGAGACAGATCCCCCATAACTGAACATGTAGCACTGTCAGATATCTCAGGGAGCATTGAATGTTTAAATCTTTTAGTTTTTTTCTTCATCAAAGACCTTCCTTTTCTTAATTACAGCCCTGGAGAAGTCATGAGAAAATTTTTATTTTCGAGCCTTTATAAACCAAAGCCTGTGGATCCTTTCCAAGTCTTTCTGGCTGTTTCAACTATTAAATGCTTCTCCTTGTACTGCTGGAGTTTCACTAGGACTGGGCAGGGGCGCTGAGCTGGCCTGAACCTCTGCATTGTGATCTGGTAGGCCCATTTCACACCTACCCAGCCAGACTTGAGCTCCAAGCCCAGCAGCTCCGGAAGCCATCCTGCAAGGTTTTCTCCTTCGTCCTTAGATAAGCACAAAATTTGCAGGTTTTTTCTTCTTACTTTGATTTTCGAGGTTGTCTAGTTGTTCGTGCAAGGCCTGAACCTGGCCTTCCAGGGTTTGGACCTGCCCCTCAGAGCTCTCCATTGGCCGCGGTCCTTTGTTCCACAGCTTCAACGCGCTGATCCAAGGTCTGGATCTCCTGCTCATAATTTGCCAGCATGGCAGTAATTGGTTCCAGTGCTCCCTCGATCTTTTCACAGAGTGCCCGACACAGTAGGGGAGTGCGCTGCCTGCTGCACTCCCCTAGCTCCTTTTCCCTTGGATGCCTTCATATCAGCTCCAGACCTTCTAAGTTATAATTTATAGAGGCTCTAGGTATTCTACCAGTTTTAAGCTACCACCTTTCTCCAGGGATGACTAGTGGGGGGGAGGCGCGAGGGAGTGAGGGGATAGAAGCCCATCTTGCCCAGGGTATGGCACAGAGCTGAACACAGCAGAGTGATCAGACTGCTGCCATCTTGAATCTCCCTCACTCTGTACCTCCATAATGTGGTAATATTCATAAAGTGGTAAACACTTTATTCTGGGTCAAGTTCAATCACTACTATTTTTACTATTAGATGCTTCAGCAATGATTCCCATCACTGATCACTTCTGTTCTATTTAGCCATCTCTGAAATTAAGTATCCCTGGCAATATTACATCTGATGCAGTGTCGTCCTAATGTTACTATATATCTGTCTTGCAAAAAAGATTTTAACTTTGCATAACTATTCTGCTTGCAAGTCCATGTGATATTATTGTAGTGGATGGTACTTATGGCTCAGTACTAAGACTTTCAGTCCAATATTTAACAACATTTTATTCAATTGATGTAACATCCAGAGTGCAGCTCTCCCTCAGCAATGGTATTGGGAGTATTTACCTCGATTGTGTGTTCAAGTTCTGTTGTTTTGTGTTGCCATATTGGAGTGCATTTTTATTCTTTGCATATAAATGGAGGATTCCTGCCTTTTGTGGCTAAATTGAAGGATTGTGCTATTTTTGCACCTTCATTGCACGAATCCCATTGTCACAGCTTTAATAAGTAACTGCTTCTTCAATGAAAACTTTCATGAATGATTCCAACTCCATCTAGTTTAAATAAATGATTCACCTCACTAGTGCAGTTCTCATGAATATTCTCCGGCCTTTACCATGGTCTGAATAAAGTTCCTCCAAGGTTCTGATCCCGTTATGGTAGGCTTTTAATTTGGCCAGTGTTATTATTTCAATTATTGGGTTTGCGACTTCCCTGTGTCCATTCCTTCAGATTAATATTTCTTCATGGTCCTTTTACTTCTGTCTCAGTAGCTGTAACTCATGGCATCTGCTTACTGTTGTGGTGACACTTGGATTTGAGCTTTGGGTACTGTGCTAACTTCTCTCATTCTAGCCTGGATTACTGCACCAATTTGAACGTTCCCTTGACCCACCAGGGATTTTAAACTTTGCAGCCTCTGTTCTTTGTTCGCTTACCACGGAACCTCCAGCTTGGACCATCTCTGACAGAATCTCTGACCTATCGATGAAGCTTTGTCTGCCTTGGTGACACGGTGGCTCAGTGGTGAGCACTGCTACCTTGCAGCGCCAGAGACCTGGGGTTCAATTCCCACCTCTGTCTGTGTGGAGTTTGCACATTCTCCCTGTGCCCAAAATCCAAAGATGTGCAGGTCAGGTGTATTGGCCATGCTAAATTGCTCATAGTGTTAGGTATCGTGGTTAGGGGTCTGGGTGGATTACCCTTCGAAGGGTTGGTGTGGACTTGTTGGGCTGAAGGGCCTGTTTCCACACTATAGGAAATCTAATTCAATTCTCTGTCTGTTGCAGTATAATGTTCACCAGGTCTGACATGTTTTCACTGGAGGAGTTTTTCTTGTTGAGGACTGCCCTGAAGGTTTCCTCTCAAATCTTCAGCTTTTTCCCTGCTTCTGGCCGTGCTGCTTGAGCAGCCAACCCCCGCACAAATCTGAAGATCTCATCTGACCAGAGTAGTCAAATCTGACACTGCTATCTGTCACATTGTACGGACATGCTAGCACTGCACTGTATGAGCTGCTGCTCCTGAGGAATGTTGCTACCTCCCTCCTGCTTTAAATATAGGAAACCACAGGACCTGCTTTGCTCATGTTTAGACCAAGTTGAAGGATCTCCTGCAATCAACTAGAGATAGTTTATCGAATGCCAGCAACTAATAACCGGCTCCTTTCAAATCTCAACTGTGAACATGTATGGTAGCAATGTGATAGATGTTGTTACAAAGACCATGAGGAGGACCAGATGTTACATCTCACTCCTTTGAGACTGTAAACCGTTCTGTTCACAAGACCATATGGTATTATCATACAGATGTGGTGTACATAGATTTTAGCAAGGCGTTTGATGAGGTTCCCCATTGGTTGGATCATTCAAAAGGTAAGGAGGCGTGGGATACAGGGAAATGTGGCTGTCTGGATACAGAATTGGCTGGCCCATAGAAAACAGAGGGTAGTAGTAGATGGAAATTAGTCAGCCTGGAGCTTGGTGACCAATGGTGTTTCGCAGAGATCAGTTCTGTGATCACTACTCTTCGTGATTTTTATAAATGACATGGAGGAGGAAGTGGAAGGGTGGGTGAGTAATTTGCTGATGACACAAAGGTTGGTGGACTTGTGGATAGTGTGGAGGGCTGTTGTCGGTTGCAACAGGACATTGACAGGACACAGAGCTAGGCTGCTAAGTTGCAGATGGAGTTTAACCCGGAAAAGTGTGAAGTGATTAATTTTGAAAGGTCAAATTTGGATACAGAATGCAGGATTGAAGGCAGTGTGGAGAAACAGACAGATCTTGGGGTCCACGTCCAGACTGGAGGGCATGTCTTATGAAGAAAGGTTGAGGGAGCAAGGGATTTTCTCATTGGGGTGAAGAAGGATGAGAGGTGACTTGATAGAAGTGTACAAGATGATGAGAGGCTTCGATAGAGTGGGTAGCCAGAGACTTTTTCCAGGACAGAAATGGCGAGCACGAGGGGACATAATTTTAAGGGGAATGGAGGAAGGTTTAGGGGAATGTCAGAGGTAGGTTCTTTATGCAGAGAGTGGTGGGTGTGTGGAATACACTGCCAGCAGTGGTAATACAATCATATACATTAGGGCCATTTAAATGGCTCTTGAGGAGGCATGGATGATAGTAAAAGGGTATGTAGGTTGATTTGATCTTAGAGTAGGATAAAAGAAGGGAGTGTTCTATCCTGTACTGTTCTATGTACTATGTTCTATCACTGTGAGTGGTGCTTATGGCTCTGATTGAAACTGGGGAGGCAATGGCTTCATCGTATTATCGCTAATTTGTTCATCTAGAGACACAGCTCATGCTCTGGGGACCCGGGTTTGAATCCCACTACAGCAGATGATGGAATTTGAATTCAGTAAAAGCAGGAAGGAAGAGTCTAACGATGACTGTGAATCCATTGTTGGAAAACCCATCTGGTTCACTAATGTCCTTCGGCGGAGGAAACTGCCATCCTTACCTGGCCTGGCCTATATGTGACTCCAGACTACAGCAATGTGGTTGACTCTTAACTGCCCTCTGGTAATAAATGCTGGCTTGGTCAGTGATGCTGTCATTGCGTGAATGAATACGTTAAAACTTTTGACCTTATATTTAACAATGGGGGCTCAGATTAACATTTTAGTCAATAGATGTAATTTCCATAATGCAGCTCTCCCTCGGTAATGGCATTAGCAGTGTTTACCGCAAGTGTGTGCTCAAATCCCCAAAGTGGGTCTTGAACTCAGGACATCCTCCCCAAAGGCAAGAGTGCTACCAAGGCAAAGCCCTCGACTAATGAACTACTTGGGAATATTCAACGGCTCAGTTCTACGCGTAGCATCTAACAGCTGATCCCCACAAATAGCAACTGGAGAATCATCTGTTTTAACACCAATGAATTAACCACCATTGCATATCCTGAGAAAACATGTACCCCAGCAAGTAGCACTCCATGCTGCAGCCTACAACCAGGACCTTAGCATTAAGTGTATAAGTCTTGCCCTGATTTGCCTTTCCAAAAGGCAGTGCCTCACATTTGTCTACATTAAACTTCTTTAACTCATCTACGTCATAACCAAATTGGTTCTTTACACAACCAGATGACAAGTAGTCACAGTCACATGAGGTTTTGCTTGTAGTTGCTCATGTTACAGTGTTGGGATGAAGCCACTCCAGGTCAACAAGCTGCCCAAGTAGGGTATCTACATCGGCTGACACCAGCAAGCCTGGGTGGGGAAGGGAAAATGGGCCCATCTGAGAAGTTATGGGAAAAGATTGGGTTGATCAAAAGAACAGTCCTGAAAGGAAATTAAAGGGCTTGGTTTGTACTGAAGGAATGGGGTGAGGCAATTAAGATGTAGAAGGGGAGAAATCACAGGAAAAGGAGAGGTATGTGGGTTTAACCTGGGCATTGCATCTGGATAGTAGTGCCATCAGAGAAGAGCAGGAATATCAAGAGAGATAGTGAAGGGGCAGCTAAACAGAGAAGACCATTGAAGGAAGGCAGAGAGAAGACCAGAGAAACAGAGAAAGCCATCTACAGGAATGCAAAAAAGCATAGTGTTCGAGGGGAAAGATAGAGGGTAAACAAATCAAAAGGAAAATTCAGAACCACAATCTTCCTTTCAAACCTCATTGAGCATCCGGGGGAGGAGCCAAATAAACACACCCAAGTGAGGCAATCAAAACAGATCCCATCGAGTGAGTACTCGGTTCATGCCTTGGCACAGCAGACAAGCACTTACTGCACAATAAAAGGTGATTCTGTCAACTCCCAACACCAACATCCCAACCTTGTCCTGTGATACCTTTAACTTTGAGAAGAAAGGCATAGAAGACTCATGAACAGTCAGTGTGGAGATGTTGGGGGGAGGGGGTGGGTTATTCCTCTTGCAGCCCTGTGTATCTCAAAGCTAAGGACATGGGGTTGAAACCATTGTGTACATTCCAAGGTTATTGGGCAGCAATTGCAGGGGATAATGATGGCAACCAAGTGACATTAAGCTAATTGCCCCATGCATGGGAAACAATGTAAAGATCTCAGTTAGATAGATCTTGCAGATGGCATAATGCAGAAGAAAAGCAGTCATGGATCATGAGGGAATGGCCCTCACTCTTCAGGGTGGCTGTAGAGCATGCTTTCACCTCATACATATGAACAGTCAAAGTGTAGATTGACTATGTCAAGGTCTCAGTGTAAAACAAACACCTCATTCTTGATCTTCTTCACAGCTTCTTCAGAGGACAGCATGGTGGCTCAGTGATTAGCAATACTGCCTCACCGTGGGCGGCACGGTGGCACAGTGGTTAGCACTGCTGCCTCACAGCGCCAGAGACCCGGGTTCAATTCCCGACTCAGGTGACTGACTGTGTGGAGTTTGCACGTTCTCCCCGTGTCTGCGTGGGTTTCCTCCGGGTGCTCCGGTTTCCTCCTACAGTCCAAAGATGTGCGGGTCAGGTGAATTGGCCATGCTAAATTGCCCGTAGTGTTAGGTAAGGGGTAATGTAGGGGTATGGGTGGGTTTCGCTTCGGCGGGTCGGTGTGGACTTGTTGGGCCGAAGGGCCTGTTTCCACACTGTAAGTCTAATCTAATCTAAAATCTCACAGTGCCAGGGACCTGCATTCAATTCCTACCTTGGGCAACTGTCTGTGTGGAGCTTGCATGTTCTCCCTGTGTCTGCCTGGGCTTCCTCTGGGTGCTCTGGTTACTTCCCACAGTCCAAAGATGTGCAAGTCAGGTGACTTGGCCATGCTAAATTGTCCATAGTGCTCAGGGATGCATAGGTTAGGTGCATTATTCAGGGGTAAACATAGGGTAGGGGAATGGGTGTGGGTGGGTTGTTCTTTGGAGGGTTGGTGTAGACTTGTTGGGCCAAAGGACCTGTTTCCATACTGTAGGGATTCTAAGTATACCAGATGTTTGACCAACTGACTACTGCATGTGTAGTAGCCATTGCTGAATTCAGACACCTCAGAAAGGCCAGCAGCAACTCAGAGATAAAGCTCAGGGGACAGCAGCTGTGGACAAAATGAAGGGAAGAACCAGATGAAGTGAAATGTTTCATGAATTAGTTTCATTTCACTCAAAGTACAATAGCTGGCGAACCTAAAGCTGTCTATTTTGTAGCTGAAAATGTTTTGCTAGAAAAGCGCAGCAGGTCAGGCAGCATTCAAGGAGCAGGAGAATCAACATTTCGGGCATAAGCCCTTCTTCAGGAATGAGGAAAGTGTGCCAAGCAGGCTAAGATAAAAGGTAGGGAGGAGGAACTTGGGGGAGGGGCGTTGGAAATGCGATAGATGGAAGGAGGTTAAGGTGAGGGTGATAGGCCAGAGTGGGGTGGGAGTGGAGAGGTCAGGAAGAAGATTGCAGGTTAGGAAGGTGGTGCTGAGTTCGAGGGTTGGGACTGAGACAAGGTGGAGGGAGGGGAAATGAGGAAACTGGAGAAATCTGAGTTCATCCCTTGTGGTTGGAGGGTTCCTAGGCAGAAGATGAGGCGCTCTTCCTCCAGCCGTTGTGTTGCTATGGTCTGGCGATGGAGGAGTCCAAGGACCTGCATATCCTTGGCGGAGTGGGAGGGGGAGTTGAAGTGTTGAGCCACGGGGTGGTTGGGTTGGTTGATCCGGGTGTCCCAGAGGTGTTCTCTGAAACGTTCGGCAAGTAGGCGGCCTGTCTCCCCAATATAGAGGAGGCCACATCGGGTGCAGCGGATGCAGTAAATGATGTGTGTGAAGGTGCAGGTGAATTTGTGGTGGATATGGAAGGATCCCTTGGGGCCTTGGAGGGAAGTAAGGGAGGAGGTGTGGGCGAAAGTTTTGCATTTCTTGCGGTTGCAGGGGAAGGTGCCGGGAGTGGAGGTTGGGTTGGTGGGGGGTGTGGACCTGACGAGGGAGTCACGGAGGGAGTGGTCTTTACGGAACGCTGATAGGGGAGGGGAGGGAAATATATCTCTAATGGTGGGGTCCGTTTGGAGATGGCGGAAATGACGGCGGATGATACGATGTATATGGAGGTTGGTGGGGTGGTAGGTGAGGACCAGTGGGGTTCTGTCCTGATGGCGATTGGAGGGGCGGGGAATTGAGGAGATACAGTGGAGAGCATCGTCAACCACGTCTGGGGGGAAATTGTGGTCTTTGAAAAAGGAGGCCATCTGGTTTGTTTGGTATTGGAACTGGTCCTCCTGAACCCGGTGATGGTTATGATAGTTGTTCCAGAGTCAATGTTGGCCTGCTACAATTGCTTAGAACTTACAACCTTCTGCTACTAAAACAACAGTGTGCAGAACTGCTTTTCCTGAAGGATTTGATGTGTGTGGAGACAATGACCAGTCTCTCAAACCTTTTGGTTCAGCTAGCTTCAGCAAAATTATATTCTACACCTTATCATTGACCAGTTGGTTGACCTGACTGCTGTTAGTATGATGTGAAGGGAAGCTTCTTTATCCCAACATTGACTGGATTTTTAAGATAATCTTCCAAAATCTGAAAAACATTGTCAGGATCTTTGCTGTCATCCAGAGAGACACCTGAAGGTTTTATCCTTCTCAACCCCTCCATGCCCAAAGCCAGATTATTCTCATTCTAGGTCAGCTCCTGACCGATTCATAAAAATCTCATTTTTCTTTCAATAACAGGATGTCAATGGATTGCCAGTCCATTGTATATCTCGGTGAAATTACATTTGTCACTGAACAGCCCATGTGACCAGCCTGTCTATATCCTCTTTAATCTAAGACTATCTTCCCAACTATTAACTATCTCACTAATTTTGGAATCATATGTGAATTTACAGATCAACCCTCCTAAATCATTTCTATTTAACCACAAACAGCAAGGGCCCTAACACAGACCCCTGCGCCACCCCATTGGACAATGGTTGCCACTCACCAGAACATCCTTCTACCATCACCCTCCATTTCCAACCACTCAGCCAATTCTGGATCCAATTAAGCAAACCTACTTAACCAAATGGGGACTCACATGGGAACTTATTAAAATCTTTTGCAAAGTCCAAGTAGACTATGTCGAATGCGTTGTCCTCATCTACGCACCCAGCCACAAATTCAATCAAGTTGGTCAGACACATCTTCCCCTTAACAAAATCATGCTGACCGTTCTTGATTAATTCCTACTTCTCCAAGCACAGGTTTCCTGTCCCTCAGAATTGCTTTCAATAGTTTCCCCACAACTGACATTAGACTAACTGGCTCATAGTTTTCAGATTTATTCTTTGTTTCCTTTTTGAATAACTGTACCACATTGACTGTCTTCCAGTCCTATGAGACCTCCCATGTGGTCGGATATGAATTGAAAATTATCGCCAATATTGCTGCTATTTCTTCCCTTCCCTCACTCAACAGCCTGTGACACATTTCATCTGGTCCTGGAGATTAGGTGGGCGGCACGGTGGCACAGTGGTTAGCACTGCTGCCTCACAGCGCCAGAGACCTGGGTTCAATTCCTGCCTCAGGCGACTGACTGTGTGGAGTTTGCACGTTCTCCCCACATCTGCGTGGGTTTCTTCCGGGTGTTCCGGTTTCCTCCCACAGTCCAAAAATGTGCAGGTTAGGTGAATTGGCCAAGCTAAATTGCCCATAATTATCGACTTTTAAGCCTGCCAGATCACCCAGAACTCTGTCTCAGAACTCATCCTCTCTGTCCATACTAAGTGATTCATTATATCACAGTTCTTCTCCCCAACTCCTATAGTCAGATGATTCCTCTCCCTTGTGAATACTGACACAAAGTATTCATTTAGATATCTACTCATATTGTCTGACCACTTGTACAAATTACCATTGTTATCCTTAATCGGCTTTGCACTTTCCCAAGTCATCCTTTTATCTTTAATGTGAAATGCTTACTTAGAGATTTTTAGGATGCTAATAAACTGTGAGCAAAAATCCACAATGCAATGACTTCGTTTTTTTTGTTATCTCTTCTTCTTAGTTACTACTTATAGCTTTCATTTTAATAGTTGATGCTCATTTGATAGTTGTAGGCTTCTCCTTGTAGGTTATGTTTGTGCTGTAAGAAGTGTTGTGACCATTATGTGCATCTTTCATTTTTGCCCTCACACCTTTGCCAAGAAACAAAATGATGGAATCAACTGACAACTGAGAACAAGTAAGCCTTCTTTATGCAGAAAGCCAGTTTTTATAAAATATCTTTTCATGTTTGCTTTTGTTGCTGGAAACCCCTTTTTAATTCAGAAGCCATCGTGACAGCACCATTTGGTTTCAAAAAGGGGACAGAGTGGTAGAATACTCATTAAGGTTTGTACACTTCAGTTTTGGTTGTAGTTGTAACTTTAGCTTTGAACTGATATGGATGGATGATTGTTAGAAAATAATGCTTTTCACTTACTGCCACTAAACAGCTGTCACCTACAAAATATTACATAGAAATGTGGTATCTCTGCCCTCTGCAAGCCAATGTGTTCATGGGCAATCAGGGATAGATATTGGGGCTCAAGGAAGAATTGAAACAAAATTCTCACCAGCAACATCAGCCATACTCCAAACTCAAATATTCCAGTGACAGTAAAATGCTTTGGAATATCTGGAGGGTATGAGCAAAATGCCATTTTCTCAAACCCCAAGAAACAACTAACACTCACTCACCTCAGAAATAGAATTAAAGAAGATGCCACACAGGTAAAGTCTAAAGCACATTTATTTTCCCATTTGTTTTCTTTTCTCCTGATACAAAATCAGTAAGCGTTTAACGGCATTGAAGAACAGTGAGAGCAGCAGACCCCTCTATCTGACTGCACGTCTTCACTTTCTCATGCAGAAAGAAATCTCACACCCAGTTCACCAGCGCTCGAAATTAACTCGATTCCACCAGCTCCAGTAACAACAAACCCATTAGTACATTGAATCTGTTGAGAAAATATGTTTTTAAAAAAACCCCAGGGTGTGTGTGTGTGTGTGTGTGTGAGTGAGAGAGAGAGAGAGAGTGAGAGAGAGTGAGAGAGAGAAAGAAAGAAAGAGGGAGAAAGACAGAAAGAGAAAGAAAGAGAGAGAGAGCAGAATTAATGTGTCCCCACCCTCAACGACTCAAAAAATTGATTTCTCAAGAGGCACCTTGCAGTTAATTTCGAACGAGGTTATTCAAATAGCCTCCCCCCCCACACAGTACACTGCTCCAGGAGGAGCACACCAAAAGTTTGGAAATGAAACTTGCTGGTTAGTTGCAAACAGGTTTCCTATCACAGCCAGTAAGCTCGCAGCTTCACAATCCACAAAATCAAATACAGTGAGGAAAAGGGGGGAAAAGAAAAATCACATCTGATCAATAAATATAGTTGCCAAATCTGGTTGAATGCATTCCTGGAGGTTTCCTCACATGATCTTCAGTCTCCACTCGCCCTCACCCAGTGAAAACAACCATTCGCCTCCCCACCCACCTCAAATACATTTATGTAACTAATAAACTAAATGTGTTCAAGGAAAGAGAAAACAAAAATCTTTGTTTTGTTGCAACCCTGTGGTTTTTCTCCAGGGTTCCTTACAGCAACATCCAGGGGGTTAATCTTTAATGCCTTAACAGCCAAAGACAATTTTGCAAGTTCGATGGGGCGATATATCAGTGTACACACAATACAACCCGAGCTACATTGGAAAAACCTTGAGGCCTGAGGCCTTGACAAGACAACGTATATTTACAAAATACAGCACAATATCTACAACAACATAAAAAGCTCAATTAAACTTGATGCAAGTTATGAAAAAAAAATCAATGGCAAAGCAAACAAGATTCTTGCAACCAAGAGCTTGTAATCCCAATTCTTTTTTGTTCCCCCCCCAACCCCCATGTTTCTTCACTAGCTTCCTGCAAAGATCTGGTTAGTCCAATTAAATCAGAGCCAAAATAAAATTAGGTTAAAAAGAGAGAGGCCACATTTGTCAAATCCCTTTTGTTCAGTTTGTACCTAACAGTATTAACAAGATGATGTGAGCAATAGGAACTGTATTAAATTGTTGGCCTTGTGTTAAAATCTCTGTAACATGGTGCTAGGTTTAATTTACAAAAGAAGGGTGTGTGTGTAAGGCGTCGAGAGGTTTAGTGTGCTCATATCGAGAAGTGTGTGATTTGTGCCAGTCAGTGTGGTGATACATGAAGAGGATAAAATATTCTCTCTTATTTCTCCTTGAAAGAATAGGAACTACAACATTATGGTCCAAGCAAGGGGCTCAGTTACTATCCCGAAACATTCCACTTCAAACCTTGCACTGGGAGTCAATACAATCAGCCCCTTGGCATTTCTTCCTTTTGCTGTTTTTTGCAAAACAAAACAAGACACAAACAGTTGTTAAACATTCAAAGAAAAAAATCTTTGTGACAACGTTCCACTGACATCGGAGAGCTCTAGAATACCAATTGAACACTGACGGCAAAACGAGATTCATTTTCAGTCACTGCACTGTGCACTTTATGAACAAATATAATACAAACCACTGTCATCACAGCATACACTCATCTATCTTAGGTGGCAGTGAGATACACGTTGTTCTCATGCACTATGTTAGCGCAAACCAATAGGAAACGAAGAAGTGAACCCAACAAATAATGTGCCAAGTCCAACTCTATATACACAGGAGATTAACTTCTGTTCAAGATCCGCGGACAATAACTCGGACTCCCCCGCCGCTCAGCTGCATTCCTCACATTTGGTTTTTCCTCTTCTTTCACTCTTTCGTTCGTCTATACGCTCAGGACTTTTAGGCACTAGCTTCTCATCATTCCTTTATTTCTTAACGTGCATGTAATGACAAGTCAGAAGATAAGTGTGAATGGATAAATTCTACGATTTATTGGTATATGGGCATTGAAGGATCCCACATTCTCCCTCCATGTTAGACAAAGGAGTTCATGGCATTGACTGGGGATGGGGCTTCGGAGCTCTCATTCCCCTCCACTGCTTCTTTTTCCTTCTTTCCGCTGTACTGTCCAATAAAAGAGCCGTCTTCATTGAACTGACCTTCACCGCCCTCACCGTAGTCAACCAGGCTGTCATCACTCACACCCTTCTTAACTGTCCCATCGGAAGGCGTCCGGCTCCCTTTGAGGGGTTTATGGTCCTCTGTGTCACTGAAAAGGAGGATCACGTTTAATAAAGGAGCAGGTCTTAAATTGTGAGCACAGTGCAGAGCAAAACCACTAATTTTTACGAAAATATCAACGCAAATATTGGCAAACATACGCATTTACAAAGCTCAACCGGCTGAACGAATGGGAAGCCGTTCTCATGGCGCACTCCATTATGTTACATCACATCCAAAGTGCAAGGGGTTGCCACGCATCATCCAGTTCAATCAATCAATCAGTCACTTATCTCACTCCGTCTACCACCAATGGGTTACAACTACCATTCAAGACATTTCAAGATAGGAAGGGATCATGGAAATGAAGGTGAGCAGTTCATGGCATGGTGCATTTCACTATCTAGAAAAGGATGGCAGCATTTATCAAGTGAGAAATGACATATTTGGAATGTCCTTTTCTAGCCCAGGATATACGTCCAACCATGGCTACGTTGCTCCTTGACAGCTGTCTCAATGACCAAAGTCAGATTAGAACTAGAGCTTAGACTCCTTCTTGTCTTGTTGAGCCTTTTGTAAATCAACTGCGATGCACAGTAGCAACTAACTGGGGCTACACAGATACATCTGTCCTTTGGGCTGGAAAAGGGATGATGGCTGTTAGTTAGCAGGAATAGACACCACCTGGGAAGTTATATGCACATGAAAAAGAACATGGAGACTGTCTGAAATGAAGAGTTTTGAGTTGAAGCTCATTCCATGAAGTGGAAATGTTAAGCAAATGCGAGAGGGGGCATTCAAATCATTCAGTGTTACTCAAGGCATGCCAGACTTTCAGTTACTACCTTACCTTTCCAGAGACCTACATTTTCCGTTAAAGAATGCAGAAGGAATAAATGAAAACAGTCAGGAGAAACAGCAAAGTCGGTCTGTTGTCAGGCGCGCGTAATTCTTGGACAACCGGCCCCAGTTTTTAATAGGAGAGTACGTCTAAAAGCTGCATTAGTAAGAGGGGAGAGAAGAGACCAACAGAAGGCAAACACATGTGAATACAATCTTTGCTCCCCCATAGTACGGAGGATGCTCGATAAGCAGTCAACCAAGGAAGACCTGAAGGCTGCCCTGAATGAGCAATTACTGGTGTGCCTCCCATGCTTATAAGTCTGGTAGGACTCCCTCTTGGATGCTGCAAGAGATTCTGAGCAGGTCTCCCCTCAACACCAACACTTTCCAACCAAAGTTCATTATCCCCCATTATAAGGAGAAAAGAACGCTAACCTTTATGCTGAAGGACCAAAGCTATCCATAGTGCTCTGTAATGCATTCGCAATAATCTTTCTTCACAAGAAACAGATTAAATGAGCAAGCTTGGTGATGATCACACTATAAATGGATGACTGGCTTACATCAGTTTTGTTCAACTACAGTCAGAACATCTCCCACTTATATGAAGAACCCCAGAACCCAAAGCATCTCACAGTCAATGAGGTTGGTTTTGAAGGGTCAGACTAATACAGGAATCGCAGCAGCAAGGCCCTAAAAGCAGCAATAATGACTAGATCCTCAATTTTACTGGTGTTGGGATTGTTCTTGATTATACCAAGACTCTCAAACACCAACCCAAGTGCATGTACAATCAACTTAAGAAAGAAAATTGCTGTTCAGTTGATGCTGCTGGGACACCAATTCCAAAGATGACAGGTCTAGTGATGTGGACTGAACTTCAAGTAGATTGAAGGATGGGAAGGAAAAGCAGGCACATGGGCAGGGAGATCACTCTCCTCATACAAATACTGTCGATCACCCCAATGGACATAACGTCTGTTGGAATACTAAGCCACAGAGACCACAAAAAAATTCAAACTTCCAGACTCGTTAGCTGATCTCAGCTAAGCCGTCACTACTTGCTCTCAGTACCTGTCGGGTGTTATAATTACTGTTGTGGGAAATTCATGCAGGAGTAGTAAAGGACCGGGTCAAGCCTTAATGCTTCCTGAGGTCAACCAGCCAGCTAAGATTGATGGTTATGATTTACACCTATAATTGCTTCCTCATGGTACTATGCCCCCACCTCAAGAGTTGGAACCACTAGGGAAGGAAAACGAAAGCACCAACCCACTGGATCTAAGAGCGCCACATGGGGGCACAGAGAGGACACCAGCTCAGGGTCTACAGAATGCCAATAACCTCAGCAGCCAGCAGCTCCAGTCATATCCCATACAAACCTATGAATTAGGAGCAGAACAAGGCTATTACATCGCCCAGGTCTGCTCTGCCATGTAATAAGATCATAGTGGACCTGAATGTCACTTTGATTTCATGTCCCTGCCTATCTCCAATATCCTCTAACTCTTGGTCAGTCAAGAATCTTTCTCTGCCTTAAAAATATTCAATGACACTGCATCTATGGGGAAGAGAGTTCCACAAAGTCAGGCATGTTGGAGAAAAAAAAAGAGTTGCTCCTCATTGTTTTAGATATGAGGGCCTTTCTTTTTAAACTGTGCTCCCAATACTAGTCCCTCCCACAAGGACCAACATCCCCTCAGCATCCATTCCACTCCATCAAATCCCCTCAGCATCTCAAGTTCTCATTCTTCAGAAACCCAATGGACACATTGGCTCAACTTGTCAAAACTTTCTTCATAAGATAACCACCTCACCATCCCAGGAATCAGTTGAATGAACATTCTCCAAACTGTTTCTCATGCAAATATGTTCTTTCTTAATAAGACGACCAGACCTGTATATTGCATTCCAAACACAATCTCACTCATGCGCTGTACAACTACAGCAAAACATTGCTACTTTCATCCCCAGTCACATGCTCAATCTTTTGCTAGTTACTATACAGCCACATGATGTTATATATCCGCACAAATCAAAACTGTTTATAAATATGGCTACCCAATTTTCAAAATCACACTTGTAGAGTTACATGCTCTTCACTGGAACTAACTAGAACGAGGGGGGCATAGCCTCAAAATAAGGGGAGAGCAGATTTTGGACTGAGTTGAGGAGGAACTTCTTCACCCAGAGGGTTGTGAATGGGTGGAATTCCCCGCCCAGTGAAGCAATTGAGGCTACGTCACCAAATGTTTTAAGACAAAGATAGGTCAGCTTTTAAACTGTAAAGAAATTCAGGGTTATGGTGAGCAAGCAGGTACATGGAGCCGAGTCCATGAACAGATCAGCCATGATCTTATTAAATGGCAGAGCAGGCTTGAAGGGGGCAGACGGCCTACTCCTGCTCCTAGTTTGTATGCTGTTACGAATTGAATGCTGACAATGACAAAGTAAAGTGAGGAAGAGAAGAAAAAGAAATTGTGTCAAACATCTACATCCCCATCAAGAAAATTATTCAGGAAAACCTTCAACACTGTTCAGGATACAGGCCTAGAAAATTTCAGAACTGAACTTAATTGTCAAATGATTTAAAAAAAACAGAAGTATCTTCTGCTCCTTCACTCTCATCAATGTTAGCTCTCAGTGGGGGTGGGGGTGGGGGTGGGGATGGAGGGGGAGGGGGAGGTCTTCACGAATTATTGCTCAAAGGCCAGGTGACTAACACTCTGTGCAAAATAGAAAAGCTGATCAGATAGAGAAGGAATCACAACCAGATTAAACAATCCTATCCTCACTGCATTCTTTCTAACAACTGACAATGGATGATCATAAACATCATAATCACCTACATCTAACCCCAGTGCTTGGTTGAAGTCAGCTAACACAGTACAATGTTAACCTGGGCTATTCAGCTGGCATGGCTCATCGTTGTCAACTCAGTTATGGCTGCTACTCAAAGTCCAGCTGCTGACCAATACCACTGCCACTGAATTCTATAAAATGCAAATCCTCATGTCAACCTCTGGAAGGCGTGAATCAGAAACTTTACCCAAACAATTAGTGACGGGTTGTCTTCTTGACCTGCTGTTAGCAGCTTTGAAACAACTTGCGGCTTTTTTCCAGATCGCATTTATAGTAGTCAATTTCCAATTTTCAAGCTCCCACTGCAGCACACTTCAAAAGCACTTCGATGGCCTTACACTACTTTGGGTATTCTGAGATAAAGGAATTATATATTGTCACACCAGCATTGCATTTGCACTCGATTTTTTTCTTCTCTTTCAGTGGCACTTCAGTGCTAGATTTTTGTTTGTGAACACAAACGAATCCCGAGTGCTCAAATGTACTTCATGTAGGGGGCACCTAGTGCTAGCAGAAATCAAAGTCCAACAGATACTTAATGCACTTCCTGAATATGATGGAAAGGACAAAGTATTTCCCAGATTTGATGATGACACTGAGTGACAGGGCATCAGAACTGTCCTTATATTTTCATTATTGCCATACTTGTTCTTAACTTGGACGTGAATGATATTCTCTGATTAATCCAATTGGAAAGTGAAGAGTCTTCAAGACATCTAGACATTGGACAACATTAAACAGTAATTTCAAAACTATGTTAGATAGGAATTGTTGCGTGCATTGCTGACAGGACACCCCGTGTATATAAACTGCAAATGTAAAGGTTGCAAGACCTGAATTCATCTTCCACCCACGTTTTTAATTCCCAGCAACTGCATGGTATGTTTCCTTTTTTTAACCTTTCCTCCCACTCCACACTGCTGCTTAAGTTATAACTTGCTACCACTTATCCTTCCGATCATCAGAATTCACATTGGGTAGAATAGTACATTGATCCCAGCGGAGATGCTTACAACCAAATAAGTCTGTCATTAGTGAGAGAAAAAAAAATCACATAATGGATGCTGTGAAAGTGTTGGCATTCAATGCATCGCAACTGAGTCTAAATATGAAAGTCAGTTGGCAGATCCTCATTGTTTCTATATCTTTCCTTTCAGACTCGCTTCAGTCAACACACCATATATATTGCTTCCATGATTAGCAAAGCATTGTCGTAGGGAAAGAAATTCTGACCAAATGTTTCCCACTTTTATTCAACTACCCCTGTCCTTCTGCTCCCTCCATTGGCCACTTAACCCCTCACAGGTACTGGTTGCTGCTGGGTTTGGGAGAAAGGAGGGTGTGTCATGGGATCTCATTCACACAAAACGCAGAGTTCCATGGCCAGCAATCCAAAAAAGGACTCATGAAGCATTGACAAATTGATACATTAATGGGACTGAAAGGAAACAAATCAACTGAAGGAAAAGAGCAGGGACTCTGAATAAAATATGGCTAACGTGGAAGCCTGATTAAGGAGAATTTAAAAATTAAGCATGCAAATTACTCAAGATGGCATTACAAAGTGGAATGCCTCATCTTGATTTATGATGGAAACTATTTTTAGTCATTCAAATCTCAAATAATTCCAACTTGACAAGGTCTCACTTGAAGCTATAATTAGGTTGAAACAGTTAAATAGAAAACTTACATACAATTGCGGCTCACAATTTGCATTTTACGAGAACTCCCAGTCAGTTTGATTACAATTTCATCTTCTGTTTGCATTTCAGGTTTTCCCTGAGAACGGACTGGAGACCATAGCTCACTGCTTTGCACTCCAGAACTCGACCAACCCAGATTGCCATCACTTTCCAATTTTGATTGTCAATTCTCCCAAAGGTACTAGTAGTCAAATTCTCTGTATGGTGCTATGTATGCCTGGGCCTTGCTGAATTGGGCCACCACCGCTGCTTAGCTGACCGATAACTCAAGCACCTTTGCTGTTTAAATCTGGTGAGGTAAAATGCTTTGCATGTTGCTTCACGCCAACACCAGTGCAGCGCTACTACATGAAGTGAAAGTGAGAAGAGTGGGCCATTGGAAGAATGGGTACAAAGACCAATTTGTAATCCTTCATGTTTGACATGGTTGGATCATTTAGCTCCCTCTTGGAGGAAGCATCTGTGTTCTGAGAATTAAAAAACCCAAAAACTAAGCATTACATTCCACCTAACAGAGCATGTATGACTCAGGAGTGTACATATTAGCAGGAAGACACATCACACGACCTACTGGTGACACATGCACTGGATCGGAGAGACACAGACAAGAAATAATACAGGCTTGTTAGCAACAACTGAACGGAGAAGCCAAGGAAAAGGAGTCAGCCTTTCTGTAGTTTGTTCCGTCATCCAGTTAAATATGGCTCTTTAACATCCTAATTACACCTAACCATCCTGGTTCCATGTCCTTCATCGTTCTTACATTACATTTTAAAAAGTCTATCTCAATTTTTCAGTTGGAGGACCGGGAGGAAGTTTTTCCGATTTCCACAACCTTTTATGTGAGGCGTTTCCCAGAACAGTGGAGATCGGATTTTAAGTTTATCCCCACTTCTCCTTGCTACTGTCCCACCCAAAGAAATCATCTCTCCGTTTGCTCCCATCAAACCAAATTATCAGTTTAAATGCCTCGATTATCACTTCCATTGTATTTAATGTTTGTTGCCTGCTGCATCATTTAGCATTCCGTCCAAAGCCAACAATATCTTCCTTTGGTGTGGTGCCCACAACTGAAAGCACGTTCCCAACAGAAGTCTAACCAAAACTGTCCACCTGCAGCATAACCCTGACTCTTTCACTCTGATCTTCTGGAGAACAGTCCTTAATTTTTTTGAGAGGCTCAGCTATCCACTAGTTATTTCAGGCAGTTTTGTATTTATTACTTTCACCACATCAGCTGCAAATCTTTGCTCCTCCAGATTTCCCAGCTTCTCACCAATTAGAAAATACACAATCGGTTTTCCAAGTGTCTGAAAGTAGTGAGCTTACATTCCCTTAAAGTTCCAAGCATTCAGAATCAGGGGAATCCTAATATCAGGACAAGTAGGCTCCCGACTCTTCAATATATTGAGGCAGTGAGTTGGAAGGCTACGTGTGAAGCTAATGATCTTCAATACGGCTGCCACAATCCATGTCCATGATCCTACTTTGAGAAGGGGAAAATAAAAAACCATGTAGAGTTCATCTGCCTGTCAGTACACATGTGCAGCATGGGCAAGGAAAGGGCTTGTCTGTGTCAGCTGTGTTTGAACAGCAGGGGGCAGTCTCCAGCTTCACACATCAAGGTTGGTCACTTGAGTGAGAGAGTGGGTGGTGAGGAACGACTTGGGAAGTGGGTTACAGGCCGGACCCAATGTCTACAAGGCAGATGGATGTGCTGAATATGCGGAGAGAAAAAGACAATGGATAATAAAGGATCTGCATCTGTGTTGGTGCCTGTGTGTAGGTTTATTTTTGTCTCCTCTGTCTAGGTGTAACTGTATGTGTCAGTGTGTGTCACAACACCAGTTAGAATTTGTCTGTCTTTATGTAGATGTGTCTCTGTGCTTATGTGGCCCTATATATATGTGTGTGTGTGTTTGTGTGTGTGTCTGTGTGTGTGTGTGTGTGTGTGTGTGTGTGGGTGAGAGAGAGAGTGTGTGTTGATGTGTCTGAATCTGTGAGAGAGCCTTTGTGTGTGTCTGTGTGTGTGTGTGTATCTTCCATATTAATAACTCCTGTGGGTGTAAAGTGCGGAAAACCAGCTTGTGCGCTGAAAAAAAGATTACACATCAGTTCTCAGAGGTTTAATCAACAATAGTGGAATCAAGTTAAAAGTCCAACAAATTCAATTGAGTTTCAGCTTTCCAGACAAGCAACATTACGCAGTGCCAAGTAGCATCAACACATTCACCCTTCATTTCCATTAAGGTGCAACAATCTGGATTTTCTTGTCAAAATTTTCCCCTCCTCCTCCCTTCTCTTTCCCTCCTCCCCCCACCATCCTGCATTTAAACCCTCTGAATATGTTGGCTGATAGTGGGGCTTCCCTTGATTGGCAGTGATATCTTATATCACACTCCCCAGCCAGCTATTCCTTATTTGAGGCGAAAGGGAGGAGGCCCTGGAATCACATCCAACCATTGACCTGTTCCCCCGGGCACTGGTGTGGTAGCCAAGATTAGAGTAGTGCTGGAAAAGCACAGCAGGTCAGGCAGCATGCAAAGAGCAGGAAAATCAACTTTTCAGGCAAAAGCCCTTCATCAGGAATGAGTGGTGTGGTAGCCCCCGTGAGTGGAACACTGCCATTAAAAACAAGTCCCATCAACTGGTAAATTGTTGCACCCTAATGTTTTGTAGAAACAGCTAGGCATTATAGATGGACAGCAACATACAGCTAATTATACATTACAGAGATACTATGGATATATATATATATATGTATCTGTAAATAATTAGCAGTAATGTACATCAACAAAGCTTACAGGGCTTATGTCTCATACAAAATGGGAAAGAAATTCAAGTACAGGCATAAGAGGTATAAGAATTACAAGAACACATAAGGCTTCAATATCACAATAATCCTTTGGCACTGTATTGGAGATGGTGCTCTTCACTGCTTCAGAAGTACTTACTGTGTATTAAAAGGACAGGGTCATTATGAAAAATCATTTTTTTGTTTCAAGATTTGCCAAATATACACCAACCAAGATGGGTGTATTGGAAAGGTCACACAGCTCTTCTGTCTCTGGTGCAAGGGATGGGTCAAGAACCCCCCCTCTTCGAGGACCGTAGATGGATACCCCCCTCCCTCTTTGGAGATACACCCAGAGCTCACTCTCCTGTAAAGGAACCATCCATCAATGTCTTTCCATGTCCCCCACAACGCTCAACTCCCTCTTCTGTGATGGGACAGTGCTCCCACAGCACCCCCAATACTCTCCTCTTGACTGGAATACACTGCCTGTTCTCAATCCTGCTCTCAGCTCACATGAACATGCACAAGTTCACTCACTTGCATACGCACCCATTTATCAACTCATCACCAGGAGCGGGGTTCCTCAGCTGGGAGCAAGGAACCCTCTCACGTTTGTAGCTCAGAGTAAGCATACCGGAGCAACTGAAGGAGTTGCAAGTACCCAGCTCCTCATCAAAGGCATATTGGGAGAAAAGCGCAGTAAATAGTTCTGAAAAGGACAGAAATTTGAGTCTTCGGCTTCAAGGAAGTCTCTGAACATCTGATCCACACAATCACAATTTCAAGGAAATACTTCAGAGAAAGATTCTTTCAGGTTGCATGGAAAAGATTGATACTTGAAGAAAAGATTTTCTTGGCACTGAGCTAGAAGTTAGACTCTGAACACGAGTCTGTACATACTGTGTTATTTTTATATAAAGAGAGAGATTGTTAGCAAAGATATATTGCTGAAGCATTTTGTCTCGTCTTGACAAATGCAAAGACAAGAACTCCAAATTTCAAATGATTACAATGATTCAGATCTTTTTTGATTTGCCACAAAAGACATGCTTCAGGACCCTTCTCGATCCTGGCGCACTGACACCGTGGGACAGTTCAAACTATCAATGGCCAACGCCCCAGATCCCTTGGACCTTGCATGAATGGCTCTGGCATGAAGTTCCAGTCAGAGACATGACCTACCGAGACCATTACTCTCAAGAAGTTGGACAGATTAAAACCAGAATGTGGCAGCCAATGCTAGAAACAATACGGGTAGCTTATTTCACACTCAATAACCCTCCCTGTCCACCTATCCCCTCCAACCTATAAGTGGAAGCCAATGTGTTGCAATGCTGATCAGTATATACAGAGTCCCAGTGGTTGTGCGGCGTAGAGGGAATGCTGCTGACAACCTTGCATTTCCAAGGGCATTTCTGAAGAGACAGGGTTCACAAATCATAGAACAGAATCCCTGCAGTGCAAAAAGAAATGGTTTGGTCCATCGAGTCTGCATTGACCCTTTGAAGAGCATCCACCCAGACCATTCCCCAGCACTATATTTTCCCATCGATAATCCACCCAGCCTGCAATTTTGCATGGCCAAATCACCTAACATACACATCTTTAGGCTATGAGAGGAAACCCACCCAGACACAGGGAGAACACAGACAGTCACCCAAGGTTGGAATTGAACCCAGGACCCTGGTGCTGAGAGGCAGCAGAGCTAACCACTGAGCCAGCGTGCCACCCAAAAATTATTCTATTTAACAGAAAATATTGAAGCAATCGGCAACCCCTTTCCCCCCGACTCCTGGCGATGGCTGTGTCTTGGAAGATTTATCCCAACTATTGATATCACAGGAGGAAAAGGCACTGGCTGCTTCTCAAGCCAATTCTGATTGGAATCATTCACAAACTTGCCCCAGGGTCCCAGAAAATGATCACTCTTCAAAACCTGCTGCAGTGGTATGCCGGGGCTAAGCAATTCCTGATGGGAATGAGGGCAATGTGTCAGGATCAAGGGTCACTCCAGAGGGTAATGTGTCAGAGTCAAGGGTCATTCCAGAGAGCAATGTGTCAGGGTGAAGGAGTGAGGGGGGATAAGTCGCGGGGGATGATGGTTATTCCAGGGTCATTCCAGACAGAGAAATTAAGGCAATGTGTCAGGGGTGAAGGGTCATTCCATGTCAGGCTTGAGAAGATATGAATCCAATACTGCTGAGGTGAAACTGATAAAAGTGATTATTGAAAGGTCCCACAATTGTTAAAATCTATTTGTCAAGACTAAAGTTGCTAAGCTGAAATGAATTTCAAAGTTTTTGTCATAAATTGGACAGATTCAATTCAGGAATCCACAAGGTCATTGTTTCAAAACAATGCAGTATGTTGAGATTTGAAGAGAGGCATGGTAAAGGAATATAATATTAAATTGGAGAGGGTTCAGAAAAGGTTTACCAGAATATCGCTGGGACTGGAAGGTTTGAGTTATAAGGAGAGGCTGGTTAAGCTGTGCCTTTTTTCACTGGAGCATAGGAGGTTATAAAGTTTATAAAATCATGAGGAGCATAGTTAAAGTGAATAGCAAAAGTATTTTCCCTAGGATGGAAATTTGGAGTTCAAAGCTAGGGGGCATATTTTTAAGGTGAGAGGAGAAAGATTTAAGAAAAAGACATGGGGGCAATTTTTTCACACACAGGGTGGTTCGTATGTGGAATGAACTGCCAGAGGAAGCGGTGGATGCAGGTACAGTTACAGTATTGAAAAGACATTTCGACAGGTACATGAACAGGAAAGGTTTAGAGGGAAATGGGTCAGATGCAGGCAAGTGGG
Source organism: Hemiscyllium ocellatum (assembly GCF_020745735.1). Taxonomy (NCBI): domain Eukaryota; kingdom Metazoa; phylum Chordata; class Chondrichthyes; order Orectolobiformes; family Hemiscylliidae; genus Hemiscyllium; species Hemiscyllium ocellatum. Next base: position 60,909,738 of record NC_083419.1, read on the forward strand.
ACTAGTTTAGCTTGGGAAACTTAGTCAGCATGGACGAGTTGGACTGAAGGGTCTGTCTCTGTGCTGTATGGCTATGATCTAAATCACGATGCAATTGAATAAAAATGAAAAGATAACGATCAAACCAGCCCATCCCAGAGTCACATGAAGACAACGTTCACATTCCTTAAATAGCTTTGTTCCACTGAAGCACCTTTTAACTCAAATCATGGATCAGGCATCAGGCAGCCTGAGCACAACAGGGTAGTGGTGTCCTTTTTAATTAAATCACCAAAGAGCCACTCACATTTCTAATTAAAGGAACAATTAACCAGCACTATCCACCAAGGGCAATACATGAGTACCAAACAAATTGGAGGGGACTAAATTAAAATTGAGTTGGAGGGGAAAATAATGCACCCTAACGTCTGTGGTGTCTACCCCTTCTCTCTCTCTCTCTCTCTCTCTCTGAAGGCACCTTGAGAGGCATTCCGACTCTATTCACTAGAGATAAGACTTAGACCCATTTCTCCGACTCCTGAGGTGAGGGAAGGCGCTGACCACCATTCTGCACACTAAACGATGCAGTTTACTTGACAACACTTTGTCAAATCCTGTTTCATGCCACCCAATTCAGCTTCCCCAAGGTTTGGTGAATTTTTGCGATGGTTTTGAACGATGGTCAAACGATGCTTGACAGATTTCACCTAAGCATAAGTTTTCACTCTAAAATGAGCTCACAGTAAAAACAGTTCCTCAGGCTTGCGCCGGGATTATTCCCCTCGGGCTGCACCTCAAATATACATACAGCTAGGCCTTGTGCCCTGCAGAGAAGCCCCCACAGCAACTGCAACCTCTGTTTCCAGAGAGTGTCACCCCTTTCTCTTAGATATCCAAAACAATAGCCAAAAATAAAAAGACCTTTAAGTTCCTTGCTTCCCCTCCATTCTGAATACCTGTCAACTCCATCTTCTTCAACTGTTGGAGTCCTCAAGTGATTGCCATCCTCTAAGCTTGTCCCAATTCTCATCTTCCCACCAACTTGACAGTCCCCCTTCTCCATCATACATCTCACTCTGCATCCTACCTCACCAATGCATTATTCAGCACTCCTCAATCCAACATCCATCTTCCTCTGTCCCAATATCCAGGCCACCTGCCCATCGACTGAGCCCCCTGCCTCTCTTACCTATACTCACCACCCTGATCTATGCTCACTTCGACTCATCCAGACATGCCTCCCCACACATCCGTGATGGAGGGCCCAATCTGTTAGTTTTAAAGAAAGCGCTTACACTTGGTGCAAAACGAATGCTGGGTTGGAGCAAGCGTGCAGTTTTCATGAATAACACTAATGTTAGATGCACTTGTTTATTCATTCTCGGGATGAGGGTGGCACTGGCTAGGCCAACATTTAATACCCATCCCAGAGGGAAGTTGAGAGCTAACCACAGTGCTGGAGTCATGTGTGTCCATATTGGGTAAGGATGACAGCTTCCTTCCCTAAAGGGCATTAGTGAACCATATGGGGTTTTCCAACATGGTCATCATTAGACTCTTAATTCCAGTTTTTTTTAAAATATAGAATTCAAATTCCACTCTCTGCCATGCTAGGATTTGAACCCAGGTTCTCCAAAACATTACCTTGGTCTCTGGATTAGCAGTCCAGTGATAATACCGCGAGGCCATCACCTCCCCTACTTTGTAAAAGGTCTACAGGTCGTGGCTATACCCATTCCTCAATTAACTGACCTTGGCTACAGTCAATACAAGAGCAAGCGAGCACTCAGCATGTCACGACTGATACAATGCCAGGCATTATCAAACCTGCAATAAATCAAACAACCTGCTCCAGCCTCCAGATATAACTGTTTCTACTCCAACAGTGCTGGGGAGGTACAATCTCCAGAGCCCGTTGTAAGCAACTTTTATTTATATACTGTCCTTAAGCTAAAGAAACATCCCAGAAGTGTTTAAGCGCATTATAACACAAAGCTTGATACAGAGTTTGTGTGGTGCAGTGGTAGAGTCTCTCCCTCTGAGCCAGGAGGTCTGGGGTTAAGTCCCATTTTTCCAAAGGTGTCACATAACAATGTATGTACAGGTTGGTTAAAAATAGAAGAAAAAAAACTGATACTGAGATTCAGGGCAGCCCATAGATCAAACGGCAACTGGAAGGAAGTAAGTGAGGTGGAAAGAGGCAAGGAGGGAATGAGAATTTGAGATACAGACAACTGAAGACACGGTCAGGAATGGTAAAGACCATAAGTAATAGGAATCGAAGTAGGTTGCTTAGCCCCTCAAACGCACTCTGTGGAACATGGGAGACCAGCCAAGCATGCAGAGGAAAGATTGGGCTGTAAGATTTCAGCAGCAGGAACGAACTTGAGTGATGGAGGTCGAGAAAGACACTCTTAGACAAGGTGCAAATGAGAAGTCAGAAGCTCATTCCAGGATCAAATGTGCTACCAGTGAAATAAAGAAAATGCAGATCAATAAATTGAACTCAGCATGGATCTGTTAAAACAATACATGTTTCATTGGGTTGAAGAGAATTGATGAGGTAATTTTCAAAAGACACTTCATGCATTTGTTAGCCAAGTTGTTGGGAGGCAAAGGCTTTCACTGTGTGGTTACAAAGTTGGCTAAGGGTCAGAAAGCAGAAAGTAGCAGTGAATCTGACAGTTCATCAGGCGATAGGAAGGCAGTCAGTCATATACCTAGGAACTGGTGTTGGCATCACTGCGTTTACAGTGATGGTGGTGCACAGGAAAATGGCAGATGAATTTGAATGATTTATTTTGGAACAATAGAAAGGAAAAGGTGCACATTTATTTGGGATGCAGGAACAGGGGCAGCTAAAAATGTTGAGAAGACAGTTAGAACAGGCACAATGTGATCCTTGGCTTTGTGAAGTAGATGCATAGAGTTTAAAATCAAATCAGTATTTCTACATCTTTAAAAAACACTGATTATCCCTCAATCTGTGTACTGTGGTTAATTCTACACAACCAGAGAATCAGAGTACAGAACAAGCCTTTCGGTTCATTGAATCTGCAACTAAACTAATCTAAATCTATACTGGTCCCACTTTCCAGCACTTAGCCTTGAATGATATGACATTTCAATTGCTCTTCAAAGTGTTTTTTTTTAAAGATTGAGAGGTTTCCTGACTCAACTACAGTGCATTTCTGACCCCCACCACCCTCTGGGTGAAAAAGATTTTCCTCAAACCCACTCTGAAGCTGCCTTTCACTTGAAAATTATGCCTCCTTGCTATTGACTCTTCAACTAAAGGGAACAGCTGTTTTCTATTCACCCTGTCCATGCCTTTCATAACATTATACACCTCTGACAGGTCGTGTTCAAGCTATGCTGCTCTAAAGGAAACAACCTGTGCTTATCCAGCCTCTCTTCCTAGCTAAACTATTCCATTCCAGGCAACATCCTAATGAGTCTTCACTGCACCAATCTCCAGCACAATCACATCCTTTCTATAGTACGGTGACCAGAGTTACATCTCGTATTTCAACTATGGCCTAACCAAAACCCTGTTCAGCTCCAACATGACTTTCCTGCTCTTGTAATGTATGCCAGGACTTACAAAGGCAATCGCCCCATCTGCCTTCGTAACAACCTTATTAACCTGTCCTGCCAACTTAGGACAGGCATTACAAGATCCCTCTGTTCCTCTGAGCTTCCTAGTACTTTAGGAGGACTGCTAAGCTCTTAGGAAAGATGTGGAGGAAATGTATAAGCGAGATACTTCACTGATACATATAAAATGAAGAAACTGAGGTTGGCCTCCTATGAAAAACAAAGATTAAGAGAAGATTTTCAAAATCATGAAAAACAAACAAGGGGAAATTGCTTCCAGTCATAGGGCAGGAGTCAAGGGACACGGATCTAAAGAGCTAGCAAAATAAGTGGAGATGATGTAAGGAGACTTTTATAGACAGTGAGTTACCATGACCTGTAATAAGCTGCTGAAAGTGAGAGAAATCAGGTTCAAGGATAACTTACAAAATAAGCTGGATGATAGCTTGAAAGAGAAAATATTTGCTGGGTGAAGACAAGAGGGCTGAAAACTCTACGAAAGCAATCGAAGATCATAGAGGCAGGAGTATTTTTACGGCTTGCGGTGCTGCGATTCACCTTCTGTTTTCAATATCTAAGTATGATTGCCATTTGCACAACCGAGACAATTCATGTTTCTAAACCATACTTGGCACACCAACTAGTACATCACAGGCACGTTATCTACACTTCCATGTCAGGTATGACATGCTCTGTATTAAAACTGAAGGATGGCCTTTCACATTTCCCAGTCAAAACAATGCCCATCCAATCACCAATTCTGCGCTCAAAGTTTTGAATTCATTGCGTGTGAGATGAACCATCTCTCAATGTACCCTTGCCACATCCCTTCTCTTGGCTCTCATAGATGGTGGATAGGAAGTCAAGTTGCAAGTTACTCGCTGCAGAATCCCCGTCTCTGACCTGCTCTTCTGGCCAGTCTTTATAAGGCTGGTCCAGTTCAGTTACTGATCAGCGACAACACCCAGGATTGTTGATTGTGGGGAAGTCAGGGGCGGCATTGCTGTTGAACACCAATGAGAGATGGTTGGCTTTTGTCATTTTGGATATGATCATTGTCTGGCACTTGTGTGGCAAGCATGTTGCCCAAGTGTTGCTGTGTGTGGGCAGTAACTTGACTATTTGAGCAGCGATGTTGCACAATTAGCTTTGAGCATCCCTTCCTCCTGATCTTATGATAGTAAAGAGGTCATTGATTGAGTAGTTGAAGATGGTTGTGCCTAGGACAATACTGTGAGAAAATTCCAGCAGTATCCCAGAGTTCTGACAATTGGCCCGATTTTGTGCCAGGTATGACTCCAACCAATGGAGAAGTTTCCCCCTCTGATTCCCAGTGACTTCAATGTTGCTCAGGTTCTGGGATACTCCACTCAGTCCAATGTTAATGTCAAGGGCAGTCACTCTTAGCTCACCTACGCAGTTATGCATTTTGGTCCATACCACTAACCCTCATTATCTACCGGGAATTGGGGCAGGGATCTCCTGTGCATAATATAAACCGCAGGTGGTGGTCTAATGAGAATCCCCGATCTATCCTGGTGATCCATTTGGCCCTGTTAATGGCGAGGAAAAAAAGGGATTGTGCCTGGGTCCAACCTCAAGTATATGGATCTGTGTGTGATGAGGATCGTACACTTGGAACGACGGTGTAGTGAAGTGGAGTGGCCCAGGCCAAACACAAACTGAGTATCAGTGAGAGGCTGTTCTGAGTCAGTGCCCCTTGATAGCACTATCAACACTACCCTCCGTGACTTAGCTGATGATTGAGAGTAAACAGACGAATGGTAATTGACCCCATTTTCTAAGGGCAAAACGGGCGTGGGAATATTCCATTTTGTCAGGCAGGTGCCAAAGCTACAAGGGCTTGGCTTGGAGGGGCACAAGACTGTGCAATTTAATGTGCAATCAACTATTTCTCAATATCACCATCAGCTGGAAAGGTGCATTTGTGCTGGAACCGACCTCATTCAACACTTCTGGCTGTGAGAATGCTCACAGATTCTGCAGCCTTAGCTTTTGTACTTAGGCTATGATTGAGGGTGGGGGCGCTTGTTGGACCTCTTCCTCCCATGAAATCAGATGTGTTAGTTATGGGGTTCCTCAGCAGTCTATAACATGTTGTTTCCACTGCTTGGTGTGCATTTAGTCCAATATAGTCGCTTCACTCAACTGGCACCTCATTTTTAAGAACTAATTGGCTCCATTAAAATGATGGCAATGACAGTATATGGGATATGCCAAGCTTCAAGGTCACAGATTGGTGTGGCCCACTGCACATCTTGAATGCACAACTGCTGGCTCTATTCTGCCTGTATTCCATTTGCACATCGATAGTGTCACATGACGGTAGCCTAAGTGTAGGGGTGAGACTGTCGCCACATGGACTTGCAGCAGTGGTCACTCTGACCAATGATCTAAACGCACATAGAAGCTGCCCCAGGGTGAAATCAAGAAAGTTGTATCATTCATATTGGCTCCTACACCACCTACTGTAGAAGTAGCATAAGCAGCTTTGACCTTTAGGACTCAGACAGTTCAGTCAGGGGGCGGAGCTATCGAGTTACGATTGCTGACAGACAATGAGCTCTCTGCCCAGAGAACATACCCTTGCTCCTTTCGGTACTTTTTCCAATTTGTGTTCAAGGTGGAGAAGTACCCATTCCTTAGCTGACAAAGGATGCTGGGCAATATTTAGGCGGAGGTTTCCTTGATTATGTTGATTCTAAGCTATAAGGCTTGATGGGATCTGATGTGTTAGTGTTGATGATTCCCATGTGCTGACTGCATACTGCCACCTCTGGGACTGGCCTGGTCACACAATGTCTCTACGGTACAGGTTAGAAGGTACAACTCATTTGTGGACAGTTTTAATTGTGGCATAGGACCCCAGATGTCAGCCAGGAGGAGTTTGCAGAATCAAATGTAAGTGGCATGTCATTGACATTTCTAGCACCCTGGCTGACCATGGGGGGGGGGGGGGTTCATCGAGTTTTATTAGTTCAACATTTTGGAGGGGGGGGGGGGGGGAGGTGCATGATACAGCTGATGACATGCTAGGCCATTTCAGAGAGCACTTCAGAGTCAACCCTATTGCTCTGAGTCTGGAGTTCCACGCAGGTCAAACTGGATAAGGACCGAAAGCAGATTTCCTTCCCTGAAAAGCTAAGACAATCCACTGTTTCATCCTCACTATTACAGCGACTTTGCTTTCATGGCAGTGGAGATCAGTGGGAACAACAGGAGACCATTCAGCCCCTCAAGTCAATTCTGCTATTCAGATTAAAATAGTTTGCAGCCGAACTGAATTTCCTTGCTTTGCATATCCCTCACCTCCTTACAATCTGTGATGTCACCTGAAAGCCCCAGCAATCATAGCCTCTTGGGGAGGGAGTTCAGATTTTGGACACCCTGTGTGCTAACACGTGTTTCTTGATTTGGCTCCTGAATTGTCTGAATCAAATTTTACTGTAGTGCTCCCTTGAGGTGAACTCCCCCCTTGACGGAATTAATTTCCCTGGACCAACTTCAACAAGTGGGACCAGTTCAGTGAGCTCACATGAAACAACAGGGGTTGGATTCTTTTTCAGTGATTGTTCTCCCTAAAAAGGGAAGTTATAGCAAGGTCACGCAAGCAACTTGCCATTCAATCAGCGCAGCTTCCCTCACGGACGGAACCCGAGAGAAACCTCTACCTTGCCAATGCCACCCTCAAAAATCAAGGAACTACTCTCCCCTCCTGCTTGGTTTTTCTCTGCTTTTGTCCCGGTCTCTGATTCTCCCGTCTCCCGTCTAGTGTTCACTTTTCTACTCCATGGCCCGAGTTATGGGAGGACGTTCCTTCTTAATAGCATCCACTGTGGCCTTTTCCTCAACCTGACCTAGCGACCCAGAAGCTGCAAACCTGTGAAACGATTGACTCTAATCGTTCGCTAAGTGTTGAATGACTAGATATTACTTCCTGTGCCAGTTTTTCTTTTTAAAGAAGTTGGTGCATTGTTACAGCTGCATTAGATGTACGAAGTCAGAGGCAGAGAGCAGTTTTAGTTCAAGTGATGAAATTGGGATGCCAGGGATTGACATACAAAACACTGATTTATATGTACATTTACGGGATAAGGGAGTCACTGCAGAACGTAGCGTTCAGGTTTTTCTACAAAGTGGGAGGAAACAAGATTTTGCAATTAAAAAAGCCACAACCCCAACACAGACCATTCACAGTTTCAAAGCTCACTACGTTCAATGGGTCCAGGGCTAAGGACTCTGACCAGCCGGCTAGCTCTTCAATGGGGCAGTACCAAGAGGCAGGCGACAGGGTACAGGGCAGATGCTCACCTGTATTCACCAAAGGCTCCGTCGTCTTCTTTCATGGGCTGGATCTCAGGATCTGCGTGAGCATCCTCTTTCTCCTTGACTGTAATCATCAACAATTATATATAAAAAAAAAGCACGCATTAAAGTCGTGCGTTGCTTTGCATTCGGAGATAAACCCTTTCCTGAGGAAGATGTGGAACTGATCGGAGTGAAGTGAAGGTTGGTGGGTACACTGGGGTGCAATGAGGGAGGAGTGGGGTGGGTCTGACTGGAGTGAAATGGAAGGTGGATGGAATGGAGGGAGAAGTGGAGAAGAAAGGAGTGACAGAACAGAGTATGTCAGCTTTATTGGACTCGACACTGACCTGGGTTGTCAATGTGTAAAGGCAGGCAGTTTAGCCCTAAGTGTCATTGGCTTCAATTTTGGTGGTAACTTTAAATCAAAACATTCTCAATCTCATTAAAACCTACTGCGTTGTTATCTTCCCCCCCCTCCCAAATCCAACAGGCCCAAATTCCTAGATCAGTCAAAATGAGTGTTTAAGCACAGTAAGGAGGGTAACTGCTCTTATAATGTAGGGTGTCAGCTTACAAACAATAATAGATAGATTCACTGCCACCAATCCTTCTATTAGATATTCGCCAAGCTAACTAAACCACGAAGGCAGGGATACAATACTTTGGGCAGAGGATAGGCTCAATCCTGATTCAACAAGAAAGTATTTTAATTAATCCTCAGCCAGTTTTATGACCTCAGATAAAGGATAGTCTCTTGTGAAAGATCAGCTTCAACTTGAGGACAAATTGACCTGACAGCGTCTCACAGAATTGAACCTGCTTCCTCATGATGCCTAATACAAATCTACTGAGCAGACAGAACATTGGTTAGCAATTCACAGGGATGGTCCTGTGTGAACGTTTCTAAATTAACCTGTACAGAGATGTTACTACACACCTTTGGAGTGGGTGGGGCTTGAAACCAGGCCTCCTGCTCTATAGGTAGGGACACTACCACTGTGCCACAAGTGCCCAAAGTCCTTCACATCGTGATGGGCAAGCCTTATCTTGTGATGTTACAGGTAATAACCATCTTGTACAACACTGCTAAACTGTGGAAAATTATATCCTGATTCTCTGGGTCCCCACTTCTTGTGAGATCTGTATCCAACACAGGAAGTGAGGAAGGGAAAGGATTCAATTCGTGCCTGAAAAGGAGATTCCAATCCTTTGCAAATTTATACACACAACAAACACAGAAATTGCTGGAAAAACTCAGCAGTTCCAGCAGCATCTATGGAGAGAAAGCAGAATTAATGATCCGGGTCCAGTCACCCTTCCTCAGAACTGATGGTAGCTGGGAAACGGTTGCTATTTATGCAGAAGAGTTGGTGCAAGGAATGGAAATGAACAATAGGTGGAGATAGAGCCCAAGGAAACAGAAAAACAGTTGGGTAGACAAAGACTTCAGTTCTGATGAACGGTCACTGGACCTGAAACGTTAACTCCTCTTTCTCTCCACAGATGCTGGCTGACTTGCTGAGTTCTTTCCCAGCAATTTCTGTTCTTGTTTCTGATTTTTAGTATCCGCAGTCCCTGTGTGAACTAAACTTGCCTGACAACTAAAGAGAAAGTAGTGTCATTCTCAGTTATATCATGAAGGTGGATCATCAAAAGTAATTCCTTTTTCTAATGGCATAACCCTTTCCGGTCTCTTTGGTATTGACTTGTAACATACACTTTCTTTGTTGCTCTTGGTGGTGCATCTGTTCAACTTGTTCATTGTGACCCTGAACCTGTGTCCTCTTGTCTGCTGGCCTGACATCCACATGATCATTATTCCAGTTTCACATCCCAGGAAAGATCTGAACGCACCAGCCCGAGGGCTCCTTTAGGTGCAGCTTTGTAGAGTTGAAGAACAAAATCCTGTCAGCTCTTTCCTCAGGAAACATCTGTTTAAAATTATGCCAAATTGGTCTACTCTGCACTGCCAGGATAGGTCCCTAGCACAAACATGAATCGAAACTTCTTCACAATCTCTGAACACTGGGCTAGTGAAAGATTCACTCACCTGGATATTTGCCGCCTTTATTCCTTTTGATGAAGCAGACAATCAAGAGGATCAGGATCAAGAGGGCGATGGCACACATTAATCCAATGAACCAACCCTGGGTAGCAATGTCTACCTGTCGGCTTGCCATGGCTGAGGGGCCGATTATTTGAAAGGAAGAGAGGGAGAAAACATTGATTAAGATGCGAAACAAGTGAGGGTAAGGGAAGGTGGTGACCCGAGGAATTTTCTGTGTGGAATTCCGAATGCATTGCATGTTGGAAATAGGTTATCTTATCCAAACACATAATAATTAAAGCGGAAAATAATTTTTGTGCACACAATGTGAATCTGACTCACGGGCAATACTTTAACAAAACTTAAATAACACCCAAATGCTTGATGTAATTCCATAGCCTTTAACTGTACCATTTCCAAGCAAGTCAGTGCAGTAGAAGCAAAGTTTTTAATATCAATCATGAAATGTTGATGGCTTTAAGTGACAGTATAAAACATTTTGATCTCAGTTCAGCTGTTGTACATCATTCCTGATGTTTTGTCCATAAATTTCACTGAAAATAGGAAGTGATGTACAGTAACCATCTCAACTAATACTTCCCACTGTCACTCAAAGCCAACACTGCTCTTTCCAAAAGTAATAGCTGCTGAACAAATTGCACTCCGCCCCACCCACCAGATTTCTCTCCAACTTTCTTGGAGATACTGACTGTTGCCTGAGCAAAGCCTAAAAGGGTCTTGAACCTTCTCCTCTAGTCTGCTGTCCTGACATATCCATGGTCATTGTTCCAGTTTTACTTCCTTTCTCCTTTGCAATATCCGAAACACCTACACCGTGTGGGCCAATACATATTCAGCAATGGATGCAATGGTTCCAATGGAGCTCCAAAACACCTACACACATTTTCCAGAAGGGAACACTGGGGAGGAGGCATCTGTCTTTGTTTTCCCAGTAAACCGGTAACCTTCAGATTTCGAATCATGGAATCCCTACAGTGCTGATAAGGCCATTCAGCCCATTAAGTCTGCACCAATCCTCTGAACAGCATCCAACACCCTCGCAGCCCTACATCTTCCATGACCAATTCACCTGGCCTACACATCCCTGAAGACAATGTGCAATTCAGCAAGGCCAATCCACCTAACCTGCACATCTTTGGACTGTGGGAGCAAACCCACGCAGACAGAAGAATGTGCAAACTCCACACTGATAGTCACCGGAGGCTGGAATTGAACCCAGGTTCGTGGTACTGAGAGGCAGCGGTGCTAACCACTGTGCCATTGTGCTATCCATATATCTATACTACACCAATATCCCAACACACTACTGCATCGTCCAGAAGATAAAATGTCATGCAATTTAAGAAGAACATAATGCAGTCACACATCAACTCACAAGAGAGGTTCCTGCTATATTTCTGACATGTTTAACTAGCCAACAGAAACAACTGATATACAGAGAGTGTAGTGAATCTAGCAATGACATAATATAGCTTCACAGTTCCTGGCAGGAGTCAGGGACAAATAACTTGGACTTTGGCTGCCACAAATTATTATATTTCAACATGCCCTGTCTATCCCATAACACAGGAAAAGATCTGCAACATGAAGGAATTGTCTTATTAATTAAATCACATTCACACTTAAGAAAAAACAAATGAACCATCAACTAAATAATCTCTGGGATGCATATTGTTAACATTTACCTTGTACTTTTGTGAAAGGGGCACAATATTATGAAAGTTCTGAGAAAATAAAGTTTAACTTGGGAAGCTCGACCTTGGAAAATGAGGGTTCATAGAGAAGTAGCTAGCAAACAAAAAAGATTTTGCACTTGACATCACTCAGAACATATTAAAGCATTCCAAACACAAATACTTCGAAGAGCACTCAGATAAAAGCAAAATACTGTAGATGCTGGAAATCTGTAATAAAAATGGAAAAATGTCGGAGGAACCCAGATCTGGCAGCTTCAGTAGAGTTCTGAAGAGGGGTCCCATCACACTGGGAACATGAATTTTGTTTCTCTCTTGGAAATAGAATGAACATTTCTCATCCAATATAGATCTTCTTCAGAACTCCAGAGATGCTACAAAATCTTGAGTTTCTCCAGCATTTTACGTTTTTATTATCTTGAAGAGCAAGCATCGTGATTTTTCGTGAAGATAGCATCCACTTTCAGGATTATCTGATACAATTTTGACAGAACAAAAGACTCAAATAAAACAACATAGGTGCAATTGTATAGCTACCAATACCACTCTCCTCTTCCCCAAAATAAACCAACCTATGGACTGAGATTTAATTCAGTTAGCCTCACTTTGCATTCAATGTTGCTGCTGAATATGCACAGTGGGTAGGAAAGGGGATGCAATCCAATATGGTGGAGATTTCACAGAACATTCAGTGACAGTGCAAACTCGCTTTGAAAATCAAATAACAAGGCAACATGTGGGGCACAAAGTAGCATGCAAGCATTGAAGAAAGGCAAGAAAAAGAGAGAGAGAGAGAGAGAGAGAGAATGATGATGGGCAATCAAAAGGGAGCTCAACCAGCACCAAAGCATTTCGCAACTTAGCAAAGGCCACCTCAACCTCTACTGTCAGTGGAGTTGTGTTGAGTTAAAACAACCTTACAAAGGGAGAAGCAGCAGCAGCACATCCCTCCATGGTGCACTGATTCAAAGCTGTTCCTGCTATTCATCAAAGTTGCAAGTGAGCAATAACTGCACAGCCAGAACGTTTCCAAAACATGCCCCATCAAATCCTTCACTCGCCAACACTCAAATGCCAGAAAACCATCACCAGAGCCTTGACGAGTCATACAATTGACTTAAAGTGTGTATGCCAAGCCTTGCAGTTGGACACCAACTCTTTCTCTGGCCACAGGTTATAATCACATAAACATGCACCATAAACGAATTTGTCCATGCAAGCACCCCAAGGGTGTGCATAATTATCTGATGAAAGAGGAGTTAAAATGTCCCTGCAATGCTATCAGTCACAAAAAGAAGATAGCACATGAATGAAGCTGGCCAGTGAAAGAGTTAAAGACACAGTATCCCTTTTTATTTCTCTTTGCATTGCCCTTTTCTGACTTTCCAAAGGAACTTTCCCATCCCTCAGGTCTAGCACCACCCTCAGATTATGGCTGAAAATGTGTTGCTGGTTAAAGCACAGCAGGTTAGGCAGCATCCTAGGAACAGGAAATTCGACGTTTCGGGCCAGAGCCCTTGGACCATGGTTAGACGGTGGGAATCAGATGTGTAAACTGATGATGAGGAAGATTAGAAAGCTCGATACAACTCCCACAGGGTTTGAATGGTAAAATTAGCATGCCAGGGATTGATCACGCATGGCATTGCTCACAGGAATTCTGGAGCAATGATAATGACGCTTAGCTGAACTTAACCTGGTTTAGCTGTTTAAAAGAGGAGAAAGTGAGGACTGCAGATGCTGGAGATCAGAGCTGAAAATGTGTTGCTGGAAAAGCGCAGCAGGTCAGGTAGCATCCAAGGAACAGGAGAATCATCGTTTCGGGCATAAGCCTTTCTTCAGGAAAGAAGGGTTTATGCCCGAAACGTCGATTCTCCTGTTCCTTGGATGCTACCTGACCTGCTGCGCTTTTCCAGCAACACACTTTTAGCTGTTTAAAAGACCTTTACTCAGGACCGCCATCTAGGGAAGCAACCCAAGCAGAAATAAGATGAGTTCAACTAGTGACAAAGTATTCAAGGAAGTCTCTACAGACTTTTATCTGCTTTCAAGTTGCCATTTTCACCCTTGGAAATTTGTCAAGGTTGGGAGAAAGAAAAACCTGTCAAAACCTATGAGCATCCCTTCCCTCTTTTTCATACGGTCGAGCCTTTGGAACTGCGATGACTGACCCAAAAACACAAAGAGAGGGGGAAAGCAATAATGCTTTTTTAAAAATATTACTGAAGTGATGCTCCACGTGGTTCAATAGCCACCTCTGGGCTGGTTAATGTGAACTTGGGATTTTTCATAATTACTATAGTTTAGGAGCTCTGCCAACACAGCCTGGCACAGAGTGTCCAGCTTAGTCTACCGCTGAGTGCCCAGTGGTAATAGATTAGACTGGATTTCATTTGATAGCTGTGAACCCCAACTGGAGCAGGTGATATAGAAAAGGAACAAAAACACAAGTTGCTGGAAAAGCTCAGCAGGTCTGGCAGCGTCTGTGAAGAGAAATCAGCGTTTCGGGTCCCTTCCTCAGATAGAAAAAGGGACACTGTCTCTTTAAAGTGCTGGATCCAACAGATCAAATAGCACTCGAATGTGTCAGGCTGCATCAACATGACACTTTTACTGGATGCCAAATTTTAAACGTCGCAATGGTAGGGCTGTCAGGCCGACCTGCAGATTTATTCAAAATACTGCCATTCACTCCAGAGTGGAAGCTCTTGTGTAAAACTGTCATGTTGGTTCAGCGAGGGATGAATGAAGTATTGATGAAATATAATATTGAGCACCAGGCCCAGTACAGATCCTGTTGAGTTATGCCTTTGGTGCGGGAGAGAATGTACCTGACAAGACCCTCAATACCAAGAAGTGTCAGGACCATACTGAGCCATCAAAGCCACCAAATGAATCCTAAGACTGGATAAATACAAAAACAACAGGTTGTTTCCTCTTCCTACTGCAAGACGACAAACACTGGGTTGAGGAGACCCACTTCATAGCTGTCAAAGCTAACCATTCTTTATTTCTGATGAGTAAAGCTACATAGTTGGTTGTTGCTACAAAATGTGCTCTCTGATGAAGCAACTAGAGTTAGGCACGGTTAGCAGCAGCCAGTTGTCCCAGCAGGCTGCATTCACTTGACTTAACAAATACATGCCCTCTGCACACAGACATGCAATAGTCCTTCAGCATGGCATTTCCAATGTTGACTACTGAAGTAGGCTATTCAGCCCACAAGCCTCTTCTGTCACTCAAACAGGTAGTGTCTGATGTCTATCAGTACTCCACAGACCTACCTTCATTCCCTATCCTTGAATATCATCACATCCTTCAAAAACAAAATCCCATCAACTTCAGTTTTGAAAATTTCAACTGATCCCCTGACACCCACATCCTTTTCTTTTTGGGGTGATGAGAATAGTCTCAGATTTCCACTCCCCCTGACAAGCCCTTTAAGAACTGAGCTCTTATATTTCCTGATTTTGCCTCTGGGGGAGAAATCGGCCTCACCAGCGGAATTTGTGAAGTCTCCGTCTTCAATGATGGACAGTTAAACAACGGGCACTGACAGGGAAAATGATTCAAGAGGCTTTGACAAGGTCAATATTGAGACAATCCTCAACTTGCTCCGAAGGGTAACGTCGCCGATTCACTGAAGTTAGAACAGTGTTCAAGCTCTGACAGTGTTGGCACAAGCTACGGAGAGACCCTGCTCAGGGATTCATACAGTCAGCCCCACGGCCCACCCACAACCCGCCCGGGTCAGTCGCTCAGGAGGGAGGGAGGCCCAAGCCGGCTGCTCTTCCACTCGCTGCCTCACCTGGTGGACGGGTTTCAAACCGCTCATCCTTACTCCGCAACTGGCCTGCTTGGTTCTCGGCAATAACCCGCACTCTGTAAACTGTTGCTGGCAACAAGCCCTTTAGCACAAAGGAGTTCTGCGAGGCATTGATTTGCATTTTGTCCAGAGGCTCTTTACCTGAAAAGCGTATGGAGACAAAGAACTGACATAATCGTGGCCAGACCGTAATTATTGTTACATTGACATCTCTCGTTTGCTGCAGCAATGCTGAATGTGTGTGCGTATATGTGTGTGTGTGTGAGAGAGGGGGGGAGGGAGGTGCCAGAGGATGTGTGGAATATGGATGTGCAGGATGTGGATGTGCGCACGCATTTGGGGGGGGTGGCAGTGCGCGTATGGGGTTGCGTACTCATGGGTGTGCATGCTTGGGTGGGGTGTGCGCATGTGGGGGATGTGTGTGGGGGTGTGTATGTGCTTAAGGGAGGCGTGTGCTTGGGTGGGGTGTGCATGTTTGGGGTGTGTACTCTTGGGTGTGTGTGTGGGGGGGGGATGTGTGTGGAGGGGGTGTGCGCTTGTATGTGGGGTGGGGGGTATAGGGTATCTGTGCGTGGAGGGTGTGTGTGCGTGCATTTGTGAAGATGCATTCAGAATGAATGGACCCTTGGAGTACTGAAATACAAGTTCGAAAGTCCATTATTCAAGCAAGCGGCTAAATTGTTGAGAATTCATTCACCCACACCCCTGTTGCCACCTCCGTAAACTCAATTCAATTTGGATCACCCATCAGTTTGGCCATTCTCAAAAGGTTGGTGCGCCAATCATTATGCTACATTTTTACATTGCCCAGTTTCTTTACTTTCTAGTTTTCCACCTCTGGGACTGATGACTCTCACTGACCGCAGGAAGGCAGCTCTTACTCACACAAGAGTGGCTGCTCAACTATGGGCAGCATCGTTGCCAGGCTCAAACTTACACTAGGCAGTGGGATGATCAGGAAGCAATGAGTGGCTGGTGGGCAACCCAATGGACCGAAGGGCTTGGTTTCCATCGCTGTGACTCAAAACTCTCACTGGTGGGCCAGCTGAGATGAGTCAAAGCAGCATTGTCAGGGATATCAATGTCGAGGTCTGACTTGATTCCTTTACCCAGTGTTATTGGGAGCGCTTCCAAAAGAGGTGTTCCCAGTTCAAACAGATAGCAGGTTAGCTCCGAGATGTGAGATTGGAAGATTATCCAGAGCAGGTTACTTCTTACTTGTACATGTAGTACTCAAAGGGAGAAGTGAAACAGTGAAAATACAGGCGCAACTAATTCCTGCTCAGAAAACCACTCCTTTCTGTGAAAAAAAGAGGCATGAATCGATTGGGAGCTCAGATTTTACTGACTGTACTTTGTTGAACTTCTCAAATAGGGAATACTCAAAATTATTGAAGAAACCTCTAATTTGCTCCAGTGCAGAAAGGGGGATTTTATAAGGAACACTCAGACCTGCTTAATATAGGAATTTTTTTTCTGTACATGGAAAGCTCCATGTCTAAGCATTTAGGATTCAAGTATTGGTGGCTATTTCAGGTCCTACTCAAAGATCAACATCTATCTCCTCCCACGTCCAAGTGACTGTTCTCCTCAATGTGGGTCTCTCTCTCTCTCTCTCTCTGAGAATGTTTCATTTCCCTGTCTCTGGTCCTCCCTAATCACATGGCATTCCATGTACAGCTTTGACAGAAAATTGTGCACGATCCACAAACGTGTAAAAATCTCAAAGGGAATAAATCACAGGATGTGACATCGTTTCAAGTCAAAGTCTTTGGAGGTAATAACAACACTGAAGAAAAGCTGATCCATAATCCTCCCCTCCCCTCTTTGTATAATTCAATCCATCCAGTTGTGGTATTCTCTCTCAATTCCTGTAATCTTGGGGGAGGGAGAGGGTGTGGGGATTATTCATGGGCAAATGGTATTTAGCTCCAAATCAAAAATGGCAATTGCGAACCAACTACCTTTACGATTTTCACTTTGTCCTATCCTGTATGTTAATAAACTGCAAGACTGAATAGAAGCTTGCGTCAGAAGTTAACAATGGAAAAACAAGGCCTGACATTTTCTATTTTTAACCCAATCGCAAAGTGTCAGAGGATGGTCTTCTTCTGGAACTGCACAGTAAAGTCATAGGGCTGTCCTATGGAAACAGTCCCTTCAGTCCAACACGTCCATGCTGACCAGATACCCTAAATCAATCTAGTCCCATTTGTCAGCATTTGGCCCATATCCTTCCAAACCCTTCTTATTCACGTACTCATTTTAATTGCCCTTCAGACTGATGAGAAGAGTGAGCTAGGATTGCTGCACTGGATTCGGAAATGACTGCTTCCTGTTAACTACTTGAGAGATCCATTGTGGGAGTTGCCAGCTTTGCTTGCATCAGGTCATAATTTGTTTTGAATCAGTCTGTACCGTCCCGTCTCACTTTATCCTAAAGTAGCGTTCCAAATCTGTGTGCTGTTAAATGTCATATTGGGGCTTACAATATGATGGGGGCAAACAAAGTTATTAATGGACAGTATTTGGGCCCAAACTAACAATGGGAAATTGATTCATAATTTCCAGTTGTAAAACTGAATAGCAGGAGTAAATAGGAGAGTGTAACTTGGATGGAAGAAATGTGTTTCTTGGTCTAAAAAGGAGCATTTGCTTAACAGGAATTTATGACGTGCACAGCTCAGTAGCAGGAATGAACAGAATGGGTCAAGATGAATGATGTTTTACATTCTAGTTAACAGAGACAGATCGCTTTACTGATGTTCAGCACACGGTCACTGAACAGACGAAGCAGCTAGCACGCTAACAACACTGAGTAGTTGTGTCATCTCAAACAGCCAAAGTGCCAGTAAAGTGCTTGCAAATCCAGAATAATAAAGCTCCAAAGGCCCCAGCGTGCTGCTCAGATTTAGATCAATTCCAATGTCGCAGTGACTGGATGGGCCATCAGTTACTGAAATACATTGAATTTTAACGACGTTACAAAAATAGTTCAAAGTGCCTGTCGGCTGTGTAACAGCATATTGCATGGAGCGTGTTGCTATCTTGCTCTGTGCTCTCCAGCATTGGGATCGCACAATGTCTAGCCATTGTTGATAACAAAAGAGAAAATACTGGGAATACCCAGCAATTCTGGCAGCATGTGGGGAAAGAGAAACTGAGCTCACATTTTGGGTCAACTTGGCTCCTTCGCTATTGACATTGCTGTGATATCGTCTGCAGCCTATTGTCAAGGTGGATAACCAGACCAGATGAATGCCAGGTTCTGATTAAACTGAAGCAGCTGAAAATAGGCTTAGACCCCCTAACTAGAAGCTACTCTATATCTGCTGGTGTCTCACGCTATATATAGGAATGCCGCAAAATGTAATGCACAGAGCAGGCAAAGTGCACAGGAGCACACCAGTCATAAACACTCAAGAGGAGGGCAGTTGTGAGCAATAACAATAGAGGGAAAATGGAACGATGCAGATAATGGAACTGAACTTGGTGTACAAGCTTAGAAGTAATAGGCACGGTCTAACTGGCTGAATTGACAAGTTGACTAAATGATGACCCAAGTGACAAAACTAGAATGTCAACATTGTCTGAGGTGGGTGTGAAGTGGAGAGATGGCGGAGGTAGAAGGAATGACGTCATGGAAAGATCAAATAAATCTCTTGGGCTTGTTTCCTAAGCTGTAGTGAAATGTACACCATTTCCCTGGAGGCAAGCTTATTTTGTAAATATTATTTCTTATTTGAAAGTTTAGTGCAGGCATTCCAATAATATCAAATACTCCTCACTGCCTCTGGTATGTAAAAGTTGTTATTGTATATTGTCAGAGAAAGGGCTGATTGAGTAAAGTGCTTGCATTGAACTGTTACGAGAAGTTGCCAAATGACTTAATCAAGTTTTCTCCAAAGCTACTGCTCCTCACGAACTTGTTTTTAAACACATCTTTTTTCTGAGGATTGTGTGTTTGTCAGCAATCTCTCCAATCTGAAAACTCTTGAGCAGACCACGAACAAACTTTATTTATTTATTTATTTATTGTGTCCGGGGAAGTGTTTTTTTTTCCAAAAAGGAGCTGGAGCTATCACTTGATAAAAAAATGTAAAGGAAACGTTTATATGTTTTTGGTGAGGGGGAATTAATTTGCACTTTCAGTTGCCCTGACAAAGGTGGTGATGCAGGC
This sequence comes from Hemiscyllium ocellatum, assembly GCF_020745735.1. Taxonomy (NCBI): domain Eukaryota; kingdom Metazoa; phylum Chordata; class Chondrichthyes; order Orectolobiformes; family Hemiscylliidae; genus Hemiscyllium; species Hemiscyllium ocellatum. The sequence goes on from NC_083419.1 coordinate 60,929,411, forward strand.
TGCTTCTTAAACCAATGGAGTCTGAAATATTCCAGTGAAAGACATGTCCAGTCACAGTCGAAGGGAGTTCATTGTCAGCCATCTTGGAATATGACTGAATCAACATATCGGGGGGCTGGTTAAGAATGGCAGACCTTGTGCCCCAAAAGAGGTTATGAACCACCTGAGTTTTCAAATAACAAATACTCCAATCAGTCAGATTGGCAAACTTTGTGAAGGAGCACTTATCCTTTATCCTCACTTGGATATAAGGCAATTTCTGGTGATATAAACCATTGGCAGAATAACTCATGCACCAACTCTGACTGAATAATCACATGGTTTAGAACCATGTCCTTCAACATCGCTTGGTCCCTTCGGTGACCTGTGGTACAGCAGAACTGTGTTGAAGAAATGCCTGGACAATTCACAGGTTCTGCAAAGTGCTTTCAAAACTTGGCGTTCAGTCTTTAAATTGCAAGGAGAATGCAAAGTTCTCTAGACATTTCCAAACACTGTTGCTGGTGCACCACGTGATAGTCATCACAAAAGCCATTCACACTATAACAATAGGGTCTGTGAAATGTAGCTTCTAGTTACCACCATCAGATCAATAGATGGAATATAACTGTGGTGTTGTAAATCAATACAGCATTTCTCTAACAAGTTGTGGATATCTCCACAGGTCGAAACTGCCCTGCAATCCTCAAGGTGCTATTCCCTTAATCCTGGCTGAAAGTCCTGCTGTAGCAATTGTATTTTTAGGAAGATAAAGCAAAGTCCAAGTCTGATTGGTTTGTAATGATGGGACCAGGAGCTCATGACCAGTGTTCATCAGGATAAGTAAGGAGACTGCTGGCGTTTTTTTTTACTGGCACCGAGTGACTGATTTCTGAGATGACACAACAACCAAACAAAAAATGTTACCAAGTGTTCGACAGCATACACTGGTATCTGCTGGGATAAAACACACTGAATCCAACGAATCACGCTCTTACTGTCAGCTATCTCATATTCAACATAAAAGTGCATATCCGTTCGGCCGAACTCCCAACTGATATTTGCATGGGTTGCGGCTGAGGTAATGTTCGTAATTACTGGACGAAGTACCATGACTAAGTAAGCAACAGAAGAGAGAGAGTCACATGAAAAAGTACAATCCCAGGTACATTATACATGCAAAATAATAAGAACAATGCATTGTAAGGGATTCAATTACTTCTTCTGTCGGTCACTGGCTTCAATTTCCTTAGCCTTGAAGCTATGTTGTAGAGTGATTGGTATCTGAAGACCCAATGGGTTCCCTTAAGCTTCTCTCCTCCACTATTTTAATAGATGCTTGAGCCAGCCTCAGCAGAGTTGAAACAGTGGAGGAAGGAATACCACACGAACACAATAAAACATCCTACTACAGAACTGCAAGGCTTCTGTGCACTGTCGTTTCGATCCTGAGAGAACTGAAAGCCTGCAAATTATTTGGTGCATGACAGTTGCGACACAAATTCTGAGCCTTTTACATTAACTTACAGTTGACCCTGAGTTTGTGTTCAGCTGCATACAGGACAGAATCTGCTTCTAATCACTCTCCATACTTGCATGTGTGGTCTTGTAAAGTGAGGGTAATATAATTCTGCCTCATTGTATACTGATCCCAGCTCAGGTACTGAAGATGGTGAGGCTTCCAATAATGTTTAGAAATAAGATGAACTGTGTGCCAATATTTTTGCTCCTATTTTGCACACTCTCATTCTGTGGCCTAAATGAATGCTGGGGCACTGCAAAAGAGCACAGGGAGAGCTTGGTGAGCAGAGATTCTGCTGAATTGCAGCATCGGTGTCATATTAGAATCGAGCTCTGCTTCCTCCCCAGTAGCTGGGTAGATTGACAGTGGCAGGAAATCATGGAGACAACCTCAGGCAGTCACACCTGTAGGACAGAGCGGAGACTGAGGGCTGGGGAAGTGACTGAGATCAAGAGACTCGGGGTCTGGGCTTGCTAACGGTGGCTGGAGTTAGCAGTGTTGGGTGATGGCAGGGAATGGCGTATTCAGAAAAAGGGGACCACAGTGCTGCATCAAGAGACCGGGAAGCAGTTGGTGTAAAGGTACACCCAATCCACTATGAGGGCCGCTTGAAAACCACAACCCTTCGAGAGCTGATAGATCCAGTTCCCCTTTCCCTGAGGTAGCAACATTTCAAACAGGCTCTAGATTAAGTCCCTGACAAGCCAGGGTCACACACCTCCCACACTGGTCACAGAGGTGCCAAGAAACCCATCGCTCTGAAACAAAATGCCAATGGTTGCAGCTTGGGTATGTTTGCCCAGCTTCATTAGGGTTCAACTTGGCCTCCCTGCTGCCCATCAAATGCATGGTGGTTGGATGAGAGTGTGAGCGGGGAGTGAAGGACGAGGCTGTATTGATAAGGGCGATGTTATTCTTCGTAAATCTGTTGTCACTTTTCTTTTCAGAGACGGTATCAGAGCAGTGCACTGCCAACCATTGCCTGTGCCCCATCCAAAGAACCAGGGGCTTTATGACTTCATATTAAATGCACCCATTTTCATACACCCGGTTTTAATTTATAGAGTCATGCAGCACGGAAACAGACCCTTTGGTCCAACTTTTTCACACTGACCAGACATCCTAGTCTGACCTAGTCCCACTTATTTAGCATGTCAACACCATAACCATCCTTTTACACACCCAGTCTTAGCCAATTCCGAGGGCACATTCTCTTCAACCACCTGACCCAATTCCGATTCAATCAAACTTATACCACAGAGAAAGACTCCTCTTCCCACTGTTTAGTTTATTGAACCTTATTAGCACAGCCTTCCTCCCTCATGTCTTTAACTAGCTTCCATCAAGTGTAGCTATCCCATTCACCTAAACTCCTCCATTTGCTCGTCACATCCACATTTTCATCACAATTAAGCAAAGCTGCTTCTCTTTATTCAATTTTTTAATGGCTAACCTGCTTTCACAGCTACCTCGAGACATGATAAGGAAAGGCAATTACACAGGTCAGTTCTGAAATGCACTGCCTTAAAAATTTATTGGGGCAATTTCTAAAAGGAACTGGATAAATAGTTGAAGGAATGCATTTCCAGGCCTCGAGAGAAAGGCTGAGGGGCCTCCAGGGCCACCGCAAGATAAGGTTAAGTCAGAAACTTGCTATGACTTTCTTATTGAAAAATAATTGTCACAATAAATTCAAGATCAGAAAACCCAGAACAAATCTGTCCTGCCCTTTTCCTTTGATCAAAACACACTTGGACTTTAGCTATTTCCTTTTAGCATTGTTGTTAATTTTATCCTCTGCTTCACGTAATGCTACATAATTCTGGCCGCCATTAACGCTTGGGTTACTGTCAAGAGTGAAGAGTAGTAACCGTGCCAGGATCGTGTTCCGGCCCTTGCTTGGGCTGTACTGAAAGATTTCAGCAGATATATCAACACTAACCCATCTTCTGGGAATAAATACTGAAGAGGATTCTTAATTTCCTAAGTGGAATGATAATAGTACTTTGACACACTGGATTTCCACTCTTACTCTCTCCATTTTCCACTGAATACTATGATCATGCAACTTCATCAAAGCCACTATATAATTCTGTAAGCTTCCACATGGAAGAAATTTCTACCATATCATAGCACCCCCCATCTCTAGCTATTCTAAATCCCATTTCTCTTTACTATTTTCCTTCTTTTCATTGATCCTTAAAATGTGGTGAAAATCTTGCTCTGGCAGTGTGAGCATACTCTAATTTGTCTGTGTGATAAGTCACATAGTAATCTCAAGTCTTAGCCACTTTGTTACTGTGCCACTCTCAAACAGATATAATTTGTCACCGTTTATTCCCTTTCGCTACTTCAACATCCTTAACACTCAGAGTGACGTATTTAGAAGAGCTCAAGTGTGCAAGGAGGCCTGGTGTGAAGCTTATTGAAGTATACTTATTTGGAGTTAGCACAAGGGATGGAACAGTTTGGATTAAGTGGATTAAATGGAGAGTCGCAGTGCCATGTTATGGATGGTTCATGGCGAGTTAGAGTGTGACAGAGAGAACGGTGAGGTTAGATCCCATAATTAATCCATTTGAATTAGCTTCATTCAACGCAGACACTCAAATCAAGTCTCCTCATTCTTAACATTAATCCCCACAAATAATCAATTTACAAACAACATGACATTGGTATGCTTGGTGATGCAAATAAGCATTTTTAAGTTATATTCACAATAAAAGTAATAACGTCGCATTCACAAGAGAGCCAATACCCTTCATTTTTTCATCAACAGGGATTATTAAATCTGTTTTCAAAAATGGAGATGTTGCAGATATTCCTGGAGCAGCAGAGAAAGGAAGAGAGAGAACAGGTGAGACAGAAGGAAGGTGCAGTCAAACGCAGTTAACATCATCATTTGGAAATTAAAAGAGAGAAAGATAGTAGATAGGAGACACGTGGAACATGACGTTTTGCATCATCAGTGAGTCATGCTAACTTTCACTCCACAATCCTTCATATACTTAGGGTTGCCAACTCTGCTAGGATATGTTCCAGGATGCTTTGTCATACAGATTCCCATTGCCAAACTCCCTGCCTCGTCAAACTCCCGACAGACCAAAAGAAAACACCCCATGACTTTTTGCCAAGCTTGCTTGTGGAAGTGTCCAGGAAATTAATCATGCACTTCTGGGGAGCTCCAGGGCAACCCTAGAGGGTTGGCAACCCCACGGCTCATCAGCCTGAAGTGTTGTGTCTTAGTGCAAAGGTACTGAGCAGGATCTGAAAAGAATATCCAGACAGCTTCGTACAGTGTCACCCAAAGCGACATCCCATCCTCTCAGCCAGAGAGAGGGAGAGTCTGAAGCGCAGAAGGGTGGAACGGAATCTCACCTTGAAAAAGCAAATCTATCAATTGAAAGATCAAGTCAAACCAGAAGCAAATCTACTGTTAGAAACCAAACCTGTTAAAATCTAGCACACAAAACTGAAACTTCATGCATGCTCAAGGATTAAGGCATTTGCTGTTAATCTACAAAGTATGGTTAACAATATGCTGCACAAATGTGGGAGATTGCAGTGCTATTGATCAACAGCTGCCAGCACTTCCAAATCAGTGCACATAATGCAATCTATGAAATTACCGTTCTTTGCAGATTCTTCTGGTAATAGCCATATATAGAGGCACGCTGTAAATACCGAGAGCTAAAGAGCTGTCAGCTCCACTATCCCCACCAGAGCACCCCAAACTATTGCCACTCAAAGGCCAAATGCACGGCAAGCAGCCCCAAACTCAGAAAACCATGCAGGTTACCTTTGCCTGCCCCTGGTGCGGTTTGGTGAATCACTGTTAATTGTGAAAAAGAAAGAAAGAGAGAGAGAGAGAAATGGAGGGGAGAAAGGAACATTGAAAAGAAAACACAGATACTGTATAATTAAGAGCACACTGGGAATATGTTGGAAACATACAGAGAGAAGGATAAATGTTAAAACACAATTACACCATTTACAAATTCAGCACATTTTCTTGTGTAAAGAGAGCCAAGGGGACTTGCATTGATTCAATGAAGAAATAATATGATCAGGGCAGAAATTCATCATTGGTCACTGTGTACGATCAAATTGAGAGGCATCTCGTCTCTTATCCAGTTCCATTCATTTCAATGGGCTAAACTGAGCATACAATGGGTCCGCATACCGCCAAACCCAAGATAAACTTGGTGGCCTTACGTTGAGGGGTAGGGTAGGAAACTGTTTCCACTCATCTCAATAGTAATAGATGCAACTAGGACCTAGCAATGAGTGCAATCACCTGGTGCTTCACTGCCAACGTGTGACATAGTACCAAGATTCCAGGCAGAATTCCAGCACTCCGTCCGCTTGGCTCCTAGCACTTGCTGGCTACCAATCAGGCAACATAATGGGATTAATGACAGACTGGAAAGACTATAGGATTAAGGGTCAGGAGTCAATCAATCCACTGGGTAACCTGAAAAATTGCAAAATATGCCACTATCGTCTTTTACTTCAGTTCTGTTTCATGAATGAATGCTGGGTGTAGTCCAGACCTCTGGAGTAAAGTCTCGTACTTTTGTCAACAATTCTCACAATTTCGGATTCACATACTAACTATCACCATTCTCTCAGCCTGCTGGATCAACACTGGCCTCTATGTGGCAGCATACATCAGCAAATGCTTGATGCAATTTACTGTGAATCACCAAAAACCACTCAAATCTTTCAAAAGATGGAGGAGTTCAACAGGTGAAACCAACCAGTGGAAACACGCCACATTTCTGTTCAGTGTTGGTGCATGTCAAAACCGATTGGCTGAATAAAGCTCAACATCACCTGGCAAAAAAAACACACACACACTCTTTCTCAAAGACTAAACCTAATATAAATTCACACAGGGATGGACAGGCAGTTTATAAGTCTGGTGAGCAGTCAATGAATACAGGGAGAAAGCAAGGACTGTAGATGCTGGAGATTAGCATTGAAAGTGTGGTGCTGGAAAAGTACAGCAAGTCAGGCAGCATCCGAGGAGCAAGACGGTCACGTTTCGGACAAAAGCGCTTCCATCAGGAATATGTCAATGAACTCAATCTGCTCATTCTCCGAATTTCCAGGTTCCACATGAAACACAAATTCTCAAAACTTGTGGCGATGTCTTGCTGTTTTAAAAGTGCTGGTGAATCAAACTCTTTTCCTCCTCGAAGTCTCCTGCAGAGCGTGCTTCATTTCCTTATACAGGCAACACATTTTTGAAAAATTCAGCCACAGGATGTGCGTTTCATGGGCTAGGTCAGCGTTTACTGCCCATTCTCAGAGAAGATGGTGACGAAATTCCTTTATGAACTGCTGCAGCCCACGTGCTGCAAGGACACTGTCAGTTCTGTTAGGGAGGGAGCTCCGGGAATTTGACTTGCAGTGAGAGTGAAGGAACAGCAATATATTCCCAACCCTGGATGCAATGTGGCCTGGAAGGGAATTTACAAACTGTGATGTCCCTAGTGATTCTGCTCTTGCCCTTGGAGGTCACAGGTTTGGAGGGAGCTACTGCAATGCATCCTGCAGATGGAACACACTGCTACCACAGTGCATCAATGGCAAAGGTTGAAGGTAACGGATAGTGTACCCATTAAAAGGAGTGTTTTGACTTGGTTGGCTGTAGCTGAGGGATGACGAGAGGCTTTGCTACCTGTGCCTGTATCTCGGAGAGCATGCAGCACAGTCTCATGATTGCAGGTTGGAATCACAGTTACCAGCCCTGTGCATTTCCCCAGTCACCAGGAGTATTTCAGAGTTACTTTCACCCTGGCCATTTGCTCCCTTCCCTCCTGGGGAAGTGGTTTCGTTCGGGAACAAATGAAAAGCATTGCCATCTAAACCTCTCCCTCTGCCACCCTCCAAGTGTGGCCCTGACATTATGTCCTTTCTCAGGAACTGCTGGGAAGATTTGCAAGTTCTTTGACGACTTCCCTAGTGATTTCCTGTGGATCTCGATAGAAAGCCAACAGTGGATGAAACATGAGACTGCTCCACACGAACATGACAGCAGGTGCAATCAAGACTGGTCTCTCAGGACTGATCCAAAGCTCCTGCTCTTGTCATCCTTTCAAGTGCAGCTTTGGGGGTGTGTGGGTGGGTGGGTGGGGGTTGAGGGTGGAATTACTGGATTATAAAAACCTCGCGCATTTCTTTTCCTTCCCATTGACCCAGTAAGCCTTTGCTGTATAGAGTGGAGCTGGAAAAAGCACAGCAGGACAAGCAGCGTCAGAGGAGAAGGGGAGTTGACGTTTCAGTTGGAACTTTTCCTGCTGCTCTATATATCTAGCTTCCAACCAGACCGGACCTTTATCCCTGAACCTGCATGAGACCGAGACATATTCTTTGATATATATAGATGAAAAGAAAAATCAGAGAATTTGGACAAACAGAATCATCTGAAACATTTTGAAAAAGTAATGTTAAAGAATGACACTGACAGCAGAGAGAGAACTAGTTCCAACTATCTCTAGCTGCAGCTGTACCTTCATCCAGGACTGTAATGGCCTCTTCAGTTAACTTGCTGCCTGGTCCTACACTGGTAAAGGCGTTGAGATAGAACTTGTAGCGAGTGCTGTAGTTCAGATTTTTCAGAGTCCAACTGGTTTCATTCTCTGCAGGGATTGTAACCTCCACCAGAGGGCCGAGTTCATGCGTACTGTTAACTGAAAAGGAACAAGCAAATAGGTTTCTGTACTAGAAGCAAGTGATTCCATTGTCATGTTACGCACCAGGGACAGTTTGATGACTACACACTGTCATTTAGCCAGCAATTAATGCTTTGCAGTATTCTAAATGCAGACAGCCTTGCACATCAATTTCACTATAATTCCATGTATTTAACATCACATTAGCACACGTTGCCACATTCCAGCTGTCATGCTTTTGGAAATGCAGATTGCTCAAAGCTGGTTAGCTCACTGATAATAATCATCAAAGAACAACAAGTCAAACTGAGGAGAAAGGAATTTACAAATTTATCTCCTGGAGAAGCATACCTCCACAGAACTCATGCAGGTCATGAATGAAATAAGCAAACAGCAAAGTCTGCGGATTTAAAAATGGATCAGTCTAAAATTCTCTGACTATTTAAATGTTTTTTTTAATTGAGCTGCCTGTTGCTCCTTTTCCCTAGGCTTGTTCTCTCTCACGAGCTGTTCAACTTTGAATATCTTCCCATTCTGATCATAAGGCATCCATTTGAAACATTTAACGTTACTGGTTTCGCTCTCGATGTGACCTGACCCGCTGATTAATTTCAATCTGTTCCTGTTCTTCAGCTTTTCACCATACAATGCACTTGCTTCAGTTTCTGTGATTTAGTCATTTATAGAATCACAGTCAAAGAAACAGACCCTTCAGTCCAACTAGTACATGCTGATCATTTTCCCAAACTAAACCAGTCCCACTTGCCTGCACTTGGCCCATACCCCACCAAAGCTTTGTTATTCATGAGCTTATCTTTTAAATATTGTAACTGCACCTGTATCCACCACTTCCTCTGGCAGTTCTTTCCACACACAAACAGCTCTTTGTGTAATTAAGTTGCTTCTTGCGCCTTTTTCAAAGACGGTGGCTCAAGGGCTGCATGGTGGTTCAGGGACCCTGGTTCGATTCCAGTCTTGGGCAACCGCCTGTGTGGAGTTTGCACATTCTCCCTGTGTCTGCGTGGGTTTCCTCTGGGTGCTCTGATTTCCTCCCATAGTCCAAAGATGTGCAGGTTAGATGGATTGGCCATGCTAAATTGCCCATAGTGTTCAGGGATGTGCAGGTTAGATCCATCAGTCAGGAGTAAATGTAGAGTAATGGGGAATGGGCTTGGGTGTACACTTCGGAGGGTTGATTTGGACTTGTAGGGCCGAAAGGCCTGTTCCCACACTGTAGGGATTCTATGATTCCTCTCTCATCTTAACCTCCTAGTTTTGAATTCCCCCCCACCCCACCCAAGGGAAAATACCCTTGTCATTCACCTGTTCTATACCCCTCATGATTTTATAACCTCTGGAAGGTCATCCCTCAACTTATGCTCCAGTGAAACAAGTCCCAAAGTTTCCAGTCTATTTTTCTATCTGAAATACTCCAATCCCAGCAACACCTTGGTGAATCTTTTCTGAATCACCTTCAGTTAAATAATATCTTTCCTTTAACAGGGTGACCAGAGCTGTACAAAGTACTCCAAATCGGAAGCAACTGTTCAGACTTAATATAAAGAATAGTCCATTAAACCTAGTCTATCATTCAATTATATCATGGCTGATTTGTTTATAAATTAACCTACTTACCTGGCTGGATAGCCTTTAATAACCGAACTGAAGAAAAATTCATCAATCTTAACTGTAGTTAGTACTGCTGCCTCACAGCGCCAGAGACCCGGGTTCAATTCCCGCCTCAGGTGACTGGCTGTGTGGAGTTTGCACATTCTCCCCGTTTCTGCGTGGGTTTCCTCCCACAGTCCAAAAGTGTACAGATTATGTGAATTGGCCATGCTAAATTGTCCGTAATGTTAGATGAAGGGGTAAGTGTGGGGAATGGGCTGGGTGGTTTGCGCTTCGGTGGGTCAGTGTGGACTTGTTCGGCTGAAGGGCCTGTTTCCACACTGTAAGTAATCTAATCTAAAAAAAATTTGGGAAGAATGTGTTCAATATTCTTGTGAACACGTGTTTCTTGGCATTGATCCTGAACAACAGAAAAGTTATAACCCCCTGTTCTGGTTTCCTTTAATAAAACAAAAATGTTTTCACTTTTTATCTGATCAAATCCTATAAAAACTGCCAAAATATCATATCTTAGTTTACTATATTCAAACAAGTACAAGTCTAGTCATTGCATTATGGCATCAATGTAACCAGTTTAGAGAATAGCAGAAAAAAAAATTGAGAAACTAACCTTAGGTAATTATAGAGGCAGAACATTACCTCTGAACTTTGGGGAGGGAACCCACCTCACTCAACAAATTAGTTACGTCCCAGCACATAATTTATTATGGGTGGAAAAAGAATGTGCAAAGTAGTCTCAGAGACAAAAATAATATTTTTGGTCTACTTATGTCTGGACAGAAAAGCTTGCAATGTCACAATTAACACTGTTGAACTTGGGCACGTTTATTAATGTGAACCCACCGTCACACATTCACCAATTGTATGGCCTCATAAAACAGGGGTGACTCAAACAGCCTAACTGGGGCTGGCTTGTGGGTACGGAACAATGAAGCATCAGTCCACTGTGTTCACTGTTTGTTTTCATACTGGGGGTAAAGGGACAGTAAATTTGATGATTTGCACATTCCTAGTGTTGAGCATTTTATGATGCAAGGACTTGTTGGGAATTGAAAAGGTACTTCATTTTACTCACATTAAAATAATCTAAATAATTATCGTTGACAGAGACTCCAATTAGTTTCAATACCATTATGCTGTGACTTTGATTAGATTAGACTTACAGTGTGGAAACAGGCCCTTCGGCCCAACAAGTCCACACCGACCCGCCGAAGCGCAACCCACCCATACCCCTACACTTACCCCCTACCTAACACTACGGGCAATTTAGCTTGGCCAATTCACCTGACCCGCACATCTTTGTGACTGTGGGAGGAAACCGGAGCACCCAGAGGAAACCCACGCAGACACGGGGAGAACGTGCAAACTCCACACAGTCAGTCGCCTGAGTCGGGAATTGAACCCGGGTCTACAGGCGCTGTGAGGCAGCAGTGCTAACCACTGTGCCACCGTGCCGCCCTCAGAAGATAAATCTGATATTACTGCTAGATTATTAACTAAGAACCTCAACAAATGCTCTGGAGTCCTGGGTTTAAATCCTGTCATGGCTGATGGTAGAATTTGATGTCAATTAAAAGAATATCTGGAATTAATAACTTATTCATGATCATGAAACCATTGTCATTTGTCGGGAAAACTCATCTGATTCACTCATGTCCTTCAGAGAAGGAAATCTGCCATCCTGACCCGGTCTGGCCTACATGTGACTCCAGAGTGGTTGAAAAGTGGTTGACTGTCAAAAATGGTGTAACAGACCACTCAGTTGTATCAATGGCTACAAAGTCTCAACAAAGAAATGAAACTGGACAGACCACCTAACATCGACCTAGGCACTGGAAAAGACAATGGCAGAAACAGCCCAGCCGACCCTGTTACCCAGTCCTCCTTACCTACATCTGGGGGCTAGTGTGAAAAACTGTCTCACAGCCTGGTCAAAAAATAGCCTGACGTAGTCATACTCACTGAATCACCTTGTACCACACACCACCCTCACCCTGGATAAGTCTTGTCCCACCATCAGGATAGACCCAGCAGAGGTGGTGGCACAGTGGCATACAGTCTGGAGGGAGATGCCCTGAGAGTCCTCAATATTGACTCCGGACCCCATTAAGTCTCATGGCTTCAGGTTAAACAAGGACATGAAAACCTCCTGCCAATTACCATATACTGTCCTCCCTCATCTGATGAATTGGTACTCCTTCATGTTGAGCAACACTTGGAGGAAGCACGGAGAGTGACAATAGCATAAAATGTACTCTGGGTGAGAGACTTCAATATCCACCAATAGCAGCACTACTGATCAAGCTGGTCTGGTCCTCAAAGGACATAGCCGCGAGGTTGGGTCTGTAGCCGGTAGTAAGGGAACCAAGGGAGACAAACATCCTAACCAACCTGCCGCCTGCAGGTGTACCTGACTATGATTGTGTCAGTAGGAGCGACCACTGCACAGTCCTTGTGGGTACAAAGTCTCCCCTTCACTTTGAGAATAAAAGTCCATCTGGCTGTGTGGTACTATCACCGTGCTAATAGGACGGACTTTGAACAGATCTCACAACTCAGGACTGGGCATCCATGAGGCACCGCGGGCCATCAATAGCAGCAGTACTGTACTACAGCACAAACTATTACCGCATGGTGCAGCATAACCCCCATTCAACCATTACCACCAAGCCAGGAGATCAACCCTGGTTCAATGGAGAGTGCAGGAGGGCATGCCAGGAGCAGCACCAGGCATTCCTAAAACTGAGAGCGCAACCTGGTGATGCTGCCAAACAGGACTACTTGCATGTCAAACAGCATAACCAGCAAGTGATAGGCAGAGCTAAGCGATTCAATAACCAATGGATCAAATCCAAGCTCTGCAGTCCTGCCACACCCAATCACGAATGGTGGTGGACCATTAAACAACTCACTGGAGGAGGAGCTGGCTCCACAAATATCCCCATCCTCAACTCGCAGCCAATCCTGTTTCTACAACTCCAGCGATCACTGACCTGACAGTCCTGACCAATCCTTAATTGGATTGGCCACGAGTTAAAACATGAGCAGCTAGATTTTGAACAACCTCACATTTGTTAAGTGCAGAATGAGAGAGCAGAAGCGTGATGGAACATTGGAGAGTGGAGAGGCAACAAATGCATGAATCAGGAGAACTGAGCTCCAACAGGTGTGACGTTCCCAAGTTTGGATGACGGCAGGGTAATCAAGTCCCAAGCTCATCTCAGGATCAAGCTTTGGGAAGAGACTGGCTACATCTCAAGCAAGGAAAGGGATAGAGTCAGAAGCTTGATAAAGTAGTTTTGATCAGGGACCAATATTTAATATCCAATATTTAATTGGGGGAAGTTTCAGCTCATTGGTGCTCAATGTCAGATAAGTAGTTTCATAAATTGCTAACCCTGCAAGATTCAGTGGAGAGGTGGTGGTAAGGTAGAGCTGTATAGTCCATGCAAACTAACACTTAAGAGAGTATCACTGTAGGTAAAGTACAGGACAGAGACCACGACAGATCCCTTGGAGACACAACGAAACAGGTTTGAGAGGTAACATTGCATGTGTTTACCTAGGGCTTTGGCAACCATTGGATAGCTATGAATGGAAGCAGATTGGCACTCTTCTGTCAACTTGAGGGCATCAGAGAGGTGCTGGCAGGGTCAACTGTGCCTAAGGCTGCAGACAGACTGAGAAAGATTGGGAAGGATGGTTTACCATTCCTGCAGCTACAAAGGATGTCTCTCATATCTTTGATAAGAGCTGCTTCAGGGCTGTGGCAGGGACATAAATCTAACTGCAGGCACTGAAACTCAGAGTATCGGGAAAACGAAAATGTTCTTGGGCTGTGACGGCAGGTTCACAGGACACAGTCCAAGTAGTGGAGGTTGGGGACGAAACAGTCGTTTGTGAGGCTGGTAGGGCCAAGGGTTGGTGTTCTCTGAAGAGGGATGATGACAGCAGATGGGAAATGACAACAGAATCCAAAAGAATACTGGCTATGATGGGGGCCAGGAGGACAAGTTGGGTGGTTAGCAGTTTGGGGGAATGGAATTGAGCAAAGAGATGATGGATCCTGTGCAAAATGAGCTTGGGTGGGCACACAATTTTAAGTTCTTTAGACCACCACAACACAGACACAGATACTCACTGGGCTGGTACTTGAGTGTGTATCCGTTCAGAATACCATTTGGATGAAGTGGAGGGCCCCACTGCAGGGTCAGAGAGTTGAGTGTTGGGCTTGTAATCTTTAAGAATTCTGGAGAGCTGGGCACTGGTGAAAAATACATGCACACATATCAGTACATATTGATCAGAAATCTGTCCTCCATTACATTTCAGGAAGAGCAAGTGTACACAAAAGTTCAGATCACTCCAATTACTTATGATGTGGGGGAGCAAGTGTTGAAATGGGGTGGACAAAGTTAAAAATCACATGACACCAGGTTATAGTCCAACAGGTTTATTTGGAAGCACGAGCTTTCCAAGCGCTGCTCCTTCACCTGATGAAGGAGCGTCGCTCCGAAAGCTAGTGCTTCCAAATAAACCTGTTGGACGGTAACCTGGTGTTGTGTGATTTTTAACTTTGTCCAATTAATCATGCAATATTTATTCAATAACACTGATCAAAAGGGCTGGTTTAGTAAATGGCCAATCAGTCTATCAAAACCTACCCCTCTTGTACACAGTAAAACTTGCATTTTTTTCAGCACATAATCATTTGTATTACTCTAAATGTAGCTCATTTAGAGTAATACAAAAACTGCTGTTCCAATAACATATTAAAAAAATTCACACTGTAACTGAATTGGCACCTCCCCCTTCACTCGTGCACTGTGGCAGCATTGGGTGAACCATTTATATCATGTACCTCACTAACTTATCAAGCCCCTTCAAATACACCCTCCAAGCCTACAAACCTTACCAACTGGAAGGACAAGAGCAGCAGAGGGACAGTGAAAAGGAGTGTAGGTGTAGTAAAGAACAGTAGTTAGGGGAAAGCACTCATACTCTTGGCTGCATTAAATAGAGTCCCAAAAGCTATGCTGCCTTCCCAATGCCAGCTAAGGACAGCTCCCCAGGGCTGGAGAGGGGCTGAAGTTTGAATGGAACAATAAAGACCTACTTATTGTGGTCAATGGATTCCAATGCCTGAGGAAGGTCTAAGAAAGACTTTCTGCTGGTATGCTCTCAGCTAGGAACCAAGTGAAAAACAGAGCCGCAAAGGTAATGATTGCTTGTTTAGTCTGACAGCCAATGGAGGGTAAATCAGATCAGAGCGTTAAATACACGCCTCAGAAGATTGATGTGGGAGAAACGGGTTCTGATACATGAGCCACTAGCACTGACAGACCTCGGAGGACGGTAAGGCAAGGTTATTGGGTGGGGAGTGTTAGCCCACCTTTGGGATGGAGATGAGTGGTGTGGTGAGAACGGAGTTTGAAGTATTGGCAGTAGGATGGAAGAGGAGGGACTACCTTTGTGAGGATGGCACACCGCATGAAAGATATACTCCATGTTACTAACCGTTCCTCCTTCCTTCCTGCCTTTTTAAATGAACTTTAGAAATTGCTGCCTACACCCACCCAGTTGTCCATGCCAACCATTTTATGCCATGGGCAAAGAAATAGTTAACTCGAGATTTTTGCATAGAGTTGGTGGGCTGCTGACTTTGGCACATGCACTTCCTCTGTATTACGCCGGTGGGCTCACGGTTAGCTGGAAATTGGTGGGCTACAGCCACCTATCTGCTACTATCTGCCCTCCCTGATAAAAACGTACCTGGCCGGGGCACGTCATATAGAATGAGTTTGGAAACAAAGAAGAAATCGCAAGGAAGGAGGTGACTGCTGACTGTAGTTTTTAGACCCTCTAGCGGTATTGACATTATAGGATAGAGTGTAAATCAGGAAGTAATTCGAGGGCAGACCTATAAATTAGGGTACCCTAGGCAATTTTAATCTTCATATGGATTGGACAAAGTAAACTTGCAAAGCTAGCCTGGAGTTCAAAGTATTTATTTGAGTATTTATTTATTCTGCATGCAATGCACTCTAAAACCAGCCAGTGAAGGAACTATTTTAGACACAGTAATGTGTCATTAGACAAGATGAATAAATTCTAAATATTGAGGGGTGGAATGGGTGTCTGAAACCAATACCTTAAACTTAAAGGGAGAAAAAAGTAGTTAGCCTATGGAATTTTCTACTGTAGAAAGTGGTTGAAGCCAAAATGTTGAATGTTTTCAAGAAGGAGTTACATCAAACTTTTGAGACTAAAGGGATCAAAAGGGGTGGCATGGTGGCTCAGTGGTTAGCACTGCTGTCTCACAGTGCCAGGGACCCAAGTTCAATTCCCATCTCAGACAACAGTCTGTGTAGGGTTTGCACATTCTCCCTGTGTCTGCATGGGTTTGCTCCAGGTGCTCTGGTTTCCTCCCACAATCCAAAGACGTGCAGGTTAGGTGAATTGGCCATGCTAAATTGCCCATAGTATTAGACACATTAGACAAGGGTAAATATAGGGTAGGGGAATGGGTCTGGGAGAGTTACTCTTCAGAGGGTCAGTGTGGACTTGTTGGGTCGAAGATCCCGTTTCCGTACTGCAAGGAATCTAATGCAAAAACAGAGTTGGCAAACATGGTTAAAAGCTAAGATGGTGAAGAAACAGTGGAAATTATTAAGGAGCTATTTCCTCAATCTCAACAAATGAGGGGTACATTGGGTTCCAAGAGATCAATTGTGTTAGGGTACTCTCTAATCCGAGGTACAGACAGACGTTTCTCTGGCCAGCAGCAAGAAATCAAAATGGTGTGTTTCTTCCCTGGTGCCAGGATCAAGGTATAAACAGAATAGATCGAGTGACTCCTTAGAAGAGTATGAAGGCAGTAGGAGTATCCTTAAGAGGGAAATCAGGAGGGCAAAAAGGGGACATGAGATAGCTTTGGCAAACAGAATTAAGGAGAATCCAAAGGGTTTTTACCAAATACATTAAGGACAAAAGGGTAACTAGGGAGAGAATAGGGCCCCTCAAAGATCAGCGGCCTTTGTGTGAAGCCGCAGAAAATGGGGGATATACTAAATTAGTATTTTGCATCAGTATTTACTGTGGAAAAGGATATGGAGGATATAGAAAATAGTGAAATAGATGGTGACACCTTGCAAAATGTCCAGATTACAGAGGAGGAAGTGCTGGATGGTCTTGAAACGCACAAAGATGAATAAATCCCCAGGAGCTGATCATGTGTAACCTAGAACTCTGTGGGAAGTTAGAGAAATGATTGCTGGGCCTCTTGCTGAGATATTTGTATCATCGATAGTCACAGGTGAGGTGCAGAAGACTGGAGGTTGGCTAACGTGGTGCCACTCTTTAAGATGGGTGGTAAGGACAATCCAGGGAACTATAGACCAGTGAGCCTGACATCGGTGGTGGGCAAGTTGTTGGAGGGAATCCCGAGGGACGTGATATACATGTATTTGGAAAGGCAAGGACTGATTAGGGATAGTCAACATGGCTTTGTGCATGGGAAATCATGTCTCACAAACTTGATTGAGTTTTTTGAGGAAGTAACAAAGAGGATTGATGAGGGCAGATGTGATCAATATGGACTTCAGTAAGGCATTCGGCAAGGTTCTCCATGGGAGACTGGTTAGCAGGGTTAGATCTCAGAGAAAACTAGCCATTTGGATACAGAACTGGCTCAAAGGTAGAAGACAGAGGGTGGTGGTGGAGGGTTGTTTTTCAGACTAGAGGCCTGTGACCAGTGGAGTGCCACAAGGATCAGTGCTGGGGCCTCTACATTATATCATTTACATAAATGATTTAGATGCGAGCATAAGAGGTACAGTTAGTAAGTTTGCAGATGACACCAAAATTTGAAGTGTGGTGGACAGCGAAGAAGGTTACCTCAGATTACAACAGGATGTTGATCAGATGGGCCAATGGGCTGAGAAGTGGCAGATGCAGTTTAATTCAGATAAATGTGAGGTGCTGCATTTTGGGAAAGCAAATCTTAGTAGGACTTATACACTTAATGGTAAGGTCCTAGGGAGTGTTGCTGAACAAAGAGACCTTGGAGTGCAGGTTCATAGCTCCTTTAGTGGAGTCACAGGTAGATAGGATAGTGAAGGCGGCGTTTGGTATGCTTTCCTTTATTGTTCAGAATATTGAGTACAGGAGTTGGGAGGTCATGTT
This sequence comes from Hemiscyllium ocellatum, assembly GCF_020745735.1. NCBI lineage: Eukaryota > Metazoa > Chordata > Chondrichthyes > Orectolobiformes > Hemiscylliidae > Hemiscyllium > Hemiscyllium ocellatum. The sequence goes on from NC_083419.1 coordinate 60,947,405, forward strand.
GCGGCTGAACAGGACATTGGTTAGGCCACTGTTGGAATATTGTGTGTAATTCTGGTTTCCTTCCTATCGGAAAGATGTTGCGAATCTTGAAAGGGTTCAGAAAAGATTTACAAGGACGTTGCCAGGGTTGGTGGATTTGAGCTGTAGGGAGAAGCTGAACAGGCTGGGGCTGTTTTCCCTGGAGCGTCGGAGGCTGAGGGGTGACCTTATAGAGGTTTACAAAATTATGAGGGGTATGGATAGGGTAAATAGGCAAAGTGTTTTCCCTGGGGTCGGGGAGTCCAGAACTAGAGGACATAGGTTTAGGGTGAGAGGGGAAAGATATAAAAAGGGACCAAAGGGGCAACTTTTTCATGTAGGGGGTGGTAATTGTATGAAATGAGCTGCCGGAGGAAGTGGTGGAGGCTGGTACAATTGCAACATTTAAAAGACATTTGGATGGGCATATGAATAGGAAGGATTTGGAGGGATATGGGCTGGGTGCTGGCAGGTGGGACTAGATTGGGTTGGGATATCTGGTCAGCATGGACGTGTTGGATCGATGGGTCTGTTTCCATGCTGTACATCTCTATGTCTCTATGACAGTAAATGTATATCCCTCTGTGGCAGAAAACCTCTAAGACAAGAGTCAGGCACTATCTATCTATGGGATGACTGAAGTCGTTCAGGGCATTATCAAGTTGAAAGAAAAAAAAGATAACGCTGTGAAGATAAGTGGTCGCTCACATGATGGGGGACATGTTGAAAACCACAATGAATCACAAAAAACGAAGAGGGAGACATTAGAAGAGATAATTATTGACAAATATAAAAACAGATATAGGCTTAAGAAGCTTTTACCATAAGTTTTAAAAAATCACAAATTAAGGAAAAGAACTGAGAGTGTGAGCACTATTCACTTAGAGAGTGAGACTGTGGAATTAATGATGGGTACAAGGAAATGGCAGAAACTCTGAATAACTATTTTGTATCCACCTTTATCGTGGATCAAACACAAAGCATCCCAAGAACAGTAGAAAAGCAGGAGGGGACAATGGAGGCAGGAACTTGAAACAATCATAACTGCTCCCAGAATAACTAATGGAATTAAAGACTGACAAGTCCCTTGGACCAGATGGCCTGCACCTCAGGGTCTTAAAAGAAGTGGCTGCAGAGAGGCTGGATGCATTAGCAGCAATCTTCCAAAAATCTTGAGATTCTAGAAGCACCCCAACAGATAGGAAAGCCATAAAAGTAGCACTATTTTTTATGATATTATAATGCTTTGGTTACCATCAACCATCCAGGGACAGTTTGGCATAGGCATTAAAATGCCAGCTATACCAGTGCTGTCCATAAACTAAAATTCAGTAATAACAAGAATTTGTTTCTTTCCTTGGCGTGGTTGATGGGAATTCAGCAAGGGTAATGCAATTGAATGCCAGGGACCAAGGAGAAAATGTATGGTTTGGCCATTGCTGGCTTTTGGGAGTTCAAATGTTGCTTGTACTTCCCAGCCCAAGCCTACATGCTGCTCAGATCTTGCTGCGTGGGGACATGGGCATTTCAGAATTGCAGATGCCTATCGAAAAAAAAATTCAATCAAGGAAGTAAAGCAATTGGATTCTCTACCTCCTTCTGGAGTTTGCAGTACCACGTCTTCACTGGGAGGTCCTTCTCCTTTCCCATTAAGGACTCGAACATTTAGCTTGTAAACGCTGAAAGGTTCCAACCCTGGCAACATGCCATGGCTCTTATCTCCCAGAAAGTTCAAAATCTTGACATCTGTGTGACCTTTGCCCCGCTTGTTCAGGCTCACTTGCTTCCAGTAGTAGATCTGCATGTGAAAAGTAAACGAGAGAAATTGAAGAGTTCGCTTGCATTGATGCCACACCTTGCATAGGACTGAGGTTTCCGCCAGCACTTTGTAACCAATAAACCCCTCTGCAATTGCTCACTGCTTTTACAAAGAGAGTCACAGCCATCACTATAACAAGGTGGCAAGATAAAATGTGTCAAAAAGTGTGGCGCTGGAAAAGCACAGCATGTCAGGCAGCATCTGGGAAGCAGGAAAGTCGACGTTTCAGGCATAAGCCCTTCATCAGGAATGTCAGGCTTATGCCCGAAACATTGACTCTCCTGCTTCTCGAATGCTGCCTGACGTGCCGTGTTTTTCCTGCACCACACTTTTCGACTTTGAGTCTCCAGCAGCTGCAGTCCTCAGTTTCGCCAAGATAAAATGACTAAGTAGCTACTTTGTGTGGTGCTGGCTGAAGAAAGAAGGTGGTCCAGGAGAATTTACTGTCCTTCCTGAAAATTGTCACAGGATGATAGTTTCACCTGAAAATGACAGACTGGGCCTCAGGCTCATGTCACGCCTGCAAGCTCAAGCAATGGTTCTCGCTGCATGCAAGAGGAATCACAAAGTGTCCAAACATCCCGTCAACGTCCTATCAGTTTCTCTCTTTCTCTCCTTAACCTATAGGAAACCACTAGGAAATCATTGGTTGAACTTTGCTGTCTCTCAAGTGACTCAAGGCCTGAGCGAGAACTCTTGGCCTATCTCCATCCAATATTGACAGGGGCACACATGCAACAAGGGTGAAGAGTAAATGTTAGGGAGTAAGATCCATCACATTCTAGAGCCACAGGTGCCTCCTACTTTTTTGCTAATCTTGCCTTGTTTAACTCCGCCCCTCTGTTATTCTAGCAGAAGTATCTTTGCATTTGCCTCGTTATGAACTCCACACACCACACATTCACTACCATCACTCCTATCATTCAATCATTCTCCTCTCTATCCCTCTGAACTAACTCCACAGAGGCCGGTATCTCATCAACATCACCCTTAATTTACACATGCATAGTGTATGACACTGGCCCAGCTGGCTCCTACAACGAGCAAAACCCTGACCCTCCTGCTTATATCTGTCAGCCAGGGCTCCCTGATGACACCAGGTTAACAGCCCCAATCGAGGAAACCAAATTCTCTGAGATCTACCTGGCTCACCTTCTTCCGATCACTGCCCCCTCTTCCTTTGCATTTCCGTTACCCAGTTTGGATTTGGTTTTTCTCACTGAGGATTTGCAAGGTCTGATAATCACGAACGTTGAGCAGGAAATAGCCCTATTGATTACCTCATCTCATCATCCACTTACGTTATATCCCTTGAGGAATCCACGGACACTTTTCATTGGAACTGGGTCCCAGTGCACCTTTGCGAGTGTGCTATTCACGACGTGGACACGCACGTTGCTAGGAGCCAACATTGGCACTGGAAATGGAACAGACAAGTGATTTTCCCGTCACTCGTAACTATAACACAGTTCGCAGCTCCACATAAATAGCAACCCACATTAATGTCAAATACATTTCTCACAAACAAGGACATGTTTTGGTTTCTTTTATGTTCATGTTTTCCTATCATCGTCATTCACTGCTCTAGAACAGAGACAGTACAGGAGGAGACTCTTTACTCATTATGGGCTGAGTGAGTTGGACTATACTAAGCCAGGAGATAGCTGAAAGAAATGATAGCATTGCTATAATTAAAACAGACTGCATGTCAACCAGACCACAAAATGCCCCTTTGAGACTGATTGTTAAAAATGAAGGGCTGGTGTACTGGAGTGGCTTCGCTTTGGACTCATTTTTCTTTGACATTGGTATCAACTGCGAATCACTTCATTGGCAAGAACGCAAGTCGAAGGCTATTTAGTCTAACGGGAAAGCAAGAATACACTACAATGATAAAAAATTCAGGAAGTGAGATGATGGCTAATTGATAACACTAAATTAAGACACCCAGAGTAAAACTCTGGGGTCACTGGTTCAAATCTTGGCAGCTCGTGGTTTTTAAATTCACCCCAACAAATCTGAAAGTGAACGCCAGTTTCAGGAATAGTGACTGCAAAACTATAGTCAATTGTTTTAAAAACCCATTGGATTCATTAGTGTTTTTTTAAGGTACGGACTTGACCCTGCCTTTACCATGTCTAGTCTACAGGTGACTCCAGACCTAAAATGTTGTCGACTCTGAACTGTCCTCTGAAACAGTCTAGCATGACACTCAATCCAAGGTAAAGTAACGATACCAAACAAATACTGGCCCTGCCAGTGAGGCCCTCAGAGAGTAAAGGAAAAAGAAGAAAAATTATCTTGACATTTCTACTTCTCATCTAAAGAACTATGCTGCATGAAACTATGTTTCTTTCTCGACTTTTGAGGTGGTTTCTCTCCTTATTCCTTCTTTTTGAAACACAACAGACAACAGTGAGGGTGGGTGTTCAACTGCTATCAAACATGGCCGCCGAGTTGTGCAATGCCCTGTTTCTGGAAATAAAATCCAAGCTATTCCAGTTCAAACTAACTTTTAGCAAGGACAAGTTGACATGGAATCACCTGGAAAAGTGCCATATCTCAAATTCTTCTCAGTCTAGCTCAAATCTATGTCAGCTCAAGTCCCCTTTCCAGCAGCGAGATAGATAGTGGTTGAGACTAGGAAACGCCACCCAGCTATTCCTCCTCATTAGTCCAACAGTTCTGAGGCAAGCCTGAACTCTGGAATCACTGCCTCATCCAAAGCCAGGCAAAAACTCAGCACTAATGGGGAATCTAGCCAGCGACTTTCAGCTCTGTGGGAATGTGACTATGTGTGCCTTTAAGAGGGATTTGTTCTGTCCTGTTTCTCTTGAAGAGGGGTGTTGCAAACCTGGTGCTGAGGTGGCTGTTCCATGGAAAGCAGACTTTGGGTTTTTCTTTTAAATTAAAAAGAAGCATGAATGGGTGGAATCAGCCTCGCACAGACCCAGGGTTCCAGTATGTGCTTTCAGTTGCTGAAGTGGGGGCTTTGGAGTTGAAGCTACTTGATACAGCTCTCTCTCTGCTACTGCAAGAGCTTGAGTTCTGTCTCTGCTGCAAGACTCATTCTGATTAGACTCCCTACAGTGTGGAAACAGGCCCTTCAGCCGAACCAGTCCACACTGACCCTCCGAAGGGTAACCCACCCATATCCTCTGACTAACACTTATGGGCAATTTAGGCATGGTCAATTCACCTGACCTGCACATCTTTGGATTGTGGGAGGAAACCAGAGCACCTGGAGGAAACCCACGCAGACATGGGGAGAATGTGCAAACTCCACACAGACAGTTGCCCGAGGCTGGATTCGAACCTGGGACCCTGGTGCTGTGAGGTAACATTGCTAACCACTGAGCCACTGTGCTGCCCTAAAGAAGCTGACACAACGACCCTTCAACACAACAAGCAGGCACCACTTGGAATTGAACCCAGTATCTCCAGTTTACTAGGCAGGCCTTTTAATCAACAAAGCCAAAGCATCACACCTGTCAGTGTTCCATCTCTGGACTGGAACAGCAAGAGAGGGAGATCTGTTTTGTAGAATTTGCCTTTTCCAAGGGTATGTCTTTGGGATGTTGCTGTATTGGAAGAGTCGATGAGTAGTACAGGCTAACCGCTATATCCATGGAATCGTTTTCTGTGGTTTTAGTTATCTGCGGTTTACCACGGCCCGAACATATTATAAGGAACGTTCCAGCAGCAGGGACCAAGGACTGCTGGGAAGGTATGTTTCCCACTTAAATGAATGGGTTTGCTCCTATCTGCAGCTTTGGCTTTTCGCTGTAGGTCTTGGAACGTATGCACCGCAGATAAGGGGGACTATAATAATATATTATTTTGTTAAGCACTTTGAAAGAGTTATACCAAATTCTTTATCTGTATTTTAACTGTGGTGTAAGAATAAAGTGAGCTTTGCTTAAAGCCTCTCGGCGTGACCAATTGAATTGCATCTGGAATGCGGCGCCATTAAATAAATTAGAAGTTAGATTTGAGGCTATCTCCTTGGTATGTTTTGAGAGGATTGGACTGGTCCATAACAGAGAACAATGGACACATGCCTCAAAGCACAGAGTCACTAAAGGTTGGCCTGTCCCACCAGTGAATGTAGTAAAGGCTGGAAAAATCAGAAATTGGGTTTCTCGGGGATTCCAGGAAATCGGGGAATGGACAGCAAAGTGCAGTAGAAGCCCAAGATCTGCCATGTTTGTATTAAGTGGCAGCACAGGCTCAATGGGCCTAATTCCTGTGTCCTTTTGGGGCAATCTGTTCTCACCTTTCAGATTACTCTGAGCAGCCGATTTGATTTTTATGATGCTTGAGGTGAGCTGCTCGGTCAAGGAAAGGATGGCTGAGAAATGACAGAATAACAAGACCAACACTACAAGAACAATGGTTACTTACAATCCTCGCCCGAGTATCCGATTACAATTTCAGGCTCCGAGGCAGCTCCAAGGATGTTGAACGACTGCACTTTCAACTCATAGGGAGAAAATTCCGGGGTGCCCGAAACGATGTATTTTGAAACATTGGCGACCATCACAGAGGTCCATTCGTCATCGCTGTCCTTCTGTCTCCAGCTGACTTTGTAAGTTAGGCCTGGCCCGTTGGACTGGACACCTTTCAAAGGCTAAAGAGAAACAGCAAACCAATGTTCAGTCATTTACAAACAGAACTGGGTTGGAGGTCTGTGGGGAGGGTTGGGGGGAGGTTGATCTTTGCCCTATACAACAGGGGACACGTGGAACATGTTGTTGGATCACGTGGTCAATAGTGACAATTTTTAAAATTTAATCATGAGACATGGACGTCACTGGCTGGGGCAGCATTTATTGCTCATCCTTAATTACCCAGAATGCAGTTTGAGAGCCAACCACATTGCTGTGGGTACGGAGTCACATGTAGGCCTGACCAGGTAAGGATGGCAGTTTCCTTCCCTAAATGATGATAATGAACCAATTTAACTTTTCCGACAATAGAAAATAATTATTAGATTCTTAATTTCGGATTTTTTAATTAGATTCAAATTACAGCATCTGCCATGGCAGGATTCGAACCTGGATCCCCAGAACCTTGGTCTCTGGGTTAACAGTCTGGTGATAATACCACCAGGCAGTCGCCTTCCCCCTCAAGATTCTACAAGCCTGACGTGTTTTCCGGGGAAGCCCATATCACCTTGTGTTAAAGATAGGTAGTTAGCTAATGTTAATTGGGAGCCAGTGTGGCTTATTGGATCACTGACATTGGTATGTGAGCAATATTTATAATTCTCTGTCCTGTGCTGTCCCACCAACTCACAATTGGCGGAGGTCTTTATTGGCTTGTTCATCTCTCCCTTCAGCCGGAGGGGGGGGAGGGGGGGGTGGGAGAAGGAGAGGGAGAGGGAGAGGGAGAGAGGGAGAGAGAGAGAGAGAGAGAGAGAGAGAGAGAGAGGATGCGTGCATGGTGTCTGCCCTTGTGTGTATTGAATTGCGCAAGGCATTGTAATTGCGAGGCCCCAAGATGGACAAAACAAAGAATTGTTTCATACTCCAATTGTTTGAATTTATTTAACATTCAAACCCTTATTGGAAACAATAGCTGCTCTGGTGGTGTTATGTGGCATTGCCTGGCATCACATGAGGGGCATCGCCTGATGTCATGCAGACAGAGCTGCCTGGCTTATGTCACACAGAGGAGACAGGCTTGTGCTGAGTTTTCTAATGCAGCAATTGGAGGGTCGCACTTGATCCTAGCATCCTGTCTTAGGGACGGAAGTCTAGCCAGGGTTCCTGATTCTCTGCCAGCGACTTTTATCGGAATGTTGGTGCAAACCCTCCACAATGTTGGAATGACACACACATATTTGGCCTGTGCAAAGACTGACCCTCGGGGCAAGTGATTGTAGGGAGATGGTGGTGTTGGCTGCTGATGCCTTAAAGAATCATGCCATAGAAGAGCAGGGGAGAGAACCTCAAGAACGCAGGAAGCGTAGGTGGTAGAAAGAAAGGGGGCAATGATGAGCCAAATACTTACTCTAAATTAAGAAATTAAGCTGGCCAAGCCCAGAGTTTAAACACTTGCAATAGTGACTTCGGACACCTCGATTGCATATATGTTGTAATACAGCATCCGCCATGCCTTTAGCTGGCATTGTTTTGTATTTAGGACATGTAGACATCATAACCAAGCCTTCCCACACCATGTACAGCAGGTAGATGGAGAGGAAGGACTGCTTTCTGTACTTTGTCCCAACAATATGCTTCAGCCTTCAGAGTAGGGACAACCCCACCACCCCCAGTTAGTTTGGCATTTCCCAATCTCATACCAACCTGCCTCAAGTTTCAATCTAGACCAGATACGTGCTACTCAAGACTTGAAACTCATCGGAAAGTAGATAGTCATGTCATTGGACCAATCATTATCCTTTTACAGCAGTTCATAAAATAACTGGCCTGCAGGGCTAGTGCAAACTGTTGCACCTCAACATTTCAGAGATTCGCACCCATTTACTCTGTTACACAGAATTATAGCATGTTGTAGTGCAGAAGGAAGCATTCGACCCTTTGTGTTTGTACCAAAAGAGCTACCCAGCTAATCGACTGTACCCAGCTAATCGACAGCCCTCTAACTTCATCACTTCCAAATATATAACCAGCTTTGCTTTGAAGCCTCTGATGAAACCCGGCTCCACCGCTCTCCTAGGCAGTGCATTCCAAGTTCTAACAACTCTGATCAAAGAAGTTTCTCCACATCTCACTCCTAGCTCCCCTGTTGACAATCTTCAAGTTGTGACCCTGAGTTACTGACATACTAACTAGTGCAAACATAATATCCTTCTTTACCCTGTCAAAATTGTTCAGAACTTTGAACACCTCAACAAGGTTACCTCATAATCTTCTCCAAGTTTCCTGTATAAAATTTGTGGGAAACCTCTACTAATAGAGTCACTGGAACAAGCTTTAAGTGTCCTTTCTGAAATACCAATATTGATGAAATGGCACATACCGATCCAGTCAGATTTACTGGTAAGTCCATACAACAAACAGTTTGCATACCTCCCAGGTTATCACCAGATTGTTGGGTTCCGTTCCCATCCCTTGGACTCCTGTAGGGTTTTCATCAGGAGCTGCAAGAAACAAAACGGAGTTGCTATATCGCACAAAAGCAAAGGTAGAGACAGCACCATTTTATTTACCCACCTCCTATCTGGCACCATCACTGACTTCATCTGCGTGAACATGTCTGAGAAACATGATGTGGAAAAACCAGTGTTGGACTGAGATGGACAAAGTTAAAAATCCCACAACACCAGGTCATAGCCCAACAGGTTTACTTGGAAGTACAAGCTTTCGGAGTGCTGCTCCTTGGTCAGGTAACTCATGGAGTTGGATCATGGGAATTTACAGCAAAAGATCAGGGTGCTCACAAACCAGAGTCTTATTTATCTGTACATGAACTGATAACGTCACCCATACACACAGAGTTATGGCACAGAGACCACTGTGCAACATCACTTCTGCTGGGCAGACACCAGCAGCCATCTTTGCCAACTGTCTTGGCGTTGGCAGTACAGATGTCATCGTTGTAAAACACAATCGGCCTTTAAAAGGCTGTATCTTACCAGCTGGCTGTGTGAAGTAGCGCTCGGATGGATAACTCGGATCGCTCCTGCCTACTCGGTTGACAGCGATGACCCGGAAGTTATAGTTGACAAAGGGGGAAAGCTTCAGGTGGACCGTTGTCTGCTTTCCTCCGACATCGGTCAAATGATGCCACAATCCAGGCTCAAACTGATCCTCTTCATATTCAATGATGAACTCTGAGAGGAAACCAGTATTACCTCACATTAGTGCATGGACTTCACTTGCCGTAGAGATCACTTGCCATTTAATAAATACTCAGAAGCATTTCTTAGTTTCAAGATTAACATAGATTTCTGCACTCCACCCCATTCCCCCAGTGTAACCTCAACTTGGCAAATTTGGACACATCCTTCAAACATCCCAGACCCATATCGACAGTCTGTTATCACAGCAGAGTTCTCTTTCCCCCAGAACAAGCTGGGAAAGAGGTCAACCCCGTGCTGTAAGGCTAAATGTGAATGATGTTGCAGAATGCGGGTATCCTGGTTTAATCAGGCTACATGGCTCGGAAACAATTCATCTGGCTCAGCCAGCTCTTTTTCAGCTTTGTCCCATTTTCTTAATCTAAATCACATCAGGTCTCTCCAGTCCCTTCTCCCTCATTCGCTCATCCCTGCTTCCAGCAAAAAGATTCGTGGTCAAGAAATTCCTTGATAAATGGATCAAATGACAAAGGCATCGATTTAAGGCAAGGGGGAGGAGGTTCAGGGGGATGTCAGAAAGGACTTGTTCAGCCACAGGGTGCTGGGATTCAGGAGCTCACAGCTTGTTGGGGATGGGGAGGGGGAGGCGGAAACCCTCAGAACATGTCAGAGCTGTTCAGATGTGCATTGGCCATGCCAAGGCAAACATAGCTGTGGGCCAAGTGTGTGGACTAGAATAGTTTGGTAGCTGCTTTTGACTGGGATAGACTGGGAGGGCCTTTCCACCACTACAGACCTACAACTGTATTCACCTCAACCATTTTCACCATTCTCCAGGAGAGGAATTCTCTTTAGAACTTCCTTGACTACCACGGTGGCATCGAATGATGCTCCTTTCAACGAGAAGAAACAGTCTGTATCTACTTGAGCAAAGCTTCACTCCCCCATACCCTATCTCAATGAGCGAAAGACCCTCAACTGCAGAGCAATGCCCATAAGCCCTGGAACGGCAGTTAGAATCGTGCAGTCCCTACAGTGTGGAAACAGGCCATTTGAAGGTTCGATGTGAACTTAATGGGCCAAACAGCATCCTAGCCAGACCCACCCCCTACCCTATCCTTGTAACCCTGCATTTCCCATGACTAGTCCATCCCTGGACACCATGGGTGGTTTAGCATGGCCAATCCACCTAACCTGCACATTTTTGGAGGAAACCATGGCACCCAGGGAGAATGTGCAAACTCCACACAGACAGACAGTCACCTGAGGCTGGAATTGAACCTGGGTCCCTGGTGCTGTGAGGCAGCAGTGCTAACCACTGAGCCATGGTGCTGCTCAAATTTAAAGGTAATAAGGCTCCATTAACATTATTACTAAGCTTTTAAGTAAAGAATATGGGGGCAAGTGTTGATTGAGGGAGTTAAAATAATACTCAGAGCAATTGGTTTGGATTAGAACATAGAACATAGAACATAGAAAAATACAGCGCAGTACAGGCCCTTCGGCCCTCGATGTTGCGCCGACCAAAGTCTACCTAACCTACACTAGCCCAATAACCTCCATATGCTTATTCAATGCCCGCTTAAATGACCATAAAGAGGGAGAGTTCACCACTGCTACTGGCAGGGCATTCCATGAACTCACAACCCGCTGAGTAAAGAATCTAAAGATTGAGAGAAACTATCTCCTCTGGTGAGGCAGTCTGGAACAAGGGGGTTTAAACCTAGAAATTCGAGTCAAGTCATTCAAATTGTGGCAGGGAACATTCGCCCCAAGTGGAAGGCTAACGGTAGTCTGGCACCAACTCCACCAAAAGGCTAAAAATGCTGGGGATTTGTAACTGAAGCATCTAATTAGACATTGATGGCTAAGTCATTAGTGTTAAAGTCAAAAAGATGCCCACTAGATTTGAGGTACAGATGCACCATAATCTGATTGAAAGTGAAGAATGAAGCAAAGAATAGGTGTGTTGTTGGTCTGCTGTAAGACTCCTCAGAATTTAAGGTCGAGCACACATACTTGTAATGGGACTGTTATGATCATCCCCTGGAATCCAGGACAGCTGCACGCTTCTATCTTGAGGGTTGGTTAATTCCAGGTCTGAAGGTGGATCGGGACTGTCTATGGAATGAAGACATTAAATTAAAACCAGAAAGATGCGACAGAGTCAAACAAATCAGAAACTGGATGGATGTGTGCGGCAATGTAGGGTGGTGTGGCTGCATGCACAGGGGTCTCTTGCGTACCCAGCAGGGAGATGGGGAAATGTTAGGTCTGGCTCAGCAGTGACCATCGAGTTCAATAAGGCTTCAGCAAAAACAGCTACATGCAGATACTCAGGAGACTGAAACGACCCGTATGCATGATTGGACTTTGCAGTCCATTGCAGTTCTTCAAGCTGAAGCTCTTAATTATTTGTTGCCAAAAGCTCTTCAGAAAGACTGTTCAGCCTGAGCTTAATAGAGGCAGAAATCTAAGGCACACAAAACAGGGAAGAGGTCGGGCTGAGAGGCAGGGCTGGGGGTTAATAAACTCAATCCTTCTGAGGTACCTGACAGACTCTGATCAGGCAGAATTTAAATGATTGCTGCATTTCTGCTTTCACTACAATAACTGGGTGTTCAATCTGTGTAATGATCACTCTTTAGAGTGCAAATAAACTTTCTAATCTCTGACCGAAATGTCATAAGCTATACTTTGCCACAGCATCATTTAGTTCGGAGATCTGCTCTTATTAAAAACCAGTACATGTCAAAAGACAAAGTTAAATATTTAAAAGCTCTGGGGAATGCAAATGAGTTTTATTTCAATAGCATGAGGAATGAGGGTCTTCCATTCTGTGGATTTATTAGAGAGAGCTGCGATTGTTCTCCTTTACAGCAATCGGCAATTATACAGAGATCTCATGAAGGGATTCAACATTATGAAGGGAAAATAGAAAATGTTTCCAATGACAAAAGGGTCAACACCCAGGGGACACAGATTTAAAGGACTTGCCAAAAGTAAATCAGAGAGGAAGTGAGGGAGAATTCTGCCACTGCAGCTGGCCGTTCTGGTCTATCCCAGATCTATCCCATCCCAGACCACATTGCCTGACAGGAAGCAGATTCAATTGTGAATTTCGAAAGGAAATTGGATGTGTTATTGAGAAAGGAACATGTTTCAGATCCATGGAAAGAAAGGTGGGAGCAACGGGCAAGCTGTATGGAATATCGCAACAAATTTCTGTGGTTAGGACCTCTCGCCAGGTTCACATAAATTCTAAACAGCTCCCTCATGATTCATCGGACGAGGGTTCACTGAATTCAGTTTAATAAAAAGCACTTAAGACATAATCCTTTTAATGAGCTCAAGTTGCTTGCTGCCCTGCAGCTAGGCTCTAAATGATGAGGAGTCCGCGGCCTCCTGGTTAATTCACAGCCTTTTGTGTTGAACTTTACCATAAGCAGTTTCAGAGATATAGGGATCCCTGGATGGACAAATCCTCAAAGTTTAAGGTATTTGCTCAGGCAGGATCACCCTCTTTGAACTATGGCTGTCTACTGAGAAGTAGACAAATGTCGTACGCATGGGACTTATTTTTACACAAACTAGGAAGAAAGCAAATGGATCTGCGTATTAACTTTTTAAAAATTTACTGGTCGATCTTCAATGTTCAGTTATCCCCCAAAATGACGTCTTCAACTTGTAACATTCTGGAATGCGTCTATTACTGGGGCCATATTTGATTAAATCCAGTTGAGTTTCTTGACACACTGCCTGATGCATGGCAGTCACTGCTATATCACAGAAAATGTGGTCACCCAATTCGTATACAGCAAGGTCCCTGAAGCAGCGACATGGTAATGACCAGATTGCCTGTATTACTGGTGTTGGTCGAGGGATAGATACTGTCAGGATACTGAAGAGAATGAACTACTTTTTGCACAAATAGTGTCATGAGATCTTTTATATCCAGGATGGATGGGGCCTCTATTTATTGTCTCCTTGAATCAAGCAACGTCCTTTCAGTACTGAAATATAGATGCAACTGAGATGATCTGCTTAGACTTCTGCAATGAGACAAACCTGACTCCAAGGTGAGAGGTCCACCATTGAATTATGGGTGACGATTGAGTGAAAGTAAGTGGGCATCTTTCTTATAATTTACAACTTTGTCAAGTTGTAGAGAGCATTCACTTGAACAAAAGATGCTTTGAGGGTCAATGTCAGCAACACACGCACCTCCAGGAGATGACTAATGGTAACAAAAGAGCTATAGTAGCTGCAGGAGCTCACGGGCATGCAGAAACAGTGGGGAATTCAAATCTGCTCAGTGCAGAACTGCACAGCATGTCAGGAAAACTACGTTTCACAACAGCACCATGTGGAGAGACCAGATCCAGCTTAAATTTCACAAATGATCATGTTAACCTAGAGGGTCTCCTGTATTATCACTGATGAATGAAAACATGCAAGTGCAGCAAATAAGTTGATAAAGTGTTCCACCCTCCTGATTATTTTTCAATGAGCTGCATTTGTAAAATTGGAGCCAGTCAGCACAGATGACGCATAGACATGTCAAACACATGACATGTAATTTAGAGACATGCACACAAACTTGCACACATTCCAGACTCTCCTACATATAATCGCAATCCACAAACATACACACAAGACACACACACACACTCATATGTACCAAACACGATTGAGCACACTCACACAATCCAAGATATATATAGTCAATCTAGGCACACAAGTACACTCAGCCATTCTTTGCACACACGCTTTCTTTCTTTCTTTCTCTCTCTCTCTCTCACACACACACACACACACACACACACACACACACACACAAACAAACAATCATTGTGGTCAGAGAAAAGCCATTTATTCCATCATGTGAGCACCAGTTCTCCAAATCAGTATGATGACTGAATGATATTTAATCTGCCTTTTCCCACCTCCATAACCCCGTATATTTTAATTTGAACAGAAACATCTAATGGTCTCTTGAATGTTTTAATCGAACCTGCCTACACTATACTTGCAGCCATGCATTGCAACCCTCAACCACTCGCTGTGTGAAAAAAGTATTTTCTGACCTCACATTTGCTTCTTTTTGCGAATTATTTTCAATCTGTGTTTTCCCTTCGTTACTTGGACACAAAAACATTTTCTCTCTATCAAATCCATCCAGACAACTTGTGAAAGATGTCTGCCAAATCTCATTCAGTCCTTTAACTCTTCAAGAGAAAGAGACCCATTTTCACCTAACTATCTTCATCAATGGAGTGTATGTCAACCTTGAAATCACTTTCATAAACCTCTTCTTTACAGACCTCCCCCCCGCCCCCCCCCCCAACCGAAGTGTGGTGCCCAGATTGTAGTGCAATATTCCAACTGAGAACTAACCAGTTCCTTTCCATGTTCAACATAGCCACCTTGCATTGTGCTCTTTGCCCCTATTAATAAAGCTGAGGATGACGTATAGCTTATAAACAACTCTCTCCACTCTGTCCTGCCACCTTTACTGTCTCCAATCTCTCACACACCAGAGACATACACTTGGCAAATACTCACTGTTGCATCCCGGACACACACGCCAAACACTCTGACTCTCCTGGTCGGTAAAGGAGACAGTTACAAATACTCCTGGGTACTGAGACAGTTATTGCGTGTTTCCAATATGAGAGGAATTATCCTCCTCCAAGTGTTTATAACTTGCAATGGTGTAAGATTTAATCGTCACACCAGATTTTTCACCCACTGCGTGCAAATAGCCCGAGTGTCACTGTAAAGTGTGTGCGCGCAGAAATTACAGAATTCCTCTCAGGAAAAAGCCGGAAAGGCTGGAAGCACACAGCAGACCCAGCAGCATCTGAAAAATCGGACACAGTTGTGATTTGGAAAGTTGCCCTGCAAGAGAACAGCTTTCCTCACAGCTATCAATGGAGATGAATTACTCAGTGGAACCTCCATGACCAACTAGAATGGAGGGGACATCAGTGGTGGACAGTCTGAAAAACATCCAGATACAAGCAAAGCTACTGCCTTGGGAATCAATCATTAAAATAATCCTTATTGTAGTCTGAGTGGCCATCAAGCACACAAAACGCTCAGACAGTCAGGTGTCCCATATGGATTTAACATCCATTCTGGTAATGGAGGTTCCACAGTTGGTGAAAACACAATCATCCAGGTGGTGAAGGAAGCACCAATACAGGTCAATCTAGAGTTAACACACATCTACATAAAATGTGTCTACCTTGGCTAAAAAAGGAAAAACAAAACCCCAAAGAAGTAGGCGTAAAGAACACCAAATGCTGGTGGCGACATGGTGAGTGAATGCTACACATAAAGGAGCAGTGTGGAGCTGCCTCAGCATCACCCTCCACAATACTTCACCTCAAGTGGACAATGGATAGAGAAATGAAGCTGGTGAACATGCTACATTATGGCTGGAAATGAAAGTAAGAGAGCCAAGTCAAAACAAATGGAAGAGTGAAGTGTGTTCAGACAAACACTTGTTAGTTTACCGTATGGGCTAGCTGGAGTTGAGGAACGGGCTGGAAATAAAGAGCAAGGTTAGGGTTTAGTCGCAGCCAGCACAAGTTAAAACAGTCACATTTCTCTGCTAGTTTCATAAAAACAAAGAAGAAATTGCACATCAGCTTATTAGATCTCAGAAATATCACAATCATTTCCACACAATGCATTATCTAGAGCTGTAGTGATAGTCGCCGTATCAATGATCAGTCCCATTTGATAAACATCAAAACTCTACAGACGCATGCCCAGTCTGGTCACTTCTTTAATGTTTTTGGGCTGAACTGTAAAAGGATGACCACTTGGGTCTTTTTTTTTGTTCTTTAATGGGATATGGCTCATCCTAGTCTGGTCAGTTTCTACTGCCTATTCTAAATATCCGCTTGATCAGGGTGGCTTGCTCCAGTCATTTCAGAATCAGTTAACAGCCAACCAGACTGCTTTGGGTCTGGAGTCACATGCAGTTAAAAACAGATTTTCTTCCTTCCATCAAACAACCAGATGGGACTTTATTTTTTATATATGACAATTGACAAGTGTCACATGGTCACCATTTGGCAGATTCTTAACTCAATTTTTAAAATTTAATTCAAATGTCACCATCAGTGATATCTGAACTCATATCCTCAGAACAGCCTGGGATTCTGGATAAGTGACCCAGTGATGCTGCCACGATGCCACCATCTGACCCTCTTCCTGAGTGAATTCTCCGGCAGTAACTCAGATGAACTTCTGTATCTGATCATC
This sequence comes from Hemiscyllium ocellatum, assembly GCF_020745735.1. Classification (NCBI taxonomy): domain Eukaryota; kingdom Metazoa; phylum Chordata; class Chondrichthyes; order Orectolobiformes; family Hemiscylliidae; genus Hemiscyllium; species Hemiscyllium ocellatum. Next base: position 60,964,288 of record NC_083419.1, read on the forward strand.
GGGAGGAGTAGAAAATCTAAACAGCACAGGCCAGACTAGCCTGGCAACCCTGTACTGCAGAGCACTCAGCCTAACGTATTTGGTAAACAACTCAGTTATCACTCAAGTTCAACAGAGTGACAATGATCAATGAAGGACACAGATTTAGAAACACAAAGGGGCTCCTTTAAAGGGGGTTTCAACTTGGCGCGCAAAGTAGTGGACATTTGCTGAGCAAGTTGCAGAGCCCCAGAGCTCTCCACAAAGTGTCAACACGATTGACTCACCAACAAGGCAAGTTGTTGGGGAGATAGGGGATGACAAGAGGAGGGAGTTACAAGTGAGGAGGGCATTGTGGGAAGTCCTCTGGTGGCGGAATAATTTTCTGTCACACAGTGAGGAATGCTGAGCTGGCTCCAACCCGTCCAGATATCACAGGACCCCAATTTCCACATTCACTGACCCTTCATCTGAAACAGGAGCAGATTTCTACCCGGGACTGATCTGGAACCAGCTGCCCTGCCACTTGTGCAGCTGCCCAGCTATTTCTATTGGATAAAAGATAACAGACAGCAGAGTGATTGCCGCTGCCATTCTGTTCAATGGGTACCATGTGGCACCTTGGGCAACTTTTAGCTTCCCATTTGAGAGGCCGGATGTTGAACCATGGAAGGCTCTGAGTCCATCCCATTCCAGGACTTTCCCAACAGGGTGACAAGCTGGGAGGTGGAGGGTACAGGGAGATCAATGTTTTGGTAAGCAGCAGCGGGAGGTTGGTCTTCACTTCTCTAAGGTAGTGACTCTCAGGACCCTGTACCCATACCTCCCAACTGCTTTGAGATTGCCTAGCTCAGCATAATCAAGAGTTTGATGCTAACCTCGATATCCTTTGGATTTGTGTTACAGGTTGCCTGCAGCAGGGGGAGCCAAAGCTCCCAATTCACTCTTTTCTTTTGCAAAGCATCACCTCAGCAACACCTTGCAAGAGGGTCGGCTTTTCAAGTGATGCTGGTGTGAAAAGGTGCTCGCACAGAAACAAAACGCCAAAACCATTTAACCTTTGAACCCCAGATTCTTTTCACAAAGCCTCAGTACACGTGACAATAAATTTAATTCAATTCAGATTCTTTAAAGACTGGAGCGACAAGAGGAGAGCGCGAGCAAACAGAAGCCACATTACCTAGGACAGTAAGGTCGGCCGTTGCAGAGTTGGTGTCCAAGGTGGTGTTCACCACACACGTGTAGGATCCCTGATCTTCCTCAGACACATTCAGAATGGTCAAGACGTCACCAGAGGCTTGGTGCCTGAAATCGAGACCGTGGATTTAATGTTAGCTTGACTACATCAATCATTGACACTGCCTCGGCCTCTGATTGCAAGGGGGTGCCTATTTTTGATTCGGATTGGTGGGAATTCATACAACTTAAATGCTAATTCGTAGTGGGGAGGTTGCAGGTGACGGGAACTTTGCTTCCCCACCACCCAATCTACATTGAAAAAGGACCCTGCTGGGGTGAAGTATCTTGGAGATGTGATCAGTGGAAACGTGTGACCTGAGATAAGCGGGAGAATGTGATTCCCATTGGCATCATGCGGCATTCAGGGCAAAGATTTCTGGCGACAAAAATGACAATGGGGAACATGCCTGCCCTCTGTGCGTGGGCAAAGCCAGACACGGGGTTGTAAATGTTAGACCGTCAGTAATAAATCCACCCAGGAATTCAGGAGAAACCTAATAACATGAAGGGGCTGGTAGGAATGCGAAGTGGGTGTGATACATCCCGCATCCCGTTTGGGAAGTCTCTGTACAACTAGCAGTGGGGCTCACTCAAAAACGAAATCAGTCTCACTCCACTCCATCTCGTCACCATATCTTTCTGCCCCTTTCTCCTTTATCAATTTAGTTTTAATTTCAAAAATGTATTATATTCATACAAAATTTCTTTATATGTGTACATAATCACAAACGCAGTACAGTTCTCTATTTAGTTAACTTGCCCTTAATTGCACCTATACTCACTACCTTAGCCATTCCTTGTAGTAGCAAGATCTAAGTTCCAACTGTCTTTTGCGTAAAGGGGTTTTTCCTGAATTCCTAATCGGATTTATTGGTGGTGGCTTTATATTTAGATGTGATCACAGTAGTCCTGATCACATGGCAAATGCTTCAATGCTTTAACCTGTTTGCGTATTTGACAGTGAAATGGTGAGACAAAACCAGATTTAGAGTGTACTTTATGATTGGGGACAGGAATTGCTAGATTTACAAGAAAGGACAGTGGTTAGCAGCAGGCACCCGAGTTCAATTCCAGCCTCAGGTGACTATCTGTGTGGAGTTGCACATTCATCCGACGTCTGCTTCCTCTGGGTGTCCCTGTTTCCTCCCACAATCCAATGATGTACAGGTTAGACGGATCGGTCATGCTAAATTGCCCATAGTGTCCAGGGATAGATGGATTAACCATGAGAAATGCAGGGTTACACAGATAGGGTTAGGAGCTGGGTGTGGGTGGGATACTCTTTGGAGGGTCAGTGTGGACTTGATGGGCGAACGGCCTGCCTCCACACTGTCGGGATTCTGTGACTGAAGTCTTCTTTCCCTCTTCCACCATCCAATGCGAATGGAATTGTTAACTGATCATGTCGAAAACAGATCAGTGTGACGCTGGACAAGCACAGCAGGTCAGGCAGCATCTGAGGAGCAGGAAAATCAATGTTTCGGGCAGGAGCCCTTCATCAGGAAATGCCGATTTTCCTGCTCCTCGGATGCTGCCGGGCCTGCTGCACTTTTCCAGCACCACTCTAATCTTGACTCTAATCTCCAGCATCTGTAGTCCACACTTTCACCTATGTCTGTAGCAGGCCCACACACTTGGTGAAGGAATGTTAATGGTGAGGGGTTTTAGGAGTCACAGTTAAGTCTCAAATGACTCTCACTGTGCCCCAAATGCTGTTGTCTGCTTTGCTCTCTTTGTTATTGAAAAATGGTTGATATTATATTGAAATATATTTGTGTGTGCTGCATGATTGTTGGGGGTTTTGTACTTTGTAGACCTGTGGCTGGTCATCAGAGTTTATTGGACAACAAAGGTCAAAATGACTGCTCAATCAGTTGGAAACTGATGAGTCCTTTTCCCTCTCTTTTGGGGAATATCACCATATCGGCTGCATTAACACAATCAAGGCCGCTGGTGCAGGAACCCACAGTACCTGTTGTCATCAGGCAGCTCCTCGTTGTTTTTCAGCCATGTAATTGTCGGAGTGAGTGACGGGTCGTGCTTCACTCTGCACTCAAACACAGCCGTGTCCATCGTCTGCACTGACTGATAACGCGGCTGCTTCAGGATGGTCGTCGGATCTGAAAATTCAAAACGTTCGTGACGGCTGACATGCTTTCAGCAGCAAAGCAAAGCTTTCCCGAAAACACGACCTGAAAGCAGAATGAACCTCACCTTTGACCTGGAGAAACGCTTTGTTCTGGACGACGCCAAGTGAGTTGGTTGCGATGCAGGTGTAGGTCCCACTGTCATTCTTCTGCGAAAAGGCAATCTCCAAAGTGCCATTGTCATGGAAAACATAAGAGTCACCGCGGAGGACACTGCCTTGGTCATCCTTGAACCTGGGGTTAAACATATTTACAGTAATGCCACTGGCAATGTGTAACATCCCCCACATCAATGTCAGCCTCGCTCCAATTTCTCCCAACACCCTTTGCTTGTTTCTGATTTGCCTGAATTCCTCGTAACAGTGCTCTTGTTTCTCTCAGCAATAAACAATCATTGAGCCTTACTTTACAGGAGGCGGCCATTTGATCCATTGCTTCAATACCTGCCCTGGCAAAGGGATACCAGATTGGTATCACTGCCCTTTCCCACAGCTCTGGAAATATTTTCCTTTTAGGTAGAAACCCAATTCCCCCTTGAAAGTGGGCCATCGTTTCGGGTAGCACATTCCTGACCAATAACATGCTGCGTTTCAAACAAAATTTCGTGGGCCCGATTCATGGGAAAGCCTGACTGATGCCCTCTCACAGCTCACAAGATACACACCCAAGCCACGTGCAATGTGACAAGGAATTTTCACGCTGTCACCCAGCAGTCAATGCCAAGATGGGAGTGTGAGAGGAGCACAAGTGCCCAAATAGAATACTCACCTTGAGACTCAGCTCCCAACACTACACAGAGGCCTGCTAAGCTTCACCCCTCACATCAAACCAACTTCCCTGCCCCGTCACGTTCCTCCCACAAGCATCCTACATTCCCTTATGTCATTCTATGCTCTCACATATCCTTGGCAGTCATTCTGCACAATGTATCGTTCTCAAGATTCATGCAGTAACAGTGGGAATCATCTAAAACTGGTTGAAAAAGGATCAACTCTTAATGAATTTGAAAAGAAAATCCTTGCTTCAATCTAAAAGCAAAGAGAAAGAAAAGTAATCCTTTAAGGGTCTTTAAGTAAATAATAAGAGATTTATATGGTCATAAAAGTTATATTTTATTTGGATTAATTAGATCACCCCATGAGCTGGAGTTTTTGAGATCCAGCCAAGCATTTGTTATGGGGCAAGAGCCCAAATAAAAGTTTTCAACAACACCACCAGAACAAATAATTGTTGCAATTTCAAAACAGAAAGCCTGTTCTTTGGAAGGGGAGTCAGGGCACATACCATTTTTTTCTACCTTCAGAAAAAAAGCAAGGTTTCCGGTCCAACTAAATTAGATCACAAATATGTCACAGCAAGGAATTTTCTTCTTTACACTTCCTGATGCACTTTCTCCATTGGCAAAAGTAATGGAATGCATGTCAACAAATGAATTAATGCATTTAAAACATATTTGCATTAAATCACAGGATTTCAGAGTGACATTTGAAGATATCAAAACATTTCATACTTCTCTTGCAGAATACTCCTGACGTCTTTAAGGACTTTCAGACCTGCTGAGCTTTAAATGGGCTTCTAAAACAGCATGGTCAGGCAGCATCCAAAGAGCAGGAGAATCAACGTGTCGGGCATGAGCCCTTCTTCTCCTGAAGAAGGGCTCATGCCCGACACGTCGATTCTCCTGCTCTTTGGATGCTGCCTGACCCGCTGCGCTTTTCCAGCAACTCATTTTCAGCTCTGATCTCCAGCATCTGCAGTCCTCACCATTTCCCTTCTAAAACAGCATACCAGCGGGCAAAAGTTGCGTGCAAGATGAAATATGGTGTTTGTCCCCCAGGTCTGGGGAAGCTGAGCTCGGTTAGTCAGAGTGTACGTTTTGCACACTGGACACTCTTGACTTGTGAAAAATGTGATAGGGTCAGGAACAAGGAGGAAAATCCATTTTTTTGCAAAAGAAAATTGAAGTGTAGCCATTTGTACACCAAATCATGTCTTCACAATCAAGAAAAATGTCCACCTCTCACCTCCTTCCAGTTCTTTTGGCAATGAGTATAAATCTATGTCCTCTGGCTTTGCTCCTCCTTTGAATTGAAATAGTTTCTTCATAACTAATCGTATTGAGCACTCCAACTAGCAACTTATTGACCGTATCCACCAGTTCCAAACCCCCACCCCAAGCCAAGGAATGAAGTCCTCTTGCATCTAGTCTGTCCAGCCCTTTTAGAATTCTAATTGTATCAATCGAATCCCCTCTCAACCTTCTAAATTACAATGAATACAGGACCAATCAAGCCAATCTCTCATTGGGCAGTCGCCCATCCCCAGTATCAGTCCAGTGAAGCTCAGCTGCACTCACTCTATGGCATGTATGTCCTCTCTTAGATTCTGAGATTAAAACTGTCCAGAATTCTCCAGGCATGGTCTCAGCAAGACCCTGTATAACTGAAGTAAGAAATTCCTACTTCGGGACTCAAATCTTCTCACAGTGAAGACTAATATGTCGTTGCCTTCCTAATAGCTTGCTGTACCTGTGTGTCTACTTCCATTGGTGTACAAGGACACTCAGCTCCGTTTGTACATCCCAATATATCACCACTTAAAAAATACTTTTCCTTCATTTTTCACACTGACAAGTATTCATATTTAACTACGTACTGCATCTGCCATGTGTCTGTCCACTCACTGACTTGTCCAAATCACCTTGAAGCCTCTGGACATCTTTCTCATAACTCTCAATCCAGCCCAGTTTTGTGCCAGCAAATTGGAAATGTTACATTTGGTTCCCTTATGCAGGTCATGTACATACATACATACACATATATATATATTTATACACACACACACACACACACACACACACACACACACACACACACACACACACACACACACACACACATAATGATAAATAGCTGGGGCCTAAGCACTGATCCTTATGGCACCCCACTTGCCACTGCTTCAGAAAAAGACCCATTTATTCCCTCCTTCTCGGTTTCCTGTCTGTCAACCAATTCTTCATTATTGCCAAAAGATCACTCCAATCCCATACACTTGAACTTTGCCCACTAACCTTTTGAGGGACCTATTCAACAAATACAAAACATCCACTAGGTCTATTTACTGGTTACATTCTCAAAAAAACATTCAGTAGATTAGAAAAGCATGATTTGCCTTTCAGAAATCCATGCCGACATTATATCATCCCATGAATGCTTTTCAAATGTTCTGTTATCACATCTTTCAGAACAGACTTTTCGCCATGACTGATTGACATTAGGCTAACTGGTCTGTAATTCTCTGTGTATTCCTTCCCTCCCTCTTTAACTATTTGTGTAGTGATTGGGACCGGGTGGACCTTGGTGATTACAAGATCCTTGAGTGGTGTTATTAATCTGGGCCAATCAGGAAGTTTCTGGCTGACCAATATTAATGGGAGATTTCAGAGGTCCTCCTCGTGGGTCTGCTCCTGGGCCTGGCCAAACTGGCCATAAACAGGTCCAGGCAGCGGGCCATGGAGGGGGTCATTAGGGCCGACTGTCTGCCCCTCTTCCGCGGTTACGTTAGGGCCCAGGTGTCTCTGGAGAAGGAGCACGCGGTCTCCACCAACACCCTGGAGTCGTTCAGGGAGAGGTGGGCACCATAGGGAGTGGAGTGCATTATTTCCCCCTCCAACTTCATTTTGATTTAGTCCCTGCCCTCCCCCTCACTGTTTTGATCACACAGCATTGCCCTTTTGAGGTAAAGGGCACTGCTTGTCACAGGCCACTCGGGTGTTTTCCTATATTCCTGGTGGTGGAAATTGAATAAAGACTTGTGCACTTTGTGTCTCTCACTGTGTCTCACACCTGCACACACACACCATGGGTGCTGGGGAAAAAATAAGCACTACCGCAGTTAGGCGGTAGTGTGGGGTTTAATAAAAAGGACAAACAGCTCTCTTAGAGAAAAAAAAGATTATTAATGGGAGATTTCAGAGGACCTCCTCGTGGGTCTGCTCCTGGGCCTGGCCAAACTGGCAATATACAGGTCCAGGCAGCGGGCCATGGAGGAGGTCGTTAGGGCCGGCTGCCTGCCCCTCTTCCGCGGTTACGTTAGAGCCCGGGTGTCCTTGGAGAAGGAGCACGCGGTGTCTACCAACTCCCTCGAGCTGTTCAGGAAGAGGTGGGCATTGCAGGGAGTGGAATGTTTTATTTCTCCTCCAACTCGATTTTGATTTAATCCCTGCCCTCCCCTTCACTGTTTGATCAGGCAGCATTGCACTTCGTCGCGAAGGGCACTGCTCGTCACAGGCCACTCGGGTGTTTCCTTTCTTCCTGGTGGTGGAATATAAATAAACATTTATGCACTTTTTGTTCTTCACTGTGTCCTACACCTGTACTCACATGACATGGGTGCTGGGGAAAAATAACTACCGTTGTTAGGTGGTAGTTTGGAGGAAAATTACAAAAAAACAGGAGTGTGAAACAAGCTAAAACAATTAATGGGAAATTTAGGATCTCCCCAGTGCAGGGGACTGACTCTGAGCTGGCTGGCCACAGCCAGTGCACTGTGCACAGAGAGATAAAGGGTGACTCGGTGATTGGATACTGGCCCCTGTGCAGTTATTTCAATTTTCCACCCTTCAGTTTGTCGGAACGGCTCCAGAGTTTTGGAAGATGACCACCAATCCCTCCAATATTTTTAGAGTCATTTCCTTTCATACTCTTATTATTGTGGTTTGTCAGCCTTTAACACCATCAATTTCCCTAGCACCTTTCTCTTAGTAATAATTATTCCTTTCAATTCTACCCTCTCACTGGATGCTTATTTCCCTAACGTCTCTGGAAGGTTATTTGTGCATTCTTATGAAGAGGGAACCAAAGTACCTATTCAATTCTTTTGCCATTTCTTTGATCCTCGTTATAATTTCCCAGGCTTCTGACTGTCAGGGATCTGCATTTGTCTTTATTTATCACTTTTTTTAACATATTAATAGAAATTGACCATAAAATCTTCTCTGTTCTACCTTCTCATACTCTGTTTTCCCTCTCTTGACTCAACTTTGCATTGTAAAATACCCCTTAATCCTTGGGCTTGTTACTTTTCTGGCAAGTTTAGATGCCTCCTCTTTGGATCTAATACTATCTCTAATTTCTTCTATAAACCATGGTTGACCAAATATTCCTCTTTTATTTTTGAGTCAGACAGGAAAGAATAATCGTTGTAGTTCATGCACACACACATTCTTCAAATTTGAACCATGGCCTATGCACCATCAACTCCTTAAGTAAGGTTCCCTAATCCATCCTTACCAATCTGCTCACAGTTCTCTTTATTTAGCTTCAAAGGGTGCAAGGACATTCTAACGAGCGACAGTTTAGCATCAGTGATGGGGGAGAAGTTACAACAATAATCAGAAAAAGATTCGAATTAATTAAAGAGAGCTATCACAGATTTCTAAAAGGTAGATTGTGCTTGACTCATCTAATTGAATGCTCTGATGGAGCAACAGGGAAAATTGATGAGTAGAACACAGTGGATATTATCTTCGAGGAGAAAGTGAGGACTGCAGATGTTAGAAATCAGAGCTGAAAATGTGTTGCTGGAAAAGCGCAGCAGGTCAGGCAGCATCCAAGGAGCAGGAGAATCGACGTTTCGGGCATGAGCCCTTCTTCAGGATTCCTGAAGAAGGGCTCATGCCCGAAACGTCGATTCTCCTGCTCCTTGGATGCTGCCTGACCTGCTGCGCTTTTCCAGCAACACATTTTCAGCACAGTGGGTATTACCCCATTGGATTTTAAGAGGTATTTGACTAAACAATATTAAAGGGTGGTGAATATAATTGAAGCTCAGCAGAAGGGAGGTCATCATCAAACTGAATAACAAAGCTGGTTTAAGGATAGTGAGTCATGGTATGTTTTGATATGTCATGAATCATGGTTGTTTTTTTTCCCAGATTGGAGGATGGGAGACAGTGGTCTTCCCCAAGCATCTGTACGAGTGCTTCTTTTGATATATATAAATCAGTTAAGTATTAAAATGCAGCGTAGAGTTTGCAACGTTGTCAATTATAACAACCTTTAAAAAAAGATGATGCCAATCCATTACCACAGGAGATGGACTGACTAGTATATTGGGCAGCCAAGTTGCAAGTGGAATTTAATACAGAGTGGTATAAACTAGCATTTTGGTAGGTTAGGGAGAATATAGACTTGATGGTACAGTTCCAAAGGGTGTGCAGAGACAGAGAGACCTGAAGGTTCACACAGATAGATGTTTGAAGCTGTTTGTAAGAGTCATTAACAAAGAAAAGGGATTTTACAAAATGGAGAGCAAAAGTAGGGAAGTTATTTTGTTACTTTATGTTACAAAGCTCTGGTTAGGCTATAACGAGAGAAATTCTAGGCACTACACTTTAGAAAGGATGTGCGGGTCCTCTTGAAGGTACAGTGGAGATTTACGAGAACGCAGGGATGGGGGAGTTTAGCTACAAGCTTAGCTAAGTTGGAGAAGCTGGAACTGTTCTGGGATTTGGCAGCATCCTGAATAATCTGTGCACAATTATGGAAAGTTAAGATGAGCCAAGGAGCTCTGTAACCATCAGCAGATTTCACAAAGACTAGAAAATATTGATTTGAAACTTTGGACAAGAGATGCAGTGTCAAAATCATTTACACTGTGATTAGCAATCGCCTGTATCTTGCTGACTACAGCATAACTGATATCAAATTAAAGTTTAGTGTTTGAGAGAAGCACACTTATACAGCTACAAGAATACACAGTGTAGGAATGGTCTGACTAGATTGCTCTTCAGAGAGCTGCCATGGACCTGAAGGCTCCTTTGGTACTCTCTTGCACAGATGGCAGACCTCTATTTGGTGGAGACTCTGGCTTTTGTGGCTGTACATTACGTGATGAGGCAGATGGCAATGAAATGGGATTTGCAACAATGTGACTTCTAACTGTGCATGACAGGGTTATGGAACAGGAGGTGTTCTAAGAGTATGCGGTAGGGTGTGTTGTTGAAGCGTGTGACATTGTGAAGCAACAGGGTGGTGTTTGACAGGGAGCATGTGACGTTAAGATGACTGGTATCCCAGAACTGAATATGGCATCACTGCAGTAACTTCTGTGGGATGGAGGGACTCTGCTATTTCGCCCATTTTTGGAGACAAGCTATGTCCAAGCTGAATAGGACAAGACAACCCAAAAGCATTTCTGTGGAGTAGCATTATCCATTGTAGAGAGCTTGCACTCATGAGTTGCTGATGGTTTCCTTACCATTGAATCTGAGGTATTGGTGATCCAAAATACGCACAGTCCAGCAACACAGCCTTGTTGGCAATTACCTGATAAACCTGGTCAGGCGGTGTCAGCATTCTGGGCGTCTCCGCTGAAAAATGCACCAAGAGATAAACATTTATCAGCTGAAATTGTTTTTTAAATCGTGGTTTCTAAAATTACCCAGGCCAAAGAATGTGCATGAACATCCAACAATAAATCAGACACAAGTGATATTATTGTACTTTTTAAAAAATCTTTTTCCTGGGTTAAGGGCATCTCAGACTTGTCTGGCAGTTACAAACTCGTTGTAATGGCTGTTGTAGTGGTGGTGGTGAGTTGCCTTTTAAAGAAGGGAGTTTCAAGATTTTTTTACCCAACAACTGTCAAAGAACGATGGTGTAGTTTCATATCAGGATGGTGTATGGCTTGCAGGGGAACTTGGCGATGTTCCCATCCATTTGCTGATCTTGCCCTCTGACATGTTAAGGGTCTAAGTTTGGAACGTACTATTGAAGGAATATTGGAGAGTTGCTGCATTGTATCTTGCAAATGGCATACACTACTGGAGGGAATGGTGAATGGGGCTCCAACTAATCAGACAACACGGTCAGACTTGTTGAGTGCTGTTGGAGCTGCACTCATCCAAGCAAGTGGGGAGTATTCCATCACAGTCCTGACTTGTGGATCATGGACTGGCTATGGGGAGTCAGAATGTGAGTTGCCCACCCCAAAAGGTTTAGCCCTCTGAGCTACTCTTGTTGCTACTGTATTTCATTGATCAAAAACTGAACTACACCAGCCAATGTTGATAGTGGGGGATTCAGCAATGGTAATGTATGTCAAGGACTGATGGCTAGATTCTTTTCCAAGGAAAAGATCCATGCCTGGCACTTTAATGGCACAAATGCATGTGGCATCTCTCAGCTAAAACCCAATGAATGACATGATTTTCTGCAATATCTCCACTGCCCCTCAGGATATCCACATGAGGTTATCAGTTGATGTCAGACTCCTCACTACAGAAACTGGGAAGCTACCTTTGATGAATTATGAAGGTCAAACAGCCTAGCCACGATGTTGTACAAACCTTTGGAAACTTCAATCACTGCCTCAGGAATTAGTCTTATGACATTTTTTCCCGTACTGTACACACGTTCATTTGACACGTTGCCTGCTGTTTAATGAGTTCTCTCTTTAACACCATCTCCTGAACCTACCTTCCATCTATTGCTTTCTTAGCTGCTTGGCTCTCACATTCAGGGTTATCTCAAAGGAGTGCTCTGAATTTACCATTAGTGCCTGTACCATAATGCATCACGTCTCGCTCAGAAAACCATGTCTTGTTTTAGCTGCCTTTGCTGTCTCAGGTCAGAGTTGAAACTTGCAATTCCTACTGAGGAAACTAGACACATGGGACATTTTGCGAGGCAAGCAGAACAGTCATAATTGAGGGATCGCATGCTAGCATGAGCAAAAGGAGTTTGAAGAAAGGCCCAATTAGAAGATTCATGGACAAGTTACAATTTGGATGAAGGTTTCTGTTCTTGGATGCAACTACAGCAGGCAATATCCTGGCACAGAAGAGCTACACTCCATCCTATATTGTTAAATCTGACCTTGAACTGTCTGACTTTTTCATGAGGCACTTGAAAAGGGGTCACCCATTTCATAGCAATAGCATTGTTCAACTTAAAAATAGTTGATGTCCTAAAAGTAAACATTAGAAAAACTCAGTTTCTTGAACTTGATGTTCCATGTGAGTTGGTCAGAACTAAAACAATTCCAGTTCTCCAAATGGACGTCACCTCATGCTTTGACTAAAAAGTGACAATGCATTGAAAACCACCCGTGGAGTTGAGGGACCCAAAATGTATTCGGCTTTTAATGGGATGAGGGATGGACAAAACAGGTTAAGCACTTCTAAACTTTTAATTTTATTTTTCTATTCAATGCGAAGAACTATAATGTTTAACTTTTAACTTTGTTTCTTCATTTTCCTGCTTCATACTGAGGTACCTCTATCTAAGATGGCATCAGGAATGGCAGCATTGTACACTTTTCACTATACTCATCAAAATCTAAACTAAATCAAAAATAAATAAAACTAAACTAAATAGCCACTAAGTCCTCACAGAGGACTCACGCAGGCTGCAGCCTCTATTCAACTGAAACCAAAGTGACAAAATGTGAGTGGCCTCAATTTCTACTTCTTCACTGCCTGCCTAACTTTAATGTGCAATATTTTCTATTCCGGAGACCAGGCAGTGTCAACTTTTGCAAGGGGCCTGGGTGTCTCAAGGGACATAATTTTAAAGGATGGATTGCAAGCCTTGCACAATCACGGACATCCAGCCTGTCCACACACTGGGGTGAGGAGGAATCTGGTCAAGAAGCCACATTCAGGAGGGTCACTGTGAGGAGAATCATGAGCTGATCAAGGCCATAGCCTAACTTACCAAGTACATTGACAAATGCGTTTGCCAACAAATATCCATGCTCATTGGAGGCATTGCACTGGTAAACAGCACTGGAAGAGACCTGGACTTTAGTGAAGCGAATAGTGTCATCCATTAGTTCCCTGCTGATGTCACTTGGGGCATCTGCAAATCGGACAAAAGCAAAAGGTTTCCAAACCAGAGAACCTGTCTGTATTCTGAGAACAGAAAAGACTCCGTAAACTGCCCCGTTCTGCGCTAATTTTAAGTGCCACTGTACTCACTTTCAATCGGAAAACCATTGACCAGCCACTGGATAGTAGGCTTGGGATTGCCGTTAGCTCTGCAGATCAGCGTTCCGTCTTCCCCGGGTGCGAGGATCAAGTTCTTGGGTTCGCTGATCCAATAGGGTGCAGCTGCAGAAACCAAAACCACAAAAACTAAAGGTAAGGATTTTACTCTCAAACAGCCTCTGGCATCCCCTCAGCATGGTCACATTGTCGGTCTGCGATGTGATCCAGAGCACCTAAGATCTATGTAAATGCCGGCACAGACTCAAGAACTTAAATGGCTTCATCCTGCTCCAAAATTTCCATGTTTTTCCTTTTCATGGCAGGGAGAGGAGGAAGTGGTGCAATGGGTCTTGGTGTCAGAGTTGTGGAGAACAATCTCAATGAAGGTGTCAAAATCCCAACTAATGAATGAGAGTTACCATGACTCAGTGTTCCCCTAGCTTCTGCTTTACACATTTTTAAAAGTATATTATTTCTGTTCAATCTTGTCTGACCTTAAGTTACAAACTTCCATATCTAACTCTAATAGGCACTGAAATAATAAGTCATTGCCTCATTAATTGGGAGAGTTTTATGCCTTTTCTGCTTCAAAGTTAACGCTTCCAGACAATCTTAAGACTTAATGAAGCCTCAGGGATTGTGTGTAGAAAAGCAGCCTTCTGATGACAATCCCAGAGTCCTATTTATAGCTTTCTGCCTTTCACCGTGATGATGCTCTGTTTTTTTTTGGTTACCTCAGTCAGCTCAGTTCAGTCAGCAGGGCCGTCCTTTCAGATTTAGCAATAGGTTCATGCTCTGCTTCAAAGCAGATGCTTTACTTTGCTACTGAAGGACTATCGAGGTGTAAACCAAGACATTACATTCTATATCCTGTTTGGGAACAGGTGGGATTAGATTAGATTCCCTACAGTGTGGAAACAGGCCCTTCGGCCCAACCAGTTCACACCGACCGTCCAAAGAATAACCCACCAGACTCATTTCCCTCTAACTAATGCACCTCACACTATGGGCAATTTAGCATGGCCAATTCACCTAACCTGCACATCTTTGGACTGTGGGAGGAAACCGGAGCACCCGGAGAAAACCCACGCAGACACGGGGAGAATGTCTGTGTGGAGTTTACACAGTCGCCTGAGGCTGGAAACGAACCTGGGACCCTGCAAGGGATTCACCACCTTGTTCCGAAGGTTAGGGTTAATCCCTTCGGTGCCAAATACATGAGGCTGCAGCAGATTCAACAACATAAAAGTAAGTGATGATGGCAGCACTGTCGAGGTGCCCTGTTTGACTGCGAATGGTATGTTCTACAATCAGGGGGAAAGGCAAAGTACATTCTTCTGGCATCCAGGGACTTGATTCAGGGAGTATAGCCTTGTACACCTCTCTAACTCCCAAACTGAAGGGATAAAATGCATCTCTGGTAGCTTTGGACTCCCATCTCCATGTCGTAACTCAACAATCACTCGCGGGTCAGGCACTGCAGTGGATTACCTTATCCTTTAGGTGACAGAATGGGGTACTGTAAAAGTCCAATTCTGTTGCTCAGAAGAATAACCTTTGATGCTCTAAAGCATTTTTGATTCCTCTCTTTCCCCAAGTATGCAGTGTGTCAACAGAATTCTGTGCAGGTCAAACCATACCTTTGACTGTGACGAAAATGACATGTGTACTGCTTCCCAAGTAATTCTTGGCTGTGCACCGGTATTTCCCAGCATCCGACTCGGAGACATCAATAATTTTCAGGGTCTTCTTAAAGTTGACCTCCAAGGCCCGGTGGCTAGGCAACTCTCCCCCTTCTTTGGTCCAATGGATAAT
The DNA here is from genome assembly GCF_020745735.1 of Hemiscyllium ocellatum. Taxonomy (NCBI): domain Eukaryota; kingdom Metazoa; phylum Chordata; class Chondrichthyes; order Orectolobiformes; family Hemiscylliidae; genus Hemiscyllium; species Hemiscyllium ocellatum. The sequence goes on from NC_083419.1 coordinate 60,979,459, forward strand.
TGGTGTGGGCCTGGAACACAACGGGCAAGCTTTACAAGGGAATGCCAGTTATCAGGCGCTTCACAGAATAGTAACAGTGCAGGAGGAGTGCCCATTGGGTGAGCACTGACTGGTCAAGTGAGCAATCCCAGAGTGCCATTCTCCCATCTTCTGATCAGAAGCCTTCACATTCCCGATTTTCACATTATGGCATTTTTAGTTTATAAAAAATGCTCACACCCACACAAAGGATAAAAAAAGTAAGGTCATCGACAGATTCTTTGCAAGGCTGTGACTGTGGTTGTCTGCATTGTTCAGTGCACTGCTGAGGGAGTGCTACACTGTCAGAGGTGTCTGTCAGATGAACTTTAAGCTGACCCCCATTTGCCCTCTTGGGTTAACATAAAAGATCCCGCTGCATCGTATTCAATGTAGCTGTGATGTGGAGGTGCCAGTGTTGGACTTTGGTGGACAAAATCAGGAGTGACATGACACCAAGTCCAATAGGCACACCGCTCCTTCATCAGGTGAAAGTCCTCCAGAAAGTGGAGTGCTCCGAAAGCTTGTGATTTCAAATAAACCTATTGGACTATGATCTGGTGTCATGTGATTTCTGACTAATCAATGTAGGAGGCTTCTCCCCTGTGATTACAGAGTCAGAGAGATGTACAGCGCTGAAACAGACCCTTCGATTCAACGTCAATGCCAACCAGACATCCTAAATTAATATAATCCCATTTGGCAGCATTTGGCCCATATTGCTCTAAACACATCCTATTCATGTTTATTTGTTTAAATTATCTTGCTGTCTGTGAACCGGACAATATTTATCCCTCAAATTAACAGCAGTAAGAAAATAGCTCACCTGGTCATGATGATATTGGGATTTAGCTCTGGACATGTTCAACATTACAAAGATGAGTCAACTTTAAGTACTTGATTGGCTGTGATGTGCTTTGAGGAAGTGAAATGCGATGGATACATCTAAGTTCTTTCATTCTCCTCCACTCACGACTCAACTCCCAAACTCCACATAGTCGCCAGAGGCTGGAATCGAACCTGGGTCTCTGGCACAGTGAGACAGCAGTGCTAACCACTGAGCCACCATGCTGGCCAATGAGAAATGTCACAACTAACCATGTTGTTCCCCTTATCCACAAGCAGTAGTTTGCACAATGACCAGTGACTGGAACATTCAACTTGATTTTTACTCCCTGCTCGAGGAATTCTGAGGGAGGTGGGGGGGCAGTGGTAAATGTGGGGTGCCAACTCTGATGTAAATTTGTCAAGTTGATGAGATGCTTCCTAACATATCCTTCACATGACAGCAGCAGATGGTTTAAACCTGAGTACGGAGACCACACATCTCACATCCAGTCACTGTCAACTCCAATCAATCGGAATTCCAGCAACTTCCTGCTCCCTGTTTGACCTCACACGACATGGAGTCAACTGTGCTGGAAGCAATAATTCTTAAGCTACCTCACATCGTGACATACTTCCATTTCAGTATATACAACTAAAGAACAAGAGTAGGCCACATACAGCCCTTCTAACCTGCTCTGCCATTCAATAAGAGCATGGCTGCTCGGATTTCATTCTTAACTCTACATTCCTGTATACTCCTGGTTATCAAGAATCCACCTATCACTGCCTTTACAATACTAAAAAATGCTGTGCCTTTGTAAAGGATTGCAAGAGACTCTCAACACCCAGAGAGAAAAAGAAATCATCTCTGTCCCCTTATTTTTAAACTCTCAACCCTAGTTTTCAATTGTCCCACAAGAGGACGCATCCTTCCAACAAACACCCTATCAAGACTCCTCAGGATCTTACCTAACTCAGTTGAGTCACCTCCGACTATTCTAAATTCGAGAGGATGCAGGCCTAACCTGTGTAGCCTTTCCTCACAAGGCAGTTTGCTCAATCTCACTCTGAGTCTGAGACTAGTATACCTGCTCACAAACTTAGCACGTCCACAAATACTTTATATAGCCAAATACTCCTGAGGTGTCGACAATTTCCTACATTTTTTTAAAACATAGGAAGCCTGGCAACATGCCTTTTTAAAATCTTTCTCCTCTCACCTTAATAATATGCCCCTTCATCTGAAAATCCCCAACCCTAGGAAAAAGACATCTGCTTTTCACCTTCTCTATACCCCTCGTGATTTTATTAGATTCTATAAGGTCACCTCTCAACCTCCTATCTACACTGAAACACGTTCAAGCCTATTCACCCTCTATTTATAACTCAAACTCTCCATTCTGGTGAAGTCCTGGTAAATCTCTTCTGAACCCTTAATAATATTCTTTCTGTAACAGGGAGACCAGAACTGGATCAGTACTCCAAAAGCGACTTCACCAATACCCTGTACAACCTTAATCTAATGTCCCAACTCCTGTACTCAAAGATCTCAGCAATGAAGGCAATTGTGCTACATGCCTCCTCAATCACCCTGTTTGTAAGTGGTGCAAGCTTCAAAGAATTATGTACCTGAACCCCTGGGTCTCTCTGTTCTACAACACTATCCAAGGCCTTACTTTTAATTGCATAAGTCTTGCCTTTGTTTGTTTTACCAAAACACAATACCTCGCATTCATCCACATTAAACTGAGCTTCTCCAGCAAGCTCTGTGATTGTTTCAGAGTGCCAACATTTGCAGTATATTTTGCTGGTATTCGAGCTTTTGCAATTATGCTGATGGGAGGCTTGATACTGGGGAGGGCACAGGGCAGCCCTCTTTGTTATAGTGCTGTAAAATTTATTTTATATGCACCCGATAAAGCAACAAGTCATTAATGGTCATTCAAAACATAAAACAGCACCTGTGACAGAGGAAAACAAAGCTTCTGAGAACGGGACATTTCAACTTACAGGCCGTCGGCAATACATTCCAAGTACAGGACCTGCCCTCTCAGTACAGTCTTACTGCTGCTTGCTTCTTTGGGACTAATAATGAAGGGCCTTCGTTCTCCCACTGGGCTGTCTGTAAGAACACAAATCCATGAAACCATTGACAGACCCATTAGCAAGTAACACGGTTAACAGAACCAAATGAAATAGCTACTGACATGCACTCGAGAGCAGAATTTGAAGGTTAACTGAACGCAGAAAGATCTGGAAACTGCTTTAAAAGCACTATAGTATTAGTAATAGTTAGTGACAAAGGACAAACATTAAGAATGAGATATATCTTGGCTTGCCAACGATCAGGATTTATAGGTAAGTCAACAAGTCACTAGGGCTGTGAGCAACAAGAGAGAAAAATCATTCTCAGCTTTCTCCACGTCCTTAGAACTTTCTCTTTGTCAGTTCGAAGCAGATTGGCGATGTTTGACTGAAGCTCAATAGTTACACGATCCTGAGTACAATTGGAAAAAGAGGCACCTTGTCAAACATCTCTGGGCATACTCCTTGGGCAGTGATCGTCTGCATCCTTCGATCAAGGAAGTTGGCATTGGAAACAGCCCAGCCTCACCACATCACCATGGTACATCTCCCATTCACTTGTTTATCATTTCAATCCTCTTTTGGAGGGCAATGACACACGTCATTGCAATGTTGCTGCCACACCAGCTTACATGCAGCGAAAGGCATCCATCCCTTGCATTAAAGCAGGGATCTGAGCTTGTTCTTATAGCGCTCACTCACTGTGCAGGATGTTCAAGGCACCTCTGCCCAGCCTTGCCATTTCGTGCACTGCTGAGCTTATGGCTGGCCCAGTAATTCGGCCTTGCCTTTTAGCAAAGGCACAAGTCAGGCAGCTCGTCAGCTGTGATTGGTCAAGCGGGGGACATGTTGCTGTACTGCACTGTATTACATCAATGTCCCATCTGCCGGAGCTTTCCCAGCAAGCTCTCAAAATGTGCTTCATCCAAATGGCCAGGGCTCAAAGTTCAAGCAGAGCCTTCAGTTACGTCAAGGGGTTGTTTCACCAATGGTTAGCAGACCCCATCACAGTCAGTCAAGGGCATTGTCCAACCTCTGTCCAGGGGCTTCAGACACAGAGTCAGATGTTCTTTGCCTTTATAGTTTAGAGAGCAGGCCACAACCAGTCATAGAGTTAGCCCGCAGGTCCAGCGTAACCAGTCCAGGAGCTCATACTCAGTCAGTGATCAATCAGGGATCCAGTCACTCATCAGTCAGGGTTGTTCTTCCAAGTCAGTCTGAGGAAGTGGTGAGGCTAGGGCTGGAGTGATGCAAGGGTGGGGAGAAGGAGATTTTAACTGCTTCAATTGCAATTAAAGATTTCTTAGTGCAATTAATTTACTTAATTGTCCATGCAACATGATTCCAGCATGAATTAACTTCTATTTTCTTTCACATTTCAAAACATCAACCAGTTATATCTGCAGTTAACATTCCAATCGTGCTGAACAAATTGAGCCGAACCTTTGGAAGATTTGATTGGAAGCTTCAAAGGCTGACTTGCATTCCATGAAAATACAGCGTGCTTTTGTTTCCCCAGATTGAGAGCTTACAATTAAAGGTGCATTCAATTTAAATTGTGCAGACACATAAAAGGTTCATTTTACATGATCTAATTATTGGAAAGTCAAGCTGCCAAGTATAACTGCACAAAGGAGCAGGTGGGGCTGTATTCATTGAACAGAAACACTCTTTGCTGTTCTATCTATCCAGCTCTTTTTTATTTCTAATTTGATTGCCCCAAATAAAACCCTCAGAGCACATTCACTCCATCACAGTAATCAGTTTTCCTTTCCAGAGCAGCCCAGCCCGATGGTTTTTGAAGTCACATCTCCATTTTAACCAGGAATGATTGAGGACTAATCCAGGGATTTTAAATCTATTTCTTTTCACTGAGGCCAGAAAGATTCCAGTTTCTCAGCAATGAGACAAGTAACTGAAAACTCCGCACAGGGCTGGGCAAGCCACAGTCAGACTCCAGCAACCTGAATCCTTTCAGATAGTATCGCCTAGCTCATGTTCCTTGACTAAGGAATCTCAGTGTTGCCTTTGGGGAAGCAAAACCAGATATGGGGACTGGCATCCGTATTAAATTGGAGCAACTCAAAACCCAGAACGCTAAGCCATCCGGTGGTGCCCTGATCTGAGAGATCATTGGAATGAGGCTTTGGGCCTGGCAGGCTGCTTGAATAAACCTGCACCAACATCACACACCACAAGATAGGTGTTTCACAAGGTAGTTAATATCCTCGTGGAATTATAGCTAGATTCTTGATCCACGAGGCTCAGGTAATGATCTGGGGACTGGGGTTCGAATCCCACCACAGCAGAATTCAATGAAAATAACAATGTCAAACTGCCAACGGTCAGGAAAAACCATCTGGTTCACTAACATCCTTCAGGTAAGGCAAATCTGCCATCCTTACCTGGTCTGGCCTCCTTGGGACTCTCGACACACGGTAACGTGAGTCGAGAGTGTGGTGCTGGAAAAGCACAGCATGTCAGGCAACATCTGAGGAGCAGGAGAATCAATGTTTCGGGCATAAGCCCTTCATCAGGAAGGGCTTTTGCCCAAAACGTCAATTCTCCTGCTCCTCAGATGCTGCCTAACCTGCTGCGCTTTTCCAGCACCATACTCTCGACTCTGATTTCCAGCATCTGCAGTCCTCACTTTCGCCTCGCGCATTAATGGGAGTTGTTTTTAACTGTCCTCAGGGAAATTAAGAACGTGCAATAAGTGCTGCTCCAGCTGGTGATGCCCATATCCCATGAGTGAGTGAAACAAAAATCCTGTATCATTGTAACGATGTGAGGTTCGATGCCTTTAAACTGTGCATCTGCCTCCACAGATAGCAGTCTGACCTGTTGCATTTCCCATCATTTCCAACGTGCATTTAGTGTCAAACAACTCTTCAAAACTTAAATAATCAGCATTTTCAAATAAGCCAGCCAAGGCATACAGGGACAGCTCCTTCTGACATTGTAGGGTATGTATAAAATGAGGACAACATGGTTTTCTTGTCCACTCATGCAGCATTTGAAACAGAACCAGGAGTGGGTGAACCCTGAGGATATGTTGGAGGTAGGTCCAGCACAGTACAGTTACTGTGGGTCATGCTTGACAACCACTAACCCCATTTCCCATCTACCCCGGGGTGCACAGGACTGGAGGGGCCACCTCACCAGCTTAGGAAAATACAACAGGTCACCCTGGCTTATGTGCTCAGTGCCAACATCAAATGGGGCTGTGCATAATTATTTCAAACTAGATTCCTCGAGGGTATTCATGGGAAGCTGAAGAGGCCTGCCAAGAAATGTCGGTTCCAACCTCAAAGTGAATATCACCATGGAACCCTACAGCATAGAGACAGGCTCTTTGGCCCAACCTGGTCCATGCCAACCAAAATGTCCATCCATGCTAACCCCAATTCCCTGCACTTGGCCAATATCCTTCGATACCTTTCCTATCCATGTATTTGAAATGTACTCACCACTTAGACATGACCAAAGATGTCGCCCAAGGACCGAAGTTATATATTTTTATCGTTAAAGATCACGAGAAGCTGGTAATGGTTTGCTGTTTGCCCCCACCCATCCACACACTATCCCTCAACCACCTCACACCGGGCCAGTGGTACAATGGCCAGCACATCTGATGATAGATCAGAAGATTGTCAGTTCAAATCCTACCTGACTCAAGTGCAACTTTAAATGGGATGGCACGGTGGCTCAGTGATGAGCACCTCCGCCTCACAGCACCAGGGACCCCAGTTCGATCCCAGCCTTGGGCGGCTGTCTGTGTGGAGTTTGAACGTTCTCCCAGTGTCTGTGTGGGTTTCCTCCGGGTGCTCTGGTTTCTTCCCAAAGATCCAAAGATGGTCAGGTTAGGTGGATTGGCCATGTTAAAATGTCCATAGTGTCCAGAATGTGTAACCATGGGAAATGCAGGGTTACAGGGAGGGAGGGGTGGTGAGTCTGGGTGTGAACATGAGGAGCTGAAAATGTGTTGCTGGAAAAGCGCAGCAGGTCAGGCAGCATCCAAGGAGCAAGAGAATAGATGTTTCGGGCATGAGCCCTTCCTGAAGAAGGGCTCATGCCCAAAACGTCTATTCTCCTGCTCCTTGGATGCTGCCTGACCTGCTGCGCTTTTCCAGCAACACATTTTCAGCTCTGATCTCCAGCATCTGCAGTCGTCACTTTCTCCTGTGGACATGATGAGCCTGCTTCCACACTATAGGGATTGTATAGTTATTAATTATTACACATTTGGTGCACTGGAACAGTCATCTACAGTCTCACAGCTATCATGTCTACGTGGCCATGGTCAATATTAACGTCGAAAGATAATTTGGCTGCAGAGACCGTCACCACAGAGCTTTATTCCCAACCTTGTGAATGAGTGCTGTTCAGGGATCAGGAGTTGGGGGAGGGTCTCCTCCGATCTGGACCTCTGTCTGACAGCGAGATACTCAGGAGAAACATCAACCCTCCCCAGTCACCACAAGCACCAGCCAGGCAAGCCGCGTGAAAGTTAGAGAGGATCCATTAGTGTACTTACTGACACAACATTGACGGTGGACAGATCCTATTGTGTTAGCCCACCCAGAATCAATTTTATTACGCAGATTGTCATCAAGTTAGTTAGACGCTGCACGTGTTATAAGAGGTCGCGAGACTTATTTTAGTGATGGATTGATTATGATCGGCAGCTTTAAATAGCTACAACCAGATGGTTAAGTCTAACGGGTGTTAAAACATACACACTCAGGGGCACACAATAACTCACCACCATACAGTTCAGTGCCATTCGAATAACCTGCATAAGTCTCATTGATGGCATCCACTGAAATAGACAGAACAGTATAAGCATGGTGCTGGAGAGCCAGACAAGTATAACTGAGAGCGTTCCTCACACCCCTTTCCCTGGACGAACTCAATTCCACCCTCCCACTTGCTCCATTTCAGTCACATTACATCAGCGACACTACCTTCCCCACCAGATCTTCTCCTAACTCTTCTTCCTTCCTCAGGATTCCTATGCACTCTTGTTATCAGGGCCCCTCCATTTCTCACACACTAAAGTTCTTGCCATTTTCCCTTCCTCTCCTAACATGGCAGGGCTTCCCCTCCTGAAGCCTCCGTATTCAACAGATTCTGCCATTTCTTCCATCTCAAGGATGAAATCACGAACAAACACGTCTTCCCCTGCTCCCCCTCCAACATTCCCCCCACCAAACATGCACCATCCACGATATCCCAGTGATTCCTCAGTCACGTCATTTCTCCTTCATTTAGCCGCCTCCTCTTCCACCATACAGGGCAGGGAGCACTCCTCCTAATGCATTCCCGCACTTTTTCAATTTCTTTCACTTTTGCTTCTCATGATGTCCAATACAACTCTGGGACAAATACACCAATACACAATTGCACAGCAGGATTGCTTGGTGTCTTGTAGCAGCACATTCAATATTCCCATAATACTGAATTCCATTATTTCACATCAATGTTACTTAGGAGGCAGCATTTGTTTCAATAAAGCAAACTGAGAATGATGGGGTCACTTGGAGGGTCTCTCTGGCTGCATTACAGTGTGGGATCCGCAATGTACATGGGAGGAGTGTGCAGCGGCCGCGCTCTGGTATTGCTGTCACACTTGCTCTTCTTCACATTCACTCGGCATCCTCTGATGACAGGAGAAGCTAGTGAGTGTTGATTGGCATGTTAACCCCACACGTGCGGGCATCCTAAGCAAGAACCACTGTACACGAGGCATGGATAGAAGTGCAGGACCTGCAATGAGACGTGGCACCAATCCACTTGCCCCCATGCTACAGCACACTAACCATAACTCAGGGAGAGCTCCAGACCATGGCACTTACTCCCAATCCCTGTTCCCACTAGATCTGGAGTTGGGAAATGGCATACAGGATCTAGGATCATGCCAGGGCCATCCAGTAAAGCTGCAAGTCACAAACACAGACTGAAAATTAGCTGGGATAACCTGACTGGATCTCCTGTTGGCTGACACTGTTTCCAACCTTGAGCAGTGTTGACTTCTGAGATCGATCAGCCCAGTCTCAATCCCAGGTTTCACCAAAACAACTCCCCTCCCACCCATGTGTGTCACAATATCCAACGGATTCCTAAAAGGTACTCATTTTGACTTATAGAGTCATAGAGATGTACAGAAACAGACCATTCGGTCCAACTCATCCATGCCGACCAGGTATCCCAACCCAATCTAGTCACACCTGCCAGCACCCAGTCCATATCCTTCCAAACCCTTCCTACTCATATACCCATCCAAATGCCTCTTAAATGTTGCAATTGTATCAGTCTCCACCACTTCCTCTGGCAGCTCATTCCATACACGTACCACCCACTATGTGAAAGCGTTGCCCCTTAGGTCTCTTTTATATCTTTCCCCTCTCACCCTAAACCTATGCCCTCTAGTTCTGGATTCCCCTCCCCAGGGAAAAGACTTTGTCTATTTATCCTATCCATGCTCCTCATGATTCTATAAACCTCTATAAGGTCACCCCTCAGCCTCCGACACTCCAGGGAAAACAGTCCCAGCCTATTCAACCTTTCTCTATAGCTCAAATCCTCCAACCTGTAAATCTTATCTGAACACTTTCAAGTTTCACAATATCTTTCCGACAGGAAGGAGACCAGAATCGCACGCAATATGCCAACAGTGGCCTAACCAATGTCCTGTACAGCCACAACATGACCTCCCAACTCCTGTACTCAATACTCTGACCAATAAAGGAATGCATACCAAATGATGGAGTAAAATTCCACAGCTCTCTTCACCTGATTGACCAATTCACGCACATATGAGCTGAGATGGGGAGTGCCAGAACACTAGTGGGTCAGGAAGATTTCAGCAAAGATTCCCCCTTTCCTTCCTCACCCTTTCTACAAACACCTCTGGGAACGTGCATTTAATGGCAAGGAGCAGGAATCCTTCATTGCCGAGGAGGGCAAACGCACCACCACAGGGAGCGTCCACCTGCTCACAGTGGGCTTGGGGAAAAGCATGGAGCCCTCAGAAAGTGTGTCTTGATGGACCATCTACGTACGTGGTGTTAAGGGAAACGCACAGTCGCCCCCCCCCTCCCAGCACCAGCGTTCACCAGAGTGGTTAAAGAGACCAGGCAGTACTTACGTGTCAACACCTTGACAGAGATTGGCTGCTTCTGCTGAATGGTCTGAGTGTGGTTGAACCTGGCGTAGCAGATGTAGTCCCCCCGGGTGTCCTCCGGTAGCACGTTTGAAAAGTACAGATCTCCGTTCAGACCCTGTGACACCCGTTCGTTTTGTGCAAACCTTTGCATCACTACAGACAGACAGAGAGAGAGAGAGAGAGAGAGAGAGAGTGTGAGAGAAAGAAAGAAAAGCACACCAAGGATAAAAATTTGACCATATGGAAAGTGAGCATGCTGGGACATTTCCACTTCCATATCCCACTGTCTGGACTGTTACATTACGAATCACCTCACAGCAAACCTGGAAAAACAGAATAGAATCCGCACAGTGTGGAAACAGGCCTGTGGGCCCAACAGCCCAACACCGACCCTCCAAAGAGTAACCCACCTAGATCCATTCACCCTACCCTATAGTTACCCCTGACTAATGCACCCAACCTACACACCCCTGAACACTATGGGCAATTTAGCATGGCCAATACACTTAACCTGCACCTCCTTGGACTATGAATCCAGAGCAAACCCACATAGATACGAGAGAACGTGCAAACTCCACACAGACAGTGGCCTGAGGCTGGAATCGAACCCAGGTCCCTGGTGCTGTGAGGCAGCAGTGCTAACTGCTGAGCTACCGTGCTGTCCCAGGGTAGAATCCCAGACTGTCCCCCTTCAGTTATCCATAAATTCATATATTCATTGCCTCAACAGGTTCTGCCACTCTGAGTGGCTGTGAATCCCTCTCACGCAGAAAATGTGGGCTGTCACAGTATCCCTGCTCTCGATCAAAGCTGGAATGATGGATGAAAACACAGGCGGGTATCGGTCTAGAAAATCACTCATCTGAAGCAAAGAGAGCCTTTGGCTTATTGATAAATGTTCCCTCTGCACCACAGGAATCAGAAGGTAAATGGTTGAAATCCCACTCCAGACTAGAATCCAACAACTAGGCAAAAGTGAGGACTGCAGATGCTGGAAACCAGAGTTTAGATCAGAGTGGTGCTGGAAAAGCACAGCAGGTCAGGCAGCATCTGAGGAGCAGGAAAATCGACAGTTCGGAGCCCAAAACATCGATTTTCCTGCTCCTCGGCCGCTGCCTAAGCTGCTGTGCTTTTCCAGCACCACTCTGATCTAGAGTCCAACAACTGCAGGGTCTGGCTTCTGGAAGGAATGGCCACGAATATAGGGATAGTATTGAAGGGCTGTGTCAAGCTCCTAACAGCACCAGGGTGAAGAATGACTTACATTGATAAGGTACCTTCCATGACCACAGGACTTTCCAAAGTGCACTCCCTCTGAAGAGTGGCCATTTTGTAAGCAGGAAAGACAATTGCCATTTTCTGCTCAGCAAGCAACAAGGAGATAACACCAGAGAATCTGCTACTCGGTGATTTGATTAAAGGCGTCAATAATGGACCAGGATGAGAGAACTCTCTCTTTTCTTCAAAACAGTCTTTTCATACCCGCCATGGCAGGACATGAGTTTAATGTCTTATCTAATACACAGCAACTTAAATAGTGCAGCATTCCCTCAGTACTGCACTGGCAGCGTCACTATAATGAGGGGCATGCTTAAATTCTGGAGTGGGGCCTGAACCCAAAACCTCTGTACTCAGCGACTAGGAATGCTGCCCACTGAGCCACAGTTGACAGTGGCAGTGTGAGAGGATGGGGGATAACAGCAAGGGCTGGGTAGGGAAGGCCTTCCATCTGTAACATTCTGGGGGGGACTCTTTTGCTTTGCTTCCAGCAGCCTAAGAGAGGGTACTCCCAAGAAGCAAAACACAGGGAGAGCAGTGGAAAACCAGCTCAGCACCACCCTAATAGGTAGCTTCAGTGATTGGAGCAGTAAGCCAGAGCTCTGGCCATGCTCCACTGACTTCCGTTCAAACCCATCTTCCCCTCCTCCTAACACTGCTAAAGAAAGGGCACTAATTCTCTTTATCAAAACCAGTCTTGTAAATGGTGACCATAAAACTGCTATTCATCAAACAAACCTGAACCAAATCTGCAATCCTCACCTGGGATTTGATCTCCATAACTCTTGACTCCTTCTGGAAATGGCCTAGTAAGCTGCAACCAAATCCCAATGGACTGTAGCAGTTCACAGACACCTTCTCTCTAGGTTATTTAGATATGGCCAACAAATACTGGTCTTGCCAGCAATGCCCAAGTCTTGAGAACAAATTTTTGAAATTCCCACGTGCGAGGATTGAGTCAGAACCTGTTGACCATAGCAAGGCGGACAGAATCCAATGGGAATTCTCTGCCAGAATTGTTGACCTCCCTGCAGATTTCCACGGTGCCATTGCCACACCAGTCTTCCTTCCTTTCTCAATGCTGACAGCTGGGGCTATACAGTTTGGTTGGTTTCCAATTTTGGGCATGGAGTATCTCCACCGATGACAAACAGTAAATGCGCAATGGTTTTGTGTATGACTGTATGAGTACTGACCTCGGTGCTATGGTTGGGTCCAGGAGAGAGGTCGGTAAATATTGCGGGTATGGACTGTTATCAGCTCAAACATAACCTTTTTCTTTAGGCTTGGTAAACACTAACTTGACAGAAGTCAAAACCCCTGCCACAAGTTTGCTCGAGAGAGCCATAAGGAATACAACGCCAACTCTTATTTTCAGGTCAAAACATTAACCTTTTAGAAAAGATTGGGTTGGGAATTTGGTTGGCATGGACGAGTTGGACCGAAGGGTCTGTTTCCATGCTGTACATCTCAATGACTCTATGATTGCATCACCCCTCAGGTCTGACTTGATCCATCACTTAAGTTTTGTTGTCTTACAGCTACCAAAATGGCAGACCAGACCTAAACATGGTCACTCTCTATCACTTTCCTCTGATGCAGTTAGCCCTTTACTTTGAGGTACCCTGCAACATGAAGGTGGATATTGGGTGGTTGAACTGCACTCAATGGTGCCCATGCCTTCAGAGACAGAGATGAATAGCCACTGGGTATGGGCAGGGCATAGAATCCAGATCTACAAACTCTTCAATAAGAGTCTCTCCTGAGAGATTTCCTCTCACCGTCTGAGAATCAGTCTCTCCTGAGGTTAGGTACAATGCTAACGCTCCAGCTCACTGCTCAAACGACCCACATTATTTCTCTTGTCCTTCCATGTGGAAGGTAAGCTATACCAATTTTATTCTCACCTTTCACCTCCCATGACCCCTCAACCCCCACTTGACCTTCAAATCTCCACACTCCACACGACATCAAAAAAGCTGCTTCAACATGAGCTCTCAGCATTAAGAGAGCGTTAAAAATCAATGTGGTGTTTAAAGACAGACCTCTTGGAAATCTTCGCTGAAATTATATTGAATCCTTTTATGGACTGACATTAAAGATCATGATCAATTGTTAAGTCAACAGTACTTCTCATTAGCCACTTGACCTGACTGAAATCAGTGGTCACTGTGTCTCCCCATGAGATTGCAAAGAGTCACGCAAGCGATTTGAGGAGATAAGTGGCTTTTACACTGCTCGTTCTGAATCAGAGGACAACCGTTTCTGAGAGTCAGCTCCGAGATGTCTGTATCTGCAATCCTGGCAGAGCCTGCTGACCCTGGGCAGAAGGGTCTATCAGTAGGACAACCTGCTAAATTAGGACATTCTGCAGAAAGCCTCAGCATAACTGGATCCCAATCCCACTCACACTTGTTTGTTTCGTGCCACTTGAGGCTGGGCAGCACTCAAGAGTTGGCCCATCCCTCCAGTCAGCTCCCAATGACCAGACGATTCGGTACTGTACATACAAACCTGAGAGATCCGCTCTGTACTTACAGTTATCCATCCAGAAGATGATCGGAGGTGGAAGGCCAGATGGCGGGTTGCAGGGGAGGACAAGCGAAGCCCCCTCACGGACTTCAATCACATCAATCTTCTCTTTAGCCCACATGGGGGACCCTGGAAATGGGAGCAGCAGACACCACAGTTTTAACAAAATGGACATGGCCATAAGAATGGTACAGGCGGCAACAATGGGAGGTAACATGATCATCTGGAATTAACTTTGGGGAAGATTCAGCAAACAAAAACTCAACATCACCCTACTATATCCCTCTGTGCACTATAGCAGAGCAGTTACTCTTTTTACATTCAGAAACCTATGTTACAATAGCAGAGGGTAGCAAACACACTATTCGTTTACTGGCACCTCCAGCATCTCCACATAGACTTATCCAACCACAACATTAACAGGGCAGGCATTAGATTTCCAAGGGAAGTCAGATTACTAATGAAAACTTGTGACAGACAGTGGTAAGGCTGCTCAAGGAACAACAGTGCAGGTCAATGATAGGTTAGTACGGCAATCCGGAATCTACAAAGTCCTGAGAAGTGAACGGCGTTTCTGCTTGTAACAGGGGAATTTGCTACTGTTCCCACCCTTCCCAACTCATTCAGAATTCTTTTGGTCCCCATCCAATGGATACAGAGATTCAAGTTATTCATTCCAACACATTGAGGGCCAGACTCACTCAGGACACACCAGCAGGAGGCACTGTGTGTGTCACGGGGAGAGCAATACTAAACGGGTTCTTCAAATGGCACATTTTCTTGTTACCCACTGAGCTCTGCTGGTGACCATCTGTCCCAGAGCCCCCAGGAGCTGTAGTAGATGGTGCCGTTGAAAATGTGGACGTCAAAGGATACAGGTATCAGGGAAGAAAACATAGGAATTAATTCATGCAAGGTTGAAGCCAACTATCAGCCACACATTACCTTCCAGGAGGATGAATTTGATGATTAAAAACAGGTCTTTGGTCAGAAAAGGAAGAAATGAGATAATTAACAAAATCAAATTCAATATTACATGGAACAAATGCACTGATAAGGTTAAAGCTAAAAAAGATTTGCATTTATGTGGTTGCACTTTACAATCTCAAGAGTAAAGTGCTTGACATAAGAAATGCGGGTGCCACTGAATGTAGCCAATTGATGCTCAGCAAGATTCCACAAACAGCAATGTGAAAACGACCAGATAAGTTGCTTTGGTGATGCAGATTGGGTATAAATATCGGTCAAGGAAAACTCCCCTACCCTCCTCAAAATAGTGTCATGCAATCTTTCCCAACCAACTGACAGGTCAGACAGAGTTGTCAGTCTCAAAATAAGAACAGTGGTTCATTCCAGAGCTATGTTAAATAAATTCCTATCTTCATTAATAAGGTTCTTGAATCAATGGAGTTTTTCTTCAATTGTTCTCTCTCAGTGCTGGCTCACCGAATGGGCCATTTAAAACATTCCAAATCTCTCCCAGAAATTCATTCTTGCTGTTCGTGCCGTGATTTAATTGGA
Source organism: Hemiscyllium ocellatum (assembly GCF_020745735.1). Taxonomy (NCBI): domain Eukaryota; kingdom Metazoa; phylum Chordata; class Chondrichthyes; order Orectolobiformes; family Hemiscylliidae; genus Hemiscyllium; species Hemiscyllium ocellatum. The sequence continues at coordinate 60,994,889 of NC_083419.1, forward strand.
GTTTACTGCTTGCTATTTCAGTCATGCATCGAGGCTGCCCCGTTTATCTGAAAATGGGGTATAGCCAGGTTCCAGGATTGTTCCGTCATGATTCCTCAATGGGGTTTCTCAGAGACCTGGCTACAGCTTTCCTCACTGAGCAAGTCAGGAAGCACCACATCAAGCAGTCTAAACAATGGAAGCTGTCACCTCAGGATAGACACGTAAAGTCAGATCACAGCAGCAATCTCATACAGACTACAGCACAAGGTAGTGGGTTGTGCCTCTAAGTAGTTGTTACCTCCATCTGCTAAAGTGCTTTGTGGCTTTTATCTGTTAGTCAACATAACATACATCACAGAGAATTGGTTTCTAAGTCCATAATCCGGTCAGTTCTGCTCCGCTACTCAAAGAGATTCCGGCTGATCTGATAATCCTCAACACTACTTTCCTGACTTTTGCCCATAAACCTTCATTCCCTGACTGATTAAAAACCTATCTCAACCTCAACACAATCATAAAGTCATACAGCACAAAAACAGACCCTTTAGTCCAATCAGGTCATGCCCTTGAGTGTTAAAGAATTCCACAGTTCCACTACCCTGTGACACAAGAAATTCCTCCTCACTTCTGTCTTAAATGAGACTATGCCCACTGATCCTGGACTTTCTCACAAGAGGAAGCAACCTCTCTGTATCTATCAGAAATCTTTTATCTTTGAATAAGGTCACCCCTCATTCTTGTATGTTCCAAGAACAAGGCCCAGTCTATTCAACATATACTCATTAGACAGTCCCACCATATCTGAGCAGCAGGAAAATTGATGTTTCGGGCCTGAGCCCTTCATCAGGAATCATCGAAACGTCGATTTTCCTGCCCCTCAGATCCTGCCTGACCTGCTGTGCTTTTCCAGCAACACACTCTCGACTCTGATCTCCAGCATCTGCAGACCTCACTGTCTCCTACTCCCACCAAATCTGTTATGAGAGGTACAGCTGTGCCATCATAAACCTTTTCTCGGGTGCCACTAATGCCAGCATATTTTCCCTTAGATAACAGACCCCAAACCGTTCATAGTATTCAAACTGTGGTCTCATTGATGCATTGTTTAGTTTAAGCAAAACCTCCTTACTTTTGTACTCCATTCCCTTTGAAATAAAGGCCAATATTCCATTTACCTTCCGCATTACCATTGAACTGGGATACGAGCTTTCAGTGATCCATGCACGAGAGTTCCCAAATCTCTCGCTCGGTAGTTTTCTTCAACCATTCTCTAGAGTCACACAGATGTACAACACGGAGACAGACCCTTCAGTCCAGCTTGTCCATGCCAACCAGATATTCCAACCCAATCTAATTCCACTTGGCAGCAACCAGCCCAAAACCTTCCTATTCATATAACCATCCAAATGCCTCTTAAATGTTGCAATTGTACCAGCCTCCATCACTTCCTCTGGCAGCTCATTCCATACACACACCACCCTCTGTGTGAAAAAGTTGCCACTTAGGTCTCTTTTATATCTTTCCCCTCTCACCCTCAACCTATGCCCTGTAGTTCTAGACTCCCCACCCTCAGGGAAAAGACTTGGTCTATTTATCCTATCCATGCCCCTCATGATTTGTAAACCTCTACAAGGTCACCCCTCAGCCTCCGACGCTCCAGGGAAAACAGCCCCAGCCTGTTCAGCCTCTCTATATAGCTCAAATCCTCCAACCCTTGCAACATCCTTGTAAATCTTTTCTGAAGCCCTTCAAGTTTCACAACATTCTTCCGATAGGAAGGAGATCCAGAATTGAGCACAATATTCCAAAAGTGGCCTACTTAAATAATCTTCAACTTCTCTATTCTTGCTGCCAAGAAAACACTAGCTTCCTTTTCTCCATATTATGTTCCATCTATCATCAACAGTTTTGTTGAGACCGATGTCTTGGAGTTTATTTACAACACTTACAAGGCTCTGATATCATAGGCTTAAACACATACATTAGGGTGTAGCATGTTGGCTCAGTGGTTAACACTGCTGTCTCACAGCGCCAGGGACCCAGCTTCGATTCCAGCCTCGGGCAACTCTCTGTGTGGAGTTTGCACATTCTCCCAGTGTTTGCGTGGGTTTCCTTCGGGTGCTCCGGTTTCATCCCACAATCCAAAGATGTGCTGGTCAGGTGAATTGGCCATGCTAAATTACCCATACTGTTAGGTGCATTAGTCGGGGTAAACTCAAGGAATGGATCTGGGTGGGTTACTCTTCGGAGGGTCGGTGTGGACTTGCTGGGCCAAAGGACCCACACTGTAGGGAATCTAATCACCTAATTCATCACTGTGTTTGCTGATGTTACTGTACAGTAACTAATAACCTGGAACCTAATACCATTGTGGCAGATGGTGAGATTTAGACTAAAAAAAATCTGGATTAAAATGTTAGACCAATGGCAGCCATGCAACCTTTGTCAATTGTTGTTAAAAACCCATACGGTTCACTAATGCCCAGCAAGTCTGCCATTCAGATGGCACAGTGGCTCAGTAGTTAGCACTGTTGCCTCACAGCACCAGGGACCCAGGTTCGATTCCAGCCTTGGGCGACTGTTTGTGTGGAGTTTGCATGTTCTCCCCATGTCTGTGTCGGTTTCCTCCGGGTGCTCCAGTTCCCTCCCACAGTCCAAAGATGTGCAGGTTAGGTGGAAGAGCCATAGAGAATGCAGGGTACAGGGTTACAGGGGGGTGGGCTGCTCTTTGGAGGGCTGGTGTGGACCCGAAAGGGCCAAACGGCCTACTTTCACACCACTTTTATCTGGTCTGGCTGACATATGACAACAGCCCCACAACAATGTGGTCAACTCTTAACCACCCTCTTGGCATTTAAGAATGGACAATGAATGATGATCCATCCAGTGACGCCTAAATCTCATGGGTGAATTAAAGAATTATCTATACACAACCGACTGACTAAAAACACTATACTAGCCCCGTGCCACACAGAGAGTGGCTGAGGTGGGTCGGGTACCTTTATACCTGAATATTACTCACCTAGATGCTATCTAACTGTTATAAAAGTACGGTGTCTGTATGGTCTGGAATCTCTGCCAATGGGACAGTGGAAGCCATAATTATAAGATGAAAAAAAATGCATGCAGCTAAATCACACAAGCAAAATGAAAGTACAAGGCCTCCAAATCCACCCCTACTTTAGCTGCCTTGCAACCAAAAATACTCTTTGAGACTTAGCGATCACAGTGTGTCTGCACATCACACAGGGCTACTGATATTTCACTGTGGGCTGAACACTCACTTGATACAAGCACAGTATTGGGGACATAGTGAAGACACCTTATCCACAATTTATATTTACCTTTCGACAAGCTAGCCTAGCTGTGGTGGAGAGTCATAATTTACACCCTAGCATGCTGTTCTTTGATTCTAACACAGAGAACACTAGAAGGAAAGCACACAACTGGTAAACAAAGCTTGAGCTCCACCATTAGAAACATGCTACATTTGTTGTTTGACAATGTAATTATCTCTTCGCAATCAACTGAGTGCAACACATCCACATTCGTGCCAACCCACCCTGAGGCAGATTCCCAGCATCAGGCCAGCAACTAAAAGATCAGCATCTCATCTAATGCATTTCACACACAGACCTTTTTATTTCACCTAACGTTCCCTTTGGGTGCAAAGGTCTCCTCAATAAAAATGACATGTTGCCTCGTGGAAGATTCACTATTCCATCAGATGTAGGAGCAGACATTAGGCCATTCGGCCCATTGAGTCTGCAAAGTTTCTCAACCCCGTTCTCTCAGTAACCCTTGATCCCCAACTCCCTCTTTATGGGCATTTAAAAGGGCATGGCATAGGCATATGGAGGATAGTGGGCTAGTGTAGGTTAGGAGGGCCAAAGGGCCAGAACTGCGCTGTATTTTTCTAAATTCTATGTTCTATGCATCTCATGGGCATGAACATTAGATTGCCCATCAATATTTGATGAATGCAATGTACGCCAATATTGCAAAACGCCATCTTTCTTAACAGAAGGTATGGAACATGGCAAAGTCGGAGATAGTTTTGCTGGTCAGTGTATAATCACTGCTGTTGGGCACAACAATGTTTAGTGTGGATATCAGCTCTTTACTGTCTCTGACAGGTAATCAAATACATGGATCAAAGTCACAGTAATAGTTAAACAACACATTTACTCACTGGACTGGCGAATGATAATCTTGTTGGACAGGGCTGTGCCGCGATCATTTCTTGCTGTACACTGATACTCTCCTTCGTAAGTTTCTGCTTTCCCGCCACCCACAATGTTAATGAGCAGCGTCCCTGAGTTTGGCTTCATTGTCACTCGCGGGTCTTTGTCCAGGTTAAAATGGGTTCCATTGCGGGTCCAGGAAAACCTACGGAAAGGTGCCGTGCAATTAAAAACAACAGCAGATCTTCAATTTGCAAGGTTCCCGGAGCAAATTTATACATAATTTACACCATGTAGTGCAAAGTTCTTTGCCCTCATTTTTCTGAGACCATAAGAGAATGGGTGAAGTACTGAACACATTCACTTTGAATCAGAAGGCTGTAGGGTCATGCCCCACTCCAAACTTTCAGAACCAAAGCCAAGCTGTCACTGTGGGAGACATGGTGGTCTTTGGTCTGAGACAGGAGAAAGTGGTCCTATTGTCTTCATTAAACTATTGCCTTCACTATTGCCTTGACCAACCTCAAGAACATCTGGGTCCTGATTCTTAAGTAACAGTGTCACAGAATTATTACGGTGCAGATGGAAGCCATTCAGCCCATTGTGCACAGACCAGACAACAAGGCAGGTACCCAGAATGAATGCCTCAGTCAATTCATGATGAGTTTAAACTCAGATAACATTCTAACTAACAGAACCGACCTTGGGCACAATTTTTATGCCAAAGACCGGAAAACACAATAACGGGAAAGGAAAAGGCCAGGATTCTTCTACTTTGACCTCTTGCAATACAAAGAAATGGCGACATGCAATATTTAACAAGGTCACAAAAGACCAGAATTCATTCATTGGTTACCTCGGGGGGAAAAATACATCCATTAATTGTAAATCTAGGACAGGAAATGCGGAACAATAAAACCAGGTCACGTATACATCACAATGACGGGTGCTGCAAGAGACCTGAGAGCAGTCAACTCGACTTATTTTAAAACAAAATAAAAACCAAGCCTTGACTCATAACACATGGCACAATGGTAAAGAAAAACATGATGGGGGAAATCAGAAAATCAGAACATAAAATTGTTCCAATGTAGGTGGCGGTTACTTGGCTCTTTGTTCCTCCACTGGCTCTTCAAATGAGCACCATTACCTCTTGCCAATCTCCCACCTTATCCTCCCATAGTCTTGCACACTACTTGTATCATTCAATCTCAAGAATTGATCCTGCCTCAGTCCAACCTGCCTTCAGCATTTTCCCAGCTTGTGCATTTCGCACCCAAACTGCTCGCTGTGTGAAGAACATTTTCTTTTATCACCCTTGCTGCTTTTGCACATCACTTTAAATCTATACCTTCTTGTTCTCGTTCCTTTTATGAGTATGAACGGCTTCTCACCATCTCCTCTGTCCAACCTGTCTATGATATTTGAGACCTTTATCAAACTTCCTCTCAACCCCCTCCTCCTCTCCAAGGAGAACAGCCTGAACTGCTTCAATCTATCCTCATTTCTGAAGTTCCTGGAGCCATTCTTGGAAATTGCTGCTGTACTCCCAGCCATGCATTCCCATCTTTTCAAAAACATGGCACCCACAAAAGAACACAACAGCTGAGTTCGAGCACTGCTTTTATTGGTCTGTGCATTGAGTTGAGACATCTTGTTATGGCTGTACAGGACATTGGTGAGGCCACTTTTGCAATACTGCATTCAATTCTGTTCTCCCTGTGACAGGATGTTGTGAAACCTGAAAGGTTTCAGGCAGGTTTGCAAGGATGATGCCAGGGTTTGAGAGTATGAGCTATAGGGAGGGGCTGAATAGGCTGGGGCTGAGGCTGAGAGGTGACCTTCCCGAAGTTTATAAAATCATGAGGGGCATGGATAGGTGAAAAGACCTGGGTCTTTTCCCCAGGTTGGAGAACTATAAAACTAGAGGACATGCGTTTAAGGTGAGGGGAAATATTTAAAAGGGACCTAAGGGGCAATTTCTTCACACAAGTGGATGTACGGAATGTGTATGGAATGTGCTGCTAGGGGAGGTGGTGGAAGCTGGTACAATTACAACACTTAAAAGACATTTGGACGGGTATCTGAATAGGAAGGGTTTAGAAGGAGATGGGCCGAATGCTGGCAAATGGGACCAGATTAATTTAGGATATTTAGGAGATGGACCAAAGGACCGTTCCCATGTTGAACATCTCTATGACTCTATGAGTGTCTTGTACAAGTTCAACTTACCTCCTTGTCCTCATATGCTCCGTCTCCCATAATAAAGCCAAAGACACTGTAGGCTTTATTACCTGCCCTTTACAGCTGGCCTGCCACCTTCAATGATCCGTGCATATCTGCACCCAGGTCCTCCTACTCCTGCACCCCCTTTAGAACTTTAGCCCCTATTCTTATTGACTTTCTAATGTTCTTCCTTCCAATGTGTATCAGCTTACACCCCTTTGCACTGAAATTCATCTACCACGTATCTGCCCACTCAACCAATTGGTCCATGCCTTTTTGGACTTTCGCATTTGCCTCTTCACGGCTTACAATTCTTCCAAATTTCTTATCATCTCCAAAACTGTATCTGGCACACCAAGAGCCAGATCATTAGCACTTATCAGGAAAAGTAAGTGCCCCCCCAATATCAATCCCTGGGGGCCTTCAATGCATAATTTCATCTAAACTAAAAAATATGAATTGATCATTAATTTGTCTTCTCTCCCTCAACAAATTTGAATCTACTTTCATACTGGGCTCGATGAGGCAACAAATCAAACACTTTGTGGAAATCCTGGTATATCACTTCAATGGCATTATGTTCATTGAGTCCATCATCTCTTCAAAACCTCCAGCAAGTTAGTTAAACACAAGTTCCCCTTGTACAATCGATGCTAACTCCTCATAATCAACCCACCCTTTTTTAAACCATGCGACTACTAATTCTATCCTGAACAATTTTTTTGAGAGGCATCCTGGCAACTTAAGCTAGACTGACTGGTCTGTAATATCTGGGTTAATCCTCACAACAAGGCCACAAAGCTTGCAATTCTCCAGTCTTCTGATACCTCGCCCAAGTCCAAGGAGTGACAAAAATTGTGGCCAGTGCCCCTGCAATTTATACCCTCACTTCCTTCAAACCCCTTCAATGCATCTCGCCTGGCCCTGGTTTCTTGTTAATTTTAAGCACAAGAATCTGTCTAAGACTTCTTCTTTATTAAGTGTGAACTCTTCTAGTGATCGGATTTTCTACTCTGTCACCATGACCTGAGCAGGATCACCCCGCATTTATAAAGCATTCATTTAACACCTCAACCATGCTCCCGTCTCCGTGTTTAAATCCCACTTGTGTCTCTCATTGGCCTTACTTCTCCCTTAATCACTCTTGTATGATTTACCTGCTTGGAGAATACTTTGAGATTGCCTTCACAGAGTCATAGAGGTGTACAAAATGGAAGCAGAACCTTCAGTCCAACTCATCCATGCCGACCAGATATCCTAATCTAATCTAGTCACATTTGCCAGCACTTGACCCACATCCCTCTAAACCCTTCCTATTCAAATACCCAACCAAATGTTTTTTAAATGCTGTAATTGTACCAAACTCCACCATTTCCTCTGGCAGCTCATTCCTTATACACACAACGCTTTGCATGAAAAAGATTTGCTTTAAGTCCCTTGTAAGTCTATTCCCTCTCACTTCAAGTTTATGCCCTCTAGTTCTGGACTCCTCCACCCCAGGGAAAAGACCTTGTCTGTATATCCTATCCATGCCCCTTGTGATTTTATAAACCTCTATGAGGTCACCCCTCAACCTCTGACACTCCAGGGAAAACAGCCCCAGCCTATTCAGCCTCTCAAATCCTTAACCCTGGCAAAATCATTGTAAATCTTTTCTGAACCCTTTCAAGTTTCACAACATCTTTCTGATAGGAAGGATTCCAGAATTGCACACAATATTTCAAAGAGTGGTCTAACCAATGCGCCTTTATGTTAGCTGCCACTCTCAGCTTAGAATTCCTCATTGATTCTCTAATCTACTTTATCGCCTCCTCTTTATAATAGTCTTTGGCTCTCCAATGTATTTTCTGCATTTCATCTGTAAGAGCACAGGTTTTCTATCCAATGTTAATTATAACCTCCTTTGTCATCCAGGGAGCTCTGGATTTGTTGGACCAACCGTTCCCATTTGAGGGAATGTACCTTGACTGTACCCGAACCACATGCTCTTCAAAGGCAACCCAGTACTCATCTTTCTGCCAACGTCTTGTTCTGATCAATCCTGCTCAGCTCTGTTCTTGCCTTATTGAGGTCAGCACTCTTTTTTTTCTTACTCTGAATTGTTGGACATCATTCCCCGCCACCATCCTGAACCTAATGATGCAATGATCACTGTCTCCTAAATGCTCCCTTACTATCACTTGATATACTTGGTTCACCTTATTTCCAAGGACCATGTCCTTTATTGTTGGACTGGACATATCCTGCTGTAGGTAGCTGTCCCAATTACAATCTAGGATCACGTTCCCCTCACTGGCCCTTACACTATCAGTATTCCAGGCATCTGTCGTTAGTAATCAATAATGTTGGCATTTCTCAAATATTTCCTTGCAGATATTTTTCCTCTAAATCTTTTCGACTGGTTGGTGAGCTGTAGACTACACTGAACCATTGTACACCGCTGTATTCTTATTATTCCTTACTTCTAGTCAAATTGACTCTGAGACATCCTCATTTTCACACACTGCCATGCCCTCCTTCACCAATATTGTTACTCCTCCTGATTTCCTTCCTATTCTTTCTCGAACAACTTCTACCCAAGAATTTTTCACAAGCAGTCTTGCCCTCCCTTGAACAATAAATGAAATTGCTAGAGAAACTCAGCAGATATGACAGCGTCTGCGGAGAGTGAAGTAGAGTTAACATTTGAGCCCAGTGACCCCTTGTCAGAACATAGAGTCAGACCTGCTGAGTTTCTCCAGCAACAGGTCTTGTTATTTTATTTTTGCCCTTCCTTCAGCTAGGTCTTTATTATCATCACAACCTTATTTACTATATTTCATACACACTACCTTTGTTTTAGACATTATTTCTTTCTCCCTTACTCTGACTTCACTTGTTAACTTGCTATTTGCCAGCTGTATTTTGCAAACCTGAACAGTCACCTGTACTATTCTTACTTGGTTCCTGCCAAGTTAATTTAAATACTTTCCAAAATAATCAAGAGCTGGTATAAAACGTGATGGAGGGAAAGGCTCTGACAGTAGAATGGCCTTAACAGGTGTACTTTACACTGTTCTTTTTTTTTGAACAGAGGTATTAAGACAGAGGTAATGAGTTGTCTATTCGAGTCCAATAAATTAAATAGCTTATGAGGCCTTCAGATTTGCTTTTTCAAAAAGTTGGGACAACAGAAGCAGCCTGAATGGGTGGAATCAAGCTCCCCCAGAAACAGGATTTTAAATTTCAGTTTTTCAGTATCAGTTGTCTTGAAGCTGGATGTGGAAGCTGTTTTTCCTCTCTGTGTTACAACTAACAGCTGGGATTCTCTTTCTGCTGTAAGAATTGACTGTGAGACAATCTATTTCACTGAATTTGCCTTGTCCAGAGGTGCATTTCTGGGATGTTGCTATATTGGAACAGTTACTGTTTCATAGTTAAATAGGCTATCATTCTGTTAAGTTCTCCAATAGAGTTAAGCTATTCCAATTTCTTCATTCTCTTGTTGCATTTTAATGACAGCGCTTGAATAAAGTGTGTTTTGCTTTAAACCCAAGTGTTTGACCAAACAATTTGCACCCAGAATGCAACCCCTAGCACATGCCTTTTAAATAAGGAAACGTTAGGGTCTGGGCTTGAGGGGGTTTGGTCTAATTTATTAACATTCCATCGTTGGAAGGTCCAAAGCAAAGAAAAGCTCCAATGACTGATGATGTGATGAGGGTTGAGTTCAATGAGTTCAAAATGGAGAGGGACAAACAATGTTGAGGATGGTGCTTTAATCTCAAGGCCTATAATTTATCTCGGATCTTAATAAATTGTTCAGAACATCTCACAACTCCTCATACACAATGTGCCTTCAGCAAGGGTCACTAGACTCGAAACATTAACTCTACTTTCTCTCCCCAGATGCTGAATTTTTCCAGCTATTTCTGATATGTTTTCTGATTTCCAGCATCTGTAGTTCTTTGCTTTTCCCCCTTCACATGCAATGCACTTCAGAATAAGCCAATGTGACCGAACAGGCCAACCACTTTTCACGAGGCAGAATCGCACCAATGGGCAATGGGGTGAAGACTAACCACTTCATTTGTGTCTGATTCAGGGGTGGGTGGGGGGGTAATATTGGCCACGGCAAATTTAGGAGGAACATTCAAAGAAATGGATGCAAGAGAAGAAGCAAGCAAATCTGAGAGAGGGAGGTTTGGTGAAATCTGAACAGGAGAGACACGTCAAGAAACAACATGACACTCGTTCTGTGTTTGCCAGCTCCTATAACCCCTCACATTCTGATTTCTGCATCTGTGGCTCCCCTTTGAGATAGCTGGTGATCCTGATGAGCAATACAAACCTGGGAGCAGGCTTCCCTTTTGCCTCACACTGGATCAGTATGTTATCCCTTGGATCGATTATGTAATCCTTTGGAGACTGGTGGGTGATTGTAGGGGGTTGCGGCACTGGATGGGGAAAAGAAGTAAAGACCTGAGAAACCACGAATTAAAACAATATTCAACCACTAACAGGACATTACAGCAGTTCTGAAAACAACACTCCAAAATCTTGCTCATGCCAGCTTGCCACATCAATAAGAATCCTTCAAGCTGCACGCAGGTTTGGTGCTGCTGAGGAGACTCTGAGCACAAGTTCAGCTTCTCACCAGCTTGTTCCGTAGGCTCAGCCCATGTCTCTCTGCTTCCCTGCGTATACCTCAGAAGTCTGCTCAATTTCACAGGGGTTACCAAGCCCCAGACCTGGTCTGGAAAGTGACAGAGGGAAGGAAGAGCCCCAATCCCCTCCAATGATTCTTCGGAAACAATAGCCACGTGATTAAAATGGATTTTGATTCCAAATCTCTTTTCATCAGTGGGTGGTCAAAAACAAAAAATGGCCCCCACAGCTTAGAAAACAGGGCAGACAGCAACCATCAGGGAAACAGTAACAGGGGAATGGCAACCCCCCACAATTCCATTGGACTCCAATACTGCTGGAGCGCCTTACTAGATTCTGGCTTGACCAGGCAAGCAGTCATTGGTTGAACCAGGTCCCAGCGGATGTCCCAACACGATTCCACAACACAAGCAGTGGAATTGTTTGCGACACACTATTATCACACAGTCACAGCAAAAAAAAAATGACAAGGAGCAATGCACATGCAGTGACGACCTTGGGCAAGGCTGACTCAGGCATTAAGGACGGCAAACAACTACAATACTTCAAACCAAAAGGAACACACTTTGGGGCTTTCGCCAAACATCTTGCAGGACACCAACTTACGTTCATCCAGAATTTTTGCTTTCATCCCCAGAATCAGCAAATCAGAGGGTAAACAGAACAGATTTATAGAAAAAGGGGGGAGAAAAAACACAAATGCTTGTAAATATGTAAGTATGAAGAAAATTGCCACCATACACTTACTGTATAACACATGCCAATTGTTTTGGATACAGTTTAATTCCTACTCAAGGTTAATTAACAAAAAGTAAGTTGGTCGACTAACGGTTACTTTGAAAGAAATCTCTTTTGTATTTTAGAAATCAAATCTCATGTCAATGGAAGAAACTGTAGAGAAATAGATTACTTTCTGGTTAAGGCAAGTTTAAAATTTAACTGATCTCACAAAAAAAACCTTATGCTTTTTTTTAAAACAAGAATTGGATGACAGAAAATGTTTTTGTTTTTGTTTTGCAGTTATTTTGCATGTCACTATTCTATACTAGGTGTGTGTTAACAGGGTCTGCCTCTCCATCATCCAGCTAATCATGGACAGCAACCAACGTAATGTTATCTCTGTGCCTCAACTCATAGGCACACTGAGCTCCATTTCCTCTGTGCCATCAGACAGTCCAAGAACAGCACAGGTTAAATATTGAATAAAGCAGTTGTGACACTGCCCATCAATGGAGGAATGGCACTGCACTATGGTTTATTACAGTTCTCTCTGATGAATAAAGCAAAATCAGTTTCCTAACAAGCCTGAAGCGCATTATTCCACACAGTTACAGACATTCTGTCACTTGCTATAATGTCTGTTTAAAAAAAAAGCCACACATATCTTTACAAGGACTGCACCCAGCCCTTCCTGCTTCTGAACAGCTGCTCTGAGACACACACACAGCCCTGCTTTAATTGCCAGACATATTGCATTTAAGATGAAAGAAAAGCTGTTCACTTAGTTAGCTTGTAAATAATTAAAACCATCCATCACAGAATCGTGTATCACACTCCTATACCTCAGGAAATGATCTGAATAGCTCTCATGTTAAATGAAGTACAACACAGCATTAAATTCCTTTTTGTAAATGAGGAGAAATTGTAAAGCAAATTAGCCAAACTAGATTGTTCTTCACTTCAAAGATTTCCGTAATGAAATCCTATTTTCTATTCTTCTTATAAGTGCTATTAAACAATTGCTCACCTTAGTTCTGATAGTGCCTTGCAATAAATTTAATTTTAACTGCAAACATTCAAATTTGAGCTTCAGTCCAGTATCAATAATCTTAGGAAGATCATGGGATGATTCTACAGAGTGACAGATACCGGCACCATTACATGAAGAATATCAGTTTAAACGTTGAGGCACACTGATGGAACAGGAGAAAGTGAAAACTGCAGATGCTGGAGATCAGAGTTGAGAGTGTGGTGCTGGAAAAGCACAGCAGGTCAGGCAGCATCCAAGAAGCAGGAGAATTGATGTTTCGGGCATAAGCCCCCATTCCTGATGAAGGGCTTATGTCTGAAATGTCAATTTTCCTGCTCCTTGGATGCTGCCTGATCGGCTGTGCTTTTCCAACACTACACTCTATGACACTGATGGAACAGAGTCCAATTTTCATCTGCACCCTTAATTGTGAAATGCCTCATTCCATTGGGCTCTTTGACCTTCTGCAGCCTTGTCCATCCCACGTTGCCTCTGAAAACTTGTTCAATATGCACTGCCGATTCATTCAACTCTGGTCTACAATGGACCTCCCTTTCTCCTATCCGTCACTACTACCCTCTTCAGTGTCTTCACCTTCCAATGGCATCACTGCATCCGCTATTGCTCACTTACTGCCTGTTCTATGTTCCATTGCTTTTTGTCAATGGTATCAATGATTTGGATATGAATATAGGAGGTATGGTTCGTAAGTTTGCAAGTGACACTGAAATTAGTGGCGTAGTGGGAACTGAAGATGATCTCAGTGCAACGGGACCTTGATCGAATGGGCCAATGGGACGAGGAGGGACAGGTGGATTTTAATTAAGATAAATGTGAGGTGTTGCATTTTGGTCAGGCAAATCAGGACAGGATGCCATGATGGGGAGATTTGTACTTCTCCGTGAAAAATACAGTGAAAAGTTGAATATGTGACAGCAAATTCTTATTCTATTCCATTAATGGTATAGCCCTGGGACTGTTGCCAAACAGAGACACTTAGGGGTGCAGAAGCGTAGTTCCTTGAAAGTGGAGTCTCAGGTAGACAGGGTGGTGAAGGAGGCATTTGGCTCAATTTCTTCATTGACCAGAGCATTGAGTATAGGAGTTAGGATGTTACATTGTGGCTGTATAGCACATCGATTAGGCCACTTTTATAATACTGCATGCAATTCTGGTCTCCCTGCTAGTGGAAAGATGTCGTTAAACTTGAAAGCATTTAGAAAAGATTTACAGGATGTTGCCAGGGTTGAAGCGTTTGAGTTATAGGGAGAGGCTAAATAGGCTGGGGCTGTTTTCCCTGGAGCGTTAGAGACTGAGGGCTGACCTTATAGAGGTTTATAAAATCATGAGAGGTATGGATAGGGTAAATGGACAAGGTTTTTTACCCCAGGGCAGTGTAGATGGCAAAGGTTTAAGGTGAGGGAAAAGATTTAAAAGGGACCTAAGGCACAAATCTTTCACGCAGAAGGTGGTATGTTTATGGAACTAGCTGCCAGAGGAAGTGGTGGAGGTGTGTACAATTACAACATTGAAAAGACATCTGTATGGGTATATAAATAGGAAGGGTTTAGAGGGATATGAGCCAAATGTTGGCAAACAGGACTAGGTGAGTTCCGAATATCTGGAAGGCTTGGACGAGTTGGACCAAAGGGTCTGTTTCCATGATGGAAAACTGTAGGACGCTGTGATTTCCAAGCAAAGCATTTGGTCATTATTGGAACCACTGCATATGTTATGCATCACGTCGACAAGGAAGAATGCAATAAAAAGTAATTCATCCACCAACATGAACACCCTTCACTCTGATGAACAGAAACTTTGTAGAGAAAAGCACTCTTCTAAAACAATCAATCACTGTTACATTGTGATTGAGAAGTACTCAAATGGGTAACGTTTGGTCCTTCTCTGGTTTCCTGAGGCTGGTGAAGGGCAATAGATTTCAATTAGGAGAAATCTTCTTCCTGACCTCTCCGCCCCCACCCCCTCTCTGGCCTATCACCCTCACCTTAACCTCCTTCCACCTATCGCATTCCCAACGCCCCTCCCCCAAGTCCCTCCTCCCTACCTTTTATCTTAGCCTGCTTGGCACGCTCTCCTCATTCCTGAAGAAGGGCTTATGCCCGAAACGTCGATTCTCCTGCTCCTTGGATGCTGCCTGGCCTGCTGTGCTTTTCCAGCAACACATTTTTCAGAATAGATTTCAATTGTAGTGCACAAGTGTTTGAGAGGTTTTCCAAACAGCAGAAATCAACCTATGACATTTGAAAAGCAATTCTTCCTCTACTGTCTAATTCTCCCTTTCCTTTTGTATCCATTCAAAACCTTGTCAGAGGGCTGGATTTTCAATGGGCTGTGGAGTCGGGGGTCCAGTGCGAATGTGATTCCCAAGTTGCCAATCAGGAGGTCATCTCCGGATCTATACAACTCTGGGAAGAGAGTGTACGTTTTGAAGAAACTGTAGCAGGAGGAGGTGGTGGGTTACAGTCTCCGCCAATTAACAGCCTCTTAAGCTTCATATTAAGGTTGCTTTCTAGTGCAAAATTGAATGTATAAAGTTTATTTTACCGAGCCCAAGCTGTCTTATGCATATTAAGTACAGCTATTGGGTTTGGCAGGGAGGGGGAGAAAAGGCACTGAGAGATCATTTATCTTGGGAATTTACTGGGACTTGATCTGAGACCCATGCATGAGCACTGGCCTGTCTTTTCTCCCCCCCTGCTTCAACCAAACAAACACTGTTGGCCTTCCAAAGGCAGTGTCAGTCTCCAACATGGCTACTGCTTCACTTTGTTGCTGGCATCCAGCAGACAGCTCCTGCCTCCTGCATCAACATCACCTCCAGTTCAATTGGACCATTCGAATTTAAAAATGAACATGGGGTCAGAACCGGAATCAAGTCGGTGTTCCGGACCTGGCTCTGAAAATTTCAGCGTTCGTTCTCGATTGGCCTCAGTCAATAATTAAACCAGTGTTAAAGAGATGTGTACCTGGCCAAAGAGGGCCACTGCATGGTGATCAGGGGGTGGAAACACTGGAAGATTTTCCTCTCCCTTGTCAGAGGCCTGTTAAGATTAACTAATTCAGCATAAAGTAACAGTGTAAATATGAGGGAGCAGGGCATCTTCTGTGGCTGCACAGGCTTCCAAAATGTGCACTCAAGTTTTCAAATACAAAGAGTGCAATTGCCAGCTGCTAACAGTGTGGCAACAGTAAGTTAATCTCTGACATCTTGACTTATCAAAGGATAAATAATGCATCTTGATATCTGTTTTGAGAAAGGCATTGTACCCATTATGCATTGGTTGGTTCATCATTGGAGCTCTAACTCTGCCTTTGTATGCATCCTGTGGCAGCCATTAAAGATGCATTGTTTGAAACATGTCGAATGTGAGGGCTGCAGGTGTGGTTGGTGCAACTAAAAACATGGGTTCTCAGGAGTTGAGAGAGAGAAGAAACATCAAGGACGTCGATTAAAAAGAAGTTTGCAACTTGGAATTAGAAGCGGCTCTGCATTTTCCCACTCTTTGTTTCTATGGAATCAAAAGGCAATCTGAGGCAGAATTGGATGTTCTCCTACTCTCAGTGGCTAAATGAAGAAACAGCAACAGGATTAATTAAAATAAAATCTGAGCATCTAAGAGTTGCATGCCTATCAGTGTTAGGCAAAGAATGCTATAAGCAATCTAAATCTCAGTGAAGAATAGAAAAGTCAGACGGTGGGAGATTTTGCAGGCTTGAAAGACCTCATTTGAGAGTCCATATTAATGTTGTGTTCAACATCAGCCTGATAAACTCTCTATATCACTATGTCTGGCATGCTCAGTATAATCTGACAAATTGAGCTGAATGTGGTGAGTTTGGACAATGAAAAAATGATCTCATCAGCAGGAGGTCTGTCTGAGCATAACACATCCTGCCACGAGATCATGTCTGCTGAGAGGGAAAAAATGTGCTCTCAAGAAAGTTATCGACATGTGCAGAAGATCCGAGATAGTCAATCATAATCTATGGAACAAGCTTGCTCCTTGCATTATTCTGAGACACACTCCAAACCGAATAAAAACAACAGATTGACAAAGAAGAAAAATTTGCAGCAATGCCAGGGGAAAGATCAAGGTCACACAACAGTGTATAAATATTGTTGAGGACACCACTTAGACTCATAGTCGTGGAGTCATACAGCATGGAAACAGATTCTTTGGTCCAAACAATCCATGCCAAACGTAATCCCAAACTAAACTTAATCCTACCTGCCTGCTTCTGGTCCATATCCCTACAAACCTTGCCCATTCACGTACTTATCCAAGTGTCTTTTAAATGTTGTAACTGCGTCCACATCCACCACTTCCTGAGGAAGTTCATTCCACACTGGAACCACCCTCGGTTTAAACAAATTCCCCCTCATGTCTTTTTTAAATATCTCCCCTCTCACCTTAAAAATCTTGAAATCCCAACTGATGTAAAGCAGACTCAACCATTGCAGCTGAAGTTTGGCCTGGTAACCATAAACGTGCCTGAGGAGATTTGTTGCATATTGTAGGTGATGAAGCCTTTGGCTGCCAAACAGAGCCTGGAAGATGATGAAACTATGTTTACAGGAAGTGGATGTCTTTCTTGTGAATCTCATCTGGAGATAGATGAGGGTGAGAAGCCAACTCAGCAACTCTGAGAAGAATTCCAGTTTTCCTTAACTCTAGCCGAAAAGACAAGAGCTGGAAAAGTAGATCGAGATCGGGAAAGCGATAACTCCTACCGACTGATTCAGCAGCAAAAGTATCAGTGAAAAAGCATGTTGGGAAGCAACGTGGATTTATAGGATCTCAATAAAACTTGTAAGAGCTCTCACCACCCGACAGCAACCATCACAGAAATTTTACCACAACTTGCAAAGACAAAAGATGCTCAATGTGAAGGTAGGTTCCTGATATGTCAAGATTAGAGTGTTGCTAGAAAAGCACAGCAGGTCGAGCAAAAGGAAAATCAATGTTCCAGGCAAAAGCCCTGCCTCATTCCCTGCCCGAAACGTCAATTTTCCCGCTCCTCGGATGCTGCCTGACCTGCTGTGCTTTTCCAGCAACACTCTAATCTAGACTCAGATCTCCAGCATCTGCAGTCCTCGCTGTCGTCTTCCTGATGTGTGAAGCTGGGTGCAAAGCAGTTGTTTTTCAATCATATTCTGCACACCATTTGGGAGAGAAAGGGATGGTTGCACGCCATGTAGCACTTCCTCGGGAATAGAATCAGTGCAGACAGCTTGAAATAGTCAGTAAATCCCCCCTGCAGTAGAAGCTGTTGTGGAGAACCCACTCATCGGTGACGTGGAGTCACAACAGAAGATTCCCTCACAGACTGTAACTGCTAGAGAGAGAGCTTGCCAGATGAACCTGAAGCTGAAGACAGGGAAAAGTGCAACTGAAGATGCCTGAAGTCAAGTCCACGGGTCAGGTACTGACAATGAAAGCTCTGCCTGGATCCTGACAAGGCGAAAGATATAGTCGAGAGTGTGGTGCTGGACTAGGACAGCAGGTCAGGAGGCATCTGAGGAGCAGGAGAATCGACGTTTCGGGCACAAGCCCTTCATCAGGAATGAAGTTTGTGAGCCGAGGGGGTGGGGCTGGGGGAAAGGTAGCTGAGAGTGAGGTAGGTAGGTAGAGGTGGGGGTAATGGTGATGGGTCAGAGAGGAGGGTGGAGTAGATAGGTGGGAAGGAAGATGGACAGGTCATGAGGGTGGTGGCAAGTTGGAAGATTGAATTTGGTGGGGGATGGGGAAATGAGGAAACTGGCGAAATCCAGAATAATTCCGTGTGATTCTCCAAGGTGAAAGATATAGCAGAGATGCAGTGCTCAACAGACGTGAAGGAACTGCATGATGTGTTGAATTCATGAACAGCTTTTGCTTCATTTGTTCCAAGAATGGGTACCTCTATGCCAGCTGATGACTGTGCAGCGCTGCTGATGCACAGGTTAAGCAGCAGCTCGCACCAGAATCAAATGACGAGTGACAACACCACCAGCACTACGATGCCAATGACTAATTCATATTGGAGCATGATGCCAGCAGGACAGATTTAGGGGAATATCTTATGTAACAAGGCCAACTAATTGTAACCAGGGCATGAACACAAAGTGTATGACGATACACTCAAATAGAGAAAAGAGGTGCCTTGCTATTGTTTTTGCTGCTGAGCTATTTCATCAATTCCTGATTGGGAGAAGCAAAGTGATACAAAGATCCAACCATAAACCAGTTCAATCCTTGTTCCTGCCACCTGCCCGAAAGATTGTTACTTCATTTGCAAAGGCATGATCTGGACACAAGCAAGGGAGACAGATGTACATTGCTTGCATGCTGCCAGATAACAGCACCCCATCAAAGGAAGTTGTCTATTCTAATAGCTCTTTAAATAATGCACATCCTGTGGGAAAGAAACTCCATACTTATGGTCATTTTATTTCTGGCCAGGAGAGGTTGATTAGCTGTAATTAAAAATTAACATTGTTTAAAAAGGGTCGTGACTGCTTTAATTAGCAACTTAACTTGTTGTGGCAAACCCAATAGGAAATTAATGTGCAATTGAATGGCATCATGTAAATTGCTGTGTTTTTGTGAAGCTAATGGTACGGAATAACGTAAATCAGCTAGTCATCGTGACTGACTTCCAACATTATTAAAAGTAGTCATTGTTCAGACACCAGAACATGTTCACCAAAAGCTGACCTGACATCTTTCAATCACATGTGACAGTATTATCCTGAAGATGAGCAATTAATCCATAATGGTCACAGTTCCATTACTACAATCCACTAACAGAGTTCCATTACAGAATGTCTGTAAGACACTGAATGATCAATGACAGACTGGATTTTGACTCACAGTCAAGGGGTACATCCAACGCTGTCCCAAGGTGGATCAGAAGGAGAAGGATTGAAGTGCTCCTGCATGCTCGATTTGTCTTCCTTCCCGGCATTTTCTGATCTCGAAGAGTAGGAATGCTGGAAATCAGTTCCTTCAGCACCCTGGGAATCCGCCGCTGCACAGAGAGCTGAAACAATAAAGAATTACATATGATTGATGTTACATAATGATGACTGCTTGAAAGGATGGTTAATTGTGTTGCGAATAAATGCTGTCAAGTAGGTCACTTTTCTCAGAAGGCAAGCAATTGCGCTTGCTGGAAATGGGAAAATCAGGACAAACATAAGTGCAGTGGAGGAAGTCAGCAGACCAGGAAACTTGTGTGGAGAGACAAGCAGTTGTGTCCAGAATCTGATCTAACTCTATTTGAGTACTGAGAGATGCTAGTCTATATGTTATAGATGAAGGGGGAGTAAGAATGAGGGAAACAGATGGTGAGAGTGCCCTTAGCCAAAGTCAGATGCTGGTAATGGTGGTGAAGGAACAATTGAGATGTCAAATGGGTGTTAATTAGGGTGTGAAAGGGAGAAAATGTCCACACTACTCTGAGCAAAGTCAACAAGACACGGTCGTGTGGGCAAATGTTAGAAAACTGGAGAGGAAAAACCAGGACAGGATTTGCACAGTTCATGGTAGGGCCCTAGGGAGTTTTGCTTAACAAAGTAACCCGGGGTGCAGATTCATAGCTCCTTGAAAGTGGAGTCAAAGATAGGCAAGGAGGTGAAGATGGTGTTTGGCACGCTTGACTTCATTGGTCAGAGTATTGAGAGTAGGAATTGCGATGTCATATTGCGGTTGTACAGTACATTGTTGAGGCCTCTTCTGGAGTACTATGGTCTCTCTGTTATAGAAAGGATAAACAATAAGTTGAAGAGGGTTCAGAAGAGATTTACCAGGGTGTTGCCAGGAGTGGAGGCTGAATTATAAAAGGAGAAGCTGGGACGTTTTTCTCTGGTATGAATGAGATTGAGAGGTGACCTTGTCAAGTTTCATTAATTAAACAGGGGTATAGAGGTGAAAAGCTGGTGTCTTTTCCTTAGGGTGGGGGGAATTCAAGATAAGGGGGCATATTTTTAAGGTGAGAGCAGAAAGATTTTAGAGGACATGAAAGGCAATTTTTTTCCCCCCCCAGAGTAGTTCATGTCATAGCATCATAGAGACGTACAGCATGAAAACAGACTATTCGGTCCAACCTGTCCATACCGACCAGATATCCCAACCCAATCTAGTCCCACCTGCCAGCACCCAGCCCATATCCCTCTAAACCTTCCTATTCATATACCCATCCAAATGCCTTTTAAATGTTGCAATTGTTGGAAAATTGCATGCAATTCTGGTCTCCTTCCTATCGGAAAGATGTTGTGAAACTTGAAAGGATTCAGAAAAGATGACAAGCATGTTGCCAGGGTTGGAGGATTTGAGCTAAAGAGAAGCTGAACAGACTGGGGCTGTTTTCCCTGGAGCATCAGAGGCTGAGGGGTGACCTTACAGAGGTTTATAAAATCATGAGGGACATGGATAGGATAAATAGACAAAGTCTTTTCCCTGGGGTGGGGGAGTTCAGAACTAGAGGGCATAGGTTTAGGGTGAGAGGGGAAAGATATAAAAGAGACCTAAGAGGCAACTTTTTCATGCAGAGGGTGGTACATGTATGGAATGAGCTGCCAGAGGAAGTAGTGGAGGCTGGTACATTTTAAAAGGTATCTGGATGGGTATATGAATAGGAAGGGCTTAGAGGGATATGGGCCAGGTGCTGGCAGATAAGACTCGATTGGGTTGGGATATCTGGCCAGCATGGACAGGTTTGTTTCCATGCTGTACATCTCTATGACTCTATGACTATGACTCTAAATGTGCATATCAGGATATTGAAGAATCCAGCAGACATTACTGTTAACCATTATATACAAACTATACACTTCTCAGGAATGAATGCCTGGGCTAGTGTGAAGACAGTAAGTTACAACACAGAGCAGCATGCTTCCAAAAGCTGCCAAATTGATCCCGGCTTAGGATGGATTATGAGACCTTTAAACGATCCATTTACAGGCTGTGATTGTGATGGTGTCATGACATGTCTCTTAAAAGCACACTGTCATACTGTATCTCTTAAAGACACTCTTGTATATTGACTGAGCTATATTACACAACATCTCTCTTTTTTCAAAAAGAAAACTCATTTCAATGAGATATTCATGATTGTATGTAGACACATCATACACACAGCTAAAACAGAGGTTCAAAGTTTAAACCGACAAACGTCAAAGATAATTCTGCAGAGGTTTGACAGCTCCTCCTGATCTGCTGATCATGGACTCATCTGGGGCGATATAGTTGTTATCTGTTGCACTTGTTTGACAACTTGACTGTCTTGCTGCAGCTTGCTGTCACTCAACATCATCAGGCAATTTGTTTGTGTATGATTGACGTATTGAACATGGGGCTGAGCTGGTTTCTGTTCCTCTACAATGTCATACTGTGACCAGTCAAAACGTAGCACGGTCGAGGCTGGTTGAGATTTTCCTCTCTGGAATCCAAGTATTGCTATTTTGAACACTCATTCCCTCTGCTCAGTGTGTTGTTGCTGTACTTCTCTCACTGCTCACTCGTCATGCAACTTTGCATTCGCTTCTGTCTTTGAGGAACAATGTCCTGTGTCACGGAATACGGAGACAATCGGTTGCTGGGCAAGGTCATTTGCACTTGCGTTTTGTTGTGCTGGGAATGGTCATTCCTTCCTTATGGGTATCATATAAAAATACTGCAATGCAATGCGAAAATATTGCTTAATTGCTGGAAACTTGATGAGTGTTCAGTTGATAGTACATACCATACATATGTCTTCACCTTTTCAGCATGGATAGTGGGGTGAGATTGTAATATAGGTCACACGCCAGGAAACGGTTTGCCTGTATGTTCCAGCCCATTGAGAGATATTCCTACCTGAACACAAACCGAAAAATAGTGTGCCTGCAAAGGTCGTGCACATTGTGTTGCTAAGTTTTGAACAATGGGAAATTCACACAAGTAACTTGTCACAGGGATGTAATCTTCTCCATGCATTGTGAACAGCATGGTGATATGCTTGGCATGTTTCACATGCATTCGCAAGTCATTGACTATCCTAACTCATCCCAGCCAGTGAACAGATTCATACACAAGCATTCACTATATGGGTCCCAAGTGCAACACGGACCTGAGATTTTGGCAGAATGTTTTTCATATTTGGACTTGTTGTCCTTTGTAAATGATTAGCGGCAATACACCAAATTCCCTCTTCTTTACGAAAATGAATGAACCTACACAGGAACTTCTTGAAGACTTTAAGGTCATTTGGATAATAAACTTTTGCAACTCGTTAGCAGTTGTCAATTGGAAGTGCTCGTACCGGGTCTGGCTAAAATGTAACTTACTAAGCTCAAGAATATCTTTATCTTCACAGTCTAAAACATCAACTGTAGACGAAGAGGTATATCTTGGTCATCTAAATAACCTACTCAGTGTGTCAGACATGATCATCCTGCTTGTATCTCCCTCAAAGTCAGGATCTTGATTTGTCATATTTCACTGCAGTTGGTGTGGTTTGAATTTTCTGAATTGTGACTGTACTGAGATCTGATAATACTTCTAACTTACCAATCCAGGTCTGCTGGTAGTTACCAAGCGCACAATTTTGGAATGCCAAGTTGAGCTTGCATTTTGACCGCAAAGCAATTCTGCCATCTTTCAGTATTGGTGATCCATTATAGACTGTGAGATGGGTTTCTCTGGTTGTACCATAGAGCAGCACTTGGTGAGGTTCAGGTGTCTCAGGATGTCTAGTGGCAATCCGATGGCACTAGCACTGTGCCAATTTTAGCTTTAATTTGTGTCACCCAACCATTTCAGGACATACTCATGAACAATTCGAAAAGCTTCGAATCACCTTATAACATCAACACAATGTATGAGATCAGCAATATAGGAAGCTTTGTCATCAACATGTTTTTCACTTGGTTGTTTTTGTATTCATGTGCCAGCTTAACACTATGTTGCGGCCTTGTTGCAGATGTTATTCTGTTTTAATGGGCACTGTGTTTCATCCTGCAGTCCGGCTCAGCTTTGGGAATGAGATTTCCTGAAGATGTGTGCCCTCTGTCCCTTGATACTAGATGCTTTACAAGTATCAAGAGAAGCTGGACAACTTATGAATAGGTGTGATGTATCACATCACCACAGATTCGGTTGATTTGGTGCATTTTGACCGTATCAATGGTGTGTGACAATCCTGTGGCTTTAAAAGGTGTATTTTATCCTGGGTATTTTTGAAGAGAGGTTTGAAGGCAGAGGCACAGATCAGTCTACCAGAGCCACTAGAGTAACCAGCTTGTGTGGCCTTGGGATTTTAAAAAAAAGTTGGAACAATAGAAGCAACCTGAATGGGTGTGGCCAAGCTCGCACAGAACCAGGATTTTTAGTTTTAACTTTCAGCAGTTGCTGTGGGGGCCTTGAAGTTATTTTTTCCCCTCTCTCAGTTACAAGCAAAAGCTAGGGCTTTCTTCCTGCTACAGGAGTTTGCATATCAGCCAATCTGTTTTCTGAACTTGCCTTTTGCGAAGGGTGCGTTTATGGGGTCTTACTATATTGGAACAATTAATTAGTAGTTACTGCATCTACTATTCTGTTAAATTTTCAAATAGAGTTAAGTTATTCCAATCCCTTCCTTCTTTTGTTGTATTTTAACTATCGTGGATGAATAAAGTGTGTTTTGCTTTAAATCCGGTAGTTTGACCAATCAAATTGCATTTGGAACACAATACCATGCATTCACCTTTAAAATAAGAAAAGGTTTGGGTCTAGACTGCCTTCTAAGGTTTTTGAGGAGCTTTGGTCTGGTCCATAACAGGTGTTAGCTGCACCTAAAGAATGTAATAATTGTTGGTCTCCCACGACATGTGTCCCCCCTCAGCCAATACGTCAGTGGTATAGCTCTTTGGCAAAAGTCCTTCAGGCAGTGATCCACTGAATAGACCTGACAGTTTCTTTTTAGTTGAGTCACACGCATGCCCTTTGCTGCAGCATCTTTTCGCAAACCATAAAACGCAGAAGACACTAAACTGAGCAAAGCTTGCAGAGGACTTGGAGCATCAGTAGACAATCTGCCCATTGAGTGTGCTCCATCAGGGAGATCATGGCTGATTGATAATCCTCAACTCCACTTGTGGAAAATATAAGTATATATGAATATGAAATATGAGTAAGTTATATTGTAACAGTGGTTATGAAATCTCCCCTATGTGTTGGGGTGTTGTACAATAGTGAGGCCTGTTTTGCACGCCGGAGGTCACTTTGCGTAACTGCTGCAGCAACACAGTGGAACATGGCATGGCCAGTCATCTGATAGATGATGAAGCAATGTATACAGCGAGTGTTGAAAGATAACTGTGGCATAACGTCATAGACCGAACGTAAACTGGAAGACAATTGTGGCAAAATGTGATTGGTTTAGGGGATGGAATGCAAGCTGAGTGCAAGTGGCTATGCTAATGTAACGGGCTTAGGGTGTGGCTATTAGAAAAACATAAGAGAGTAGCTCCGGTGCTTGGGGGCAATCAGCGAGTACTTCTCTGGTTGTCACAGCTTTTGTTTGCAAATAAAGGCTTCATGTTTTGAGAAATCCTCTGATCATGCGCGGTCCCCCACGACACACTTTCCTGCCTTTTCCCCATACCCCTGGACTCCTTTACTGATTAAAACAGTCAGATGGCAAGCTGTTTTTATTTCAGCATAGAGTTATCAACCTTTGACAGAGGTTGTCTGTTTGAGCAGCAACCGTGGATTCACTGCAACAATCAGCAGATTGGTAGACAGGCTCATAATTAATATTGATTTCAGAGTTGACAGAAGGCAGGCAAGTCTCTGGCTTATGTGCGACAGTTGTACTATTTGCCTGAAAGTAATTTTTATCACCTTTGAGGGATGAGAGAGAGAGAAATTTCTCAGAATTTTTAAAAATTGTCTTACTTGTTTCAACATGATTATGGGACAGACTTGATTGGTCCCTCGTTTTTCCTGCTCAACGGTTTTGTGTATTTTTCTTCCAGGTGAATAGTTTGACTCCATGGCAAAAGGGAGTTCTGTTAATTTTTCAATTTGTAAGATACCAGAATGAACGGTAATATTCTTCACAAGGAACAATTGCGGTTGAATAGAGTAGGAGAGGAGAGTTGAGACAGGATGGTGTGAATCTTCAGTATTTCACATCACACCTCTCAGACAGTACGTGGGGCTTAGCATACTGATGAGACAGACACAGAGAGTTGCACACTACAAACATCACAGAACAGAACATTTCAGCCTGACTAGTTCTCTTTTGGATTATTAACATTCCATTTACCTCCGCTCAGTCTTGCAGCACATCTTTTTACTGCTTTGTTCCTCTCATTAACATGTCTACACTCCTTTTGGAAGAATCTCTACTATTTGCTTCCACCACTTCCTCTAATAATTCCCCATTTTGACCAGTGTCTGAGTAAAAGAAATATCTCCTTATTAAATATATTAGAGCAATGTTTTAACAGGCACCTTGTCAACCAGCAATCTGATAAACAGGCAACAATTATATATCTCAAATACCAGCAGATCTGAGTATTTAGGCTCGAAATAAAATATAACAGTGATTTGCATACCCCCTGCATTATGTTTCAATTACAGTACTTACTGTGTGTTTTTACATTGAATTTAGGATATTTTTCAAGGATGCTGATGTCTCAAAGCTTCGCTTGGTCAGGATTGCTGTGTTAATGCAGACCTCTTGATTATCCAGAATATTTGATCAACCAGCAAACTGCTGGTCCCTTGGATGTCAGTTAATGAAACATGGAATATCTAGTATTTATGGGCTCTGGCTTTTGCATTCCTTCACATTTTCTCCACACCTTGCCCTCTCTGATCAAACGGCTTAATACTTAAAGCAAAAGAACTCTCACCAATACTGAAAAATATCAGCTTTCCTTTAAAATGGAGACAGGCGTTCCTCTCTTGAATGCCTGATTGCAGTGGTAGTTTATGCAATCATGAGGGCACGTCCTGTCCTCACTGCTGTTCCATCTTGCACTAACCATAGGAAGCTAATAACAAGGATGAACTTCAAGCTCATAGGGCTGCACTTGGAATGCAACTAAGGCCTCAATCTGGGAGTGTGCAGCATAATAACAATATCACAGGGTGCCTTTACCCCCTAAGCCATCAGAATGATAACCTATAATCCTTGAACACTGCTCTGAAACAGTCACAGAGTTTGGTTGGGAGACGTTCACAAGATTCACTTTATCTAAAACAAACCATATTAGAAGGGAATTCATTTATAAGCAACTCACTTATAAGAAAAGCCCCGGCTACCTTGAACAGGGATAATGCGGATTAGTGGGCAAGCACACATCCAAAAGGAACTGTTTGATGTTGACTTGCCAATCTAATTGCTGAAAATGTGTGCTGGCTGATAAACTCATCTGAAATCTTGGGAACATGAACTGTCAAGATAGGAAATGCCTGAGACCAAAATACTTGGGGAGTACAGCTGCTTCAAGAGAGCCTATATTCTGTTTGTAAAGCTGGCTTCCATGTCCCGTTGTGAACGCCTCATCAAACACAGTGACCATGTCATTGCTAGATACGATCATGCTATCAGTGACAAGCTACTTAACTGTGACCTTAATATTCTCCAGGCAGACAAATGGTAACTTCCTGTTGATTGCATCAGCTGGTTATACTGCTAGCAAATCGTTGACATTCAAACTTAAACCACAAAACTCTCAGAAGATCCAAACACATCAAATCCACTGGCTCTCCCTGGATCTATTCTACTGGTTACATCCTGTACCCACAAATCCATCAAGGGGAAAATGTGTTTGGCAAGTTTGTCTTTCTGCTTTGAGAAATAGGTATGGGCCATTGACAATGTGCTCAAATGCAAACATAGAAACTATAAGCATGAGGACACAATTTGGACCTTTGTCCCACTATTCAATGTGATCATTGATGATCCTCCAGCTCAATACCATATTCCCGTTTTCTCTCAGTCCCCCTTGAATCTCAAAAAAAATCTCTTTCTTGAATGCACTCTGTGACTCAGCATCAGTGTCTGCTATGGTGGCAAATTCCACAGGTCATCCGCCCTCCAAACATCATTTCATTTCAGTCAGAACTGAGACACTGTTTATTCCCACTCTCTGTATCTGTCTGGCACTCAATTCTCAAACCATGCCAGTACACTGCCCCCTTTCCCCTGTGCTTCAATGTTGCCCACTAACCTCGTATGAGGGATCTTATCAAAACCCCTTCAGAAAATCCAAATACTTCAAATCCTCTGGTTCTCCATTTATCTATTCTACTGATTACAGCCTCAAAAAAGATTCTGGAGATTATATTCCATAAATTCACGCTGACTTTGTATAATCTCATTAATACTTTGCATATTTTCTGTTATCATGCCTTTTATAATAAACTCTAATCCCATGAATGATGAGGCTAACTGGTCTGCATTCCTGTCTTTTTCTCTCCCTCATTTTTGTTTAAACAGTGGGCTTACATTTGCTACACTTGAAACGATCTGAACTCATCCAGACTCTTTAGAATTTTGTAAGATGTCCATCAATGCATCCTACATCTCCAAGGTCACTTCCTTTAGTACTGTTGAATATGGATTATCAAGTCCTGGGGGATTTGTCAGCCTTTAATCACATGAATTTATCTTGCACTATTTCCTTATGAAGACTGATTTCCTTCTCAGTTACTCCCTCTCATTGAATCATTGGTTCATTAGTATTTCCAGGAGGTGATTTGTGCTTTCTTTTGTGAGAGAATCAAAGTGCACATTCGAACCTTTTACCACTTCTTCACTCCTTGTTGTAAATTCCCCCATTTTTGACATTTGTCTCTGCTTATACTTTTCCCTTCATGTAATATATGGAAGCTTTTACAGTTGGCTTTTATGTTTTGCTGGTTTACTTTCATAATCCATTTGCTGATACCAGAGTGGTATATGAGCCATATGACCTAAAGACTGGCAGCTTGCATGAAAAAGTATCTTCATTAAATCGTTACAACGAGACAAAGTACTGATAGTGCCCATGAAAAACTCTGAACAGTGTCCAATATTAAAAGTGGTTCTGTGATTGGACAGCAATTGCTAATTAATCTTGAGTGGTACATGCTGTGCTGACAACCAACTTAACATTGACATTTAAAACACGTGATGAATATTTCTTATCCTCTGTTGAATTCTACACTGTTTCCAACCCTCAGGCTTGCTGTTTTTCTTTGGCAATCTTGCATGTCTCCGCTTTGTATCTAATATTATCCCTAAGTTATTTTGTGAGCCATGTTTGACCCACCGTGCCTATTTTATCAGCAGCAGCAAACAAC
The DNA here is from genome assembly GCF_020745735.1 of Hemiscyllium ocellatum. NCBI lineage: Eukaryota > Metazoa > Chordata > Chondrichthyes > Orectolobiformes > Hemiscylliidae > Hemiscyllium > Hemiscyllium ocellatum. The sequence goes on from NC_083419.1 coordinate 61,024,000, forward strand.
AGTGGGATTACAATTGCAATTGCATTCATCATTTTGCTTTTGCTCACTGTCAAGTTGAGCACTCAGTAAGTGGCAGCAATTGCAATTGCCATCCAGGAACACTTTGGCCCATTCCACAATCACCCTCAATGCCCCCTCTCATTTCCATGTCATCTGCCCATGCAAGCATAGGACTCACAACACCTGCTTCTAAAGACTCCTAAAAGAGGTTTTTCAGCCAAAACAGCAATTTAGTTATACTGCTTCCAAATTTGCTGTTCAGTATCATCTCCTTTACACTGGAAGACAGTGTACTTCAAGATTGTTGTTTGGATATATAGAACTTGAGTATTGTTAAAAAGACTCAAAAATGTTCACGTTACACTCACCAGTACATTTCACAAGGAAGACCAGTGGAAAGGGGAACAATGTCTTTATACTGTATGAGCAGAATGTGTTGATCGGTTGCAAGTGAATTCCAATTAGATGAAGTGCATTGTCATGGACAATGCACCAGTTAGATGATAACTGACAGGTAACTGCCAAGTTTCGCTTAAATTTAAAACAGTAGACTGATTGCTATGTCATAACATTGCCGTGAGGAATGAACCAGAGGAGATAGTTGTTTTACCTGAGCAAATTAGATGACAAGTTAAAAATACCAGGTACCATAGTGAAATTCATTTACCACAGTAATCATTTGAGAGACATAGGTAGAGGATTCTCTTGTCTTAGAACATAGAACAGTACAGCACAGAACAGGCCCTTCAGCCCACAATGTTGTGCTGTCCATTGATCCTCATGTATTCACCCTCAAATTTCTGTGATCATATGCATGTCCAGCAGTCTCTTAAATATCCCCAATGACCTTGCTTCCACAACTGCTGCTGGCAACGCATTCCATGCTCTCACAACTCTCTGTGTAAAGAACCCACCTCTGACATCCCCTCTGTGCTTTCCTCCAAACAGCTTAAAACTATGACCCCTCGTGTTAGTCATTTCTGCCCTGGGAAATAGTCTCTGGCTATCGACTCTATCTCTGCCTCTCATTATCTTGTATACCTCAGTTAGGTCCCCTCTCCTCCTCCTTTGCTCCAATTAAAAAAGTCCGAGCTTAGTCAACCTCTCTTCATAAGATAAGCCCTCCAGTCCAGGCAGCATCCTGGTAAACCTCCTCTGAACCCTCTCCAAAGCATCCACATCTTTGCTATAATAGGCAACCAGAACTGGACGCAGTATTCCAAGTGCGGTCTAACCAAAGTTTTATAGAGCTGCAACAAAATCTCACGACTCTTAAACTCAATCCCCCTGTTAATGAAAGCCAAAACATCATGTGCTTTCTTAACAACCCTGTCCACTTGGGTGGCCATTTTAAGGGATCTATGTCCCTGCACACCAAGATCCCTCTGTTCCTCCACACCGCCAAGAATCCTATCCTTAATCCTGTTCTCAGCTTTCAAATTTGACTTTCCAAAATGCATCACCTCGTATTTATCCAGGTTGAACGCCATCTGCCACCTCTCAGCCCATCTCTGCATCCTGTCAATGTCCCGCTGCAGCCTACAATAGCCCTCTATACTGTCCTCCAACCTTTGTGTTATCTGCAAACCTGTTGACCCATCCTTCAATCCCCTCATCCAAGTCATTAATAAAAATTACAAACAGTAGAGGCCCAAGGACAGAGCCCTGTGGAACACCACTCACCACTGACTTCCAGGCAGAATATTTTCCTTCTACTATGCTGTCAATATGCTGTTATTAACAAATACTTGTGTAGCTATTGCGCAGTAGCGGTGTGAAACAGTTAGCTTTACCTGTCGCTAAAACTTTGAGATACCTTATGTCCCAAGAACTGGTGGGATTGTATGAAGCAGAACCTTTCTTCAACCATTCGCAACAGACAAGTTATGGATTGTGCCCTACCCACCCAGGCTTGCAAAACACTTAAACAACGTCCAACATTATCAGAAGTGATTCTGTGATTGGACAATACTTTCTGAATAATCTCAAGTGACACAAAACCAATTTAAGATTGCCATGTGAGTTTGCGAGGTTGTATACTTACTTATACTGGAAGGTATATATAAATATAATGGGCCCTGTTGTTTTCAGGCACACATTGTCCCATTTAAACTCAACAAAATAGATGACAGCCATCCTGTGGCTCATTCCAGAGTGCAAACCATCCAAATCAGAGTCCACTGGCGAATGAAACAGCATGATCTTCTCATACAGCATAAACATGTTGTTCCCACTTTACACTGTGATTTCTTGTGAATGATCATGCTGAGACCAAGATGGTAAGTGTTAGCAAAATGTGTTTTATTTCCAGCAATACTCGTATACACACGGATTGTGTGACCATACGAAGAAGCACCTTCACTCAGCCTCTAAGTGTGGCTTGACCTGCCAGATACCTGTAATTTTAGCTCTGGGCTCATCTCATGCTCTGTCATTATCTTCCTGCACAGCTCCAAACAAGTTCAATATGAACTTGAGAGACGGTATCCTATCTTCCAATTACATTCTTTACAATCTCTTGAACTTAACGCTGAGATCAACAATTTTAGATGGTAACCTCTCCCTCCACCTTTCCTGATGACTGCTGTTAAGAGTGATGCTGTGATTCCCATTTATATCAGCTTTGAGACCCACCTCTCATTTCTTTCCTTGTGCAACCTCCATCCCCTTTGTTGCACTTTCAACCGTTTGGACATGTAATCGCTCCTGACATACTTAGCAATTGTCTCCTATACTCCCCTCTCACGTTTTCCCTTGCTATACTTGCTTCTGTTACTATGCATCACTGGGTTTTCCCAACTCTGGTGAAAAACCTGTGCAACAATTCTAGCATTTTCTGATTTTATGAAAAATTTCCAGCATCCAATGCTTTTTGCATTTTTGCTTGATCATCAAGCACCTCCCTGATTTTACTGTTTATTTATCATAAGCTTCCTTTTAAAACCCTATTTTTGGTTTGAACTTCTTGGTACATCGATAGAAAACATGTTACGCTTTGATATCCAGTTGAAATATGTTTAACCTTTGTAACAATTTGTATTTAAATACTAACACTTCTGGTTTGTTTGTCAGGCTTTCTTCCAACCAGTGGCTTGAGGCATTACATTTTTGAGCCACTAAATCAACTAAATTTTCAGTCCTCAATCTTTCATTTGGAATTCTTCTTCACATCTGTTCATTTTCAACATGAGGCGATGGTCACTATTTCCTATGTGTTCATGGACATTCAATGGATTTGTTTGCACTGTTTTGATGCTTAAATCTTCCCATGGCACTGCACCCTTCCTTATCAAACAAACAATATCCCAATTAAGGAAAGAGGGAAGAAGTGAGGACTGCAGATGCTGGAGATCAGAGTCGAAGAGTGTAGTGCTGGAAAAGCACAGCAGGTCAGGCAGCATCCAAGGAACAGCAGAATCGACGTTTTGAGCATAAGCTCTTTGTTCCTGATCTCTCCTGCCCCTCGGATGCTGCCAGACCGGCTGTGCTTTTCCAGCACCGCACTCTTCAATTAGGGAAACAGACCTGGCTGCAACTATTCACTAGTTTGACTGTGGACTCTTGTCTAAAATTCATCATCACAGCTCTCAGCAATACAGCTTTCTGCAAGCCATCTCATATCCAGGATTGCTTTTTTCCGTACCGTGTCTGATCAGTGCCATGATAATTTCAGAACAGAAAGAATTGGGTATCCGTAAATGTCAGATTGTTCTCACACAATGTACACCTCCACTCAAAAAAGTGGATCACTGTAATACTAGCAAGCCATAAAATTTGAAATACATCTTGCACCACTTCTTGCAAAGTAGCAAAGTCATACCAAGGTACTTTGAATGCATTCAAGCAGATAAAATTTGGTTCCAGGCAACAGACCAGGCCAGGTATCAACTACTTGATCAAAGAGAGAGGTTTTAAGGAATGACTGCCAGAAAGATAAAGGGGTGGAGAGTTTTACCGAGGGAATTCCAGAGCGTAGTGATGAAGCAAGCTCTTCATAGTGAAGCATTAAAATCAGGGACACACAAGCGGTCAGGATTGGAGGAGCACAGATATCTCAGAAGGTACAGCAGGACACGGTTATAGAGTTAAGTGGTGATGGAGACGCAAGAACACAGATTAGAATTTTACAACAAAACCACCGCCGGATTTGAGCCAGTGTGGATCAGAAAGCACCAAAGCGATGGGGAAACAGGACGCGGTGCAAGCTGGGAAACATGCAGCAGAGTCTCGGTTCAGTTTGACTGTACAGAAACTGGCAAGCTGGGCGGGAGAGAATGAGAACAAATTAGCTTGATGGTAACAAAAGGCATAGATCAGTTGCAGATGAGGGAAGGCAGGATATCAAAAGAATTTAAATTCAATGAATTAAAACCTGCTGAATTAATCCTATGAATGATCACATTAGGAGAGGCAGAAGCTACTACAGCTGATCAAAAATGACCAATGACCAACTCTTAGCTGTTGCCTCCCTTGTAACCCAAGCAGTGTGTTTGGGACGTAATCGACAGCTCATTGGAAGCAATCAACAGCCGAGACACAAATGTGATTCATGCAAAGCTGTCCATTGCTTAAGGAAACCTGATAGCAATTCAATTGTGAAACAATGTAAGGAAACATTTACTTCAGTTGTCATTGTTCTAAAAGATTCAGTCCAATTCCATTTCCTCGTTGTGATTGAACACTGCAAAGTGTAACCACAAACTCCAGTCCATTTAAAATCTCAAAATTAACTTAACTAGACAGAGGGCCTCTGTGCCTCATTATGATAGGAATGTAGGAGCAGGAGTAGGCCATTCAGTCAGTTTCTCCATTGAATTCTAGCACGCCGAACACTTCTTTCCACTCCATCAACCAGCCTTGGTTCCATTTTCCTCGATAGTTTTGCTAAAAAATCCCATCAACTTCAGGCTCTCAACTTACTATCGACGCTGCATCAAAAACAGCCTTTCAGATGAGTCAGAATTATGGAATTACTCCAATTCACATCCTAGATGGCAACTGTAGTCTAACTTTTCTGGTCCCATATTTCTACACGCACTTGGCATTTTGATTGAATCCTTTTCAGTCATGACAGGTTATGCTCACATTAGGAGTCAGCCTCAGTTTAACCTCCCCACAAATGTAAGCTTTACTAATGGGTACCTTTCCATGGAGGTAAGGGATCCATATGGGTTGCGTTGTGAGGCTCCACAAAAACGTAAGAAACACCCCGCTCTTTACAACAGGAGTCAAAGACATTTCAAAACCAGTACATCACCTCGACGTTCGGCGGAGAGGTCAGACCCACTTTTGGATCTTTCCAAGGCTTCCAGTTGTTAACTTACCCAATGACATGTCCAGAACTGAAGACCTTCTGAACAGGAGGAGAGAACTAAAAATCATCTTTCCTCTCAGATTGGAAAGCCTTAACCTCCATCCCCAATTCTCTGATCTTTTTGCATGATGTCACACCAGCCAGAACTCTTGTGAAACATGCACACCAATACTGTGTAGATCTGCCTTTCTGACTTAGCAATGCAGGTCTTACCAGTGACCTGATGCAGAGTACCACATTGTCGCAGGTGCCAAATTTTGGATGGGACGTTAAACCGAACCTCCCCTTTCACACAAATAGCTATACAGAATTATTACAAAGAAGAGTGGGGCAGTTCTCTGTTCGATGTTTATCCCCCAACTAACACCACAATCATCGATTACCTGGTGATTATCACATTGCCGTTTTAAGGACATTGCTATGCACATATTGGCTGGCTGGCAGTTATGTTTCCTGACATCACAACACTTCAAAACCATTACTCTGATTTCGAAGCACTTAACAAGATTGTGAAGGGTGTTATACAAACAAAAAACTAATTTTGACAGTTTGATTCTGTTATCCTTCTGAGCAGAACATCGTTACCCAACACTCCTCTCAGACAGTGCACTTCCTTCTTCCTGCCAACGTACAGCTTCAAACGCAGGAGTGATTAAACACTCACTTTGCCCAGACTACAAACAATTACACTTGCGTTTAAAAGGAAAGCCATCTATTTACCCACAGAGTCATCATTGTAGTCTAGTGGCCTGTTGCCACACAACACAATCAGATGGAGGCTAATTAACTCCAGTAACCCAGCCTCAAACCTCACAAGAACAACTAGAATTAAAAGCTTAATAGCCAAAGATTAGGAAGTGTGTTGTATCTGAAATCAAATGGAGAATGAGAGGCATGATTTAGTCCCTGTCAGGTCTGTCTTTTCACTCTGGCTATCTTTCTATGTCAAACACCAAGAAAGAAAGACTTGTACCAAAGTAGCACTGCTCACAATCCAAGGTTACCTCCGAATGCCTCACGGTCAATTAAATGCATTGTCAAGTGTACAAACCTGCTGTCCTGTCGAGAGAAAAGGTAGCCAATTTGCACAAAGCAAGGTGGCAGCAATTTGATAGTCAGGTGATAATATATTTGAAATGATGCAGGTTGAGGGATTCACCGTGACAACAGACAGAACTAGCTTGCTTTCCTACAGTTCCAGGTTTCTTACATTTACTAGAGGGAGCAGACAGGACATTAGATGTATGCCTATTGAAAGGTGGCACGTATGAAAGTGCAGCACATAGTGCTACTCCCCATTTAGACTGGCCTTTCCAGTTATTCGTCGGCAGCGAGATATCCCATTTGTCACTAGAGTGTTCGAATCTCTCAAGTGGTGAAAGACTTCACCCCACACAGTGAAAACCAGGACTCTACCCTGCGCCTGAAATCATATTCTGGGTCCACCAAGGCAAAGTTTTCCAAATTGCTACCAGAACATTTATTCCCAAAATGCAAATTATTTTATTCTTTCATAGGACGTAGGCACTGCAGATAATTCCTGCATTTGTTGTCCCTAATAGGCCTTGAGCTAAATGACTTGCCAGGCCATTTCACAGGGCAATTGCTATGGGTCTGGAGTCACATGTAGGTCAAGAAAGAAACTTCCTTTACGAAGGGCATCCATGTACTCGATGGGTTTTCCCAACAGGCAAAAAGTGAGGACTGCAGATGCTGGAAATCAGAGTTTAGATTAGAGTGGTGATGGAAAAGCAGGTCAGACAGCATCAGAGCAGCAGAAAACTCGATGTTTCGGGCAAAAGCCTTTCATCAGGAATCAGGTTTTTCCAATAACCCACAGTGTCTTCCTGGACAAACTCTTAATTTCACATTTATCAACCTAATTTAAATTTAACAACCTGCCTTGATGGGGTTTGAAAGCAAGACCCCACCAGCATTAATCTGGATGACTGGTCGAGTGATGTTACCATTATGCCACTGCCCTCCTTTGTTGCAGCCAATATCTATGATTGGATCAAGGCGCAATGTTCAAGCTTTAGACCGCATCTACTTTTGAGCATCAAGTTGGGATACTGTAGCAGGACTGTGCATCCAGATGTGCTAACAGACCTTGTAGAATTTGATGGGACAATGTAGATGTAGCTTAGCTCTGCATTGACATGGAAATGAACACAAGTCTGTATCACTAGCTCACAACAGAACAACAACTCAGGTCAATTAAAAACATATTTCATGTTGCCTCTCAAACCTGCACCACTGTTGTTAAATACGATCATGGTTGACCCGATTGTGACTTCAACCCACATTCCTAGCTATTCCGCTCTAACCTTTAACTTTAGCTTTCTCTCTCGAAAATGCTGAAACTCATTCACGATTTTTATGTCTGGAGCTATCATAGGCTTTCAGATGAGCAGTTTCACATAATGAACAAATCTCACAGTAGCTTAAGTTCAAATACAGTTTGTGTGCTCAAACTGAATGCATAAAAAGCAAATTCATCAGTTCCTAACACTGACATCATGCTCTTCGATCGGCACAAGATCCATAAACAAAAGGCTTAAAATAAGCAGATGCCATCTGATTTACAACATAAAATTGCAGGCTATCGCTTATCTCAAATTGAAATGATGAAATGTGACCCTCCCAACAATACAACACTGAGCAGCTCCTGCTGAAATCAGCAAGTTTGTGCAGTTTCTAAATTTGTTGACAACACAAGCCTCTTCCTTTACCTTAAGAAAGCTAAACAAAAAAAAGATTGAAAAGATATTTCTCATCCGAAAGTCCGTCAAATACCCACAATTAACGTGTTCAGAGCTGTCAAAACCCTAACATGTGAACGCCGAATAAATCTCTCAAAAGATTCGGTTCCAGTATTAGTAATTCAACCCATGCTTAGTAAATTACTAAAATTACAAAGATATTGCCAACTTCAGACTTAAAACAGCACAAAGAAGAGAACTTGGGACATACTGTACCTGTAGTAGCCACCAAGAGGAACACATTTTACACACCGATTCAGGTTCCAACAAAGAAATAACTAACATTATCCCTGGCAAAGCGACACAACTGGAGCTCTGAGGTCCCTGGGCTCAGTAAGAGACTTGTGACAGTAAATCTATGACAGCTGAGGCACCGAGACTTTCAGTGGCTAATTATAAGCAGCTTCGCTGTCCACAGATACAGGGAGCCTAGGGCAAACAGTCTATCGCTATCCGCAGCGTCTAACAGAACTGTCAGACAAATCTTTCCATTCTGCTGACAGCACACTACTCCCAATAAAACACTCATTCATTTTTGAGACCCTAGAAAAAAAAATCAATCCTATTAGTGACACTAAACCTGGCAATATGGTGTTTGCCTTATGTTAGAATCACAGAACACTAGAGGATGCCATTGAATGCTTTTCCTTAGAAATAAGCCAGCTCCGTCCACTGCCACATTCTTAATCACAATTTTCTTCTTCCTGATTTTATTTGGAAATTTAGACAAATGGGTGGAAGCACAGGTTTATCCAGCAGTAAATAAAAAAGACTTGTGGGCGTAGTCCCTTCTTCCATAACATCGGTTTCCTGCTTTTAACTTGCTCTTTGCAATCCTCGTAGTTTTTAGCAGTGCATCCCTGGCTGGTTATTTTATAGAAAGCATTAATCTTGTTGACACATCGATCTGGATTGGAATTGTACATGTTAAATCGCTTCTCTTGGGTTTTTCTACATTTGGCAAACACGCCGAGTCCATCTTCAGCTTCCTGTCAAGGCAAAAATAGTAGCCTCAGGCCAAACCAAACAGGTTTTAGGTTCAGGGCCCTGTTCTCCAATTTGATTGCCAAGAGGCCGGACACTTGCATCTCCCATTTGCTGAAGGGGACATGATGCTAGTCAGTGCAAAGATTCAAAAAGGTGGAAATGCAGCTCCTTCAACCTGGTGGACATTATTGGCTAACAGTCAGAACCCATTGAAGGCCCACTGAACCAGACCCGAAACGTTAATTCTACTTTCTCTCCATAGACGGTGCCAGGCCATACATCACATGACTTCAGGAAAACCAGCTGCCAGTGATAAAGTATTTTGAATGCAGGAAAGACTGGGACATGGCACAACAGCTTTAGAGGACAAAATGGGATACTGAGCAAATTAAGGAGATGTTAGGATGACTGGCCTAAAGCCTGGATGACCGTAAGTTTTGAGGAGCATCTGAAGGAAGGAAGGGGAGCTGGAGAGACCGAGATGTGTTGAGTCATACAGTATGGAAACACATCCTTTGGTCCAACACATCCATGGCGACCCGATGTCCCGAACTAAACTAGGGGAGAAAGTGAGGTCTGCAGATGCTGGAGTATCAGAGCTGAAAATGTGTTGCTGGAAAAGCGCAGCAGGTCAGGCAGCATCCAAGGAACAGGAGATTCTAAACTAGGCCCACTTGCCTGCGTTTGGAGTAAACCCCTGTCAACCTTTCCCATTCATGTCCCTGTCCAGATTTCTTCAAAATGCTGTTACTGTACCTGCATCTAACACTTCCTCTGGTAGTTCATTCCACATATGAACCAGCATCTGTGCGGAAAGAATTGCCCCATATCTCCCTTTTAAAATCGTTCTCCTCTCACCTTAAAATGATGCCCTCTCGTCGAACTCCAGGGCTTAGCACCTGCACACCTGTAGACTCGGTCAAAGTGGAAGTAATGGGTGGACGCACAAGGAGCTAAAAGTAAATGTGTAGGGTCACTGAGAAAACGAAACTGGTTTTCCTCAACTCGCAGACAGATAGCCTGTTCTGGGCTCAGTCAAATCAGCTCTTGATGTTTCAGCCGCTTAGGTGCTCATTGATGCTTCTACTCATGGAACTCTCGGTGTGGAAGCAGGCCATTCGGCCCATCAATCCACACCAATTCTGCGAAGACCATCCCACCCAGACCTACCCCCATCTGTGCCTGTAACCTTTCACTTCCCATGGCTTATCCACCTAGCTTGCAATACCCTGAACACTATGGGGCAACTTAGCTCGCTCAATTTACCTAACCTGCACATCTTTGGATTGTGCGAGGAAACCAGAGTACCCGGTGGAAACCCACGCAGAAACAGGGAGAACGTGCAAACCCCAAACAGACAGTTGCCTGAGGATGGAATTGAACCCAGATTCTTGGTGCTGACAGGCAGCAGTGCTAACCAATCAGGCACCAAGCCTCTCAGGCCTCTAAGGGTTAATTTAAACACTGTGATTTAAACAAAGAGCCAGTTCCTCCACCACAACCTCAAGTTCAGCAGATTCTGCAGTTGGATTCTGAGGAAGGGTCCCTGGACCCGAAACGTTAACTCTGATTTCTCTCCACAGATGCCGCCAGACTTGCTGAGCTTTTCAAGCAAGTTCTGATTTTGCCCCTGATTTTCAGCACCCTCATTTCTTCAGGTTTTGGTTTTGCAGTGGATTCTTGAAGAATTGCTCATCGACACAGCACACACAATGAAATAATGAAGAACATTTTTCAATTGAACCCAATTTTTTTTAATAACTGCAATCATTTTAAAACATTGGGGTCCAAAAGATGAGAACTTTCAGAGATATTCACAGTAACACCACAAACAACAGTTCACTAACACAGATCATTTTTCCTTTTAAAAATGACATGCATTTTTTTAAAAACAACTCACCACTGCTACTGTCCTGCTTTGTCAGGGAATTCTGGTGCTTTCCAATCTGAAATCGAGCATTGTGTGCAGTTGTGATCCCATTTAGAGGTTCAATTGCTATTTACACACAGACTGTTGGCACTAACACGTCTGGATGCAATCTGATCTATTCTCCAAGCCTTGAACAAATGAAGCCATGTGACTCTCTTCCCTCTCATTCTCCTCCCCTTCATGATTATCCCCATGATGGCACATCGCAATTCATCTTCATTGATCAGACATAAGTCCACCCCTTCCCGTCAAGGCTGCACTGTCAGAGTACTCAATTGCTGCACACCACAGAGCTTTCCAAAAGCAGCTGCTTTGTTTGTTTGCGGCCGTCATCAAATGTAATCCACACATTACTTCCTTTCCACAAATGCAGTGGGCTGAAGCTTCTTTTTGGGTCAACTTTAGTGATCTTTCCTAATGTGGTTCAGTTGACAGCACACCCAACACCTCAATCACACGATTATATTCTGAAAACTTGGGGTGGCATGGTGGCCCAATGGTTAAGCACTGCTGCCTCATAGTGCCACGCACCTGGATTCGATTCCACCCTCAGGCGACTGTCTTTCTGGAGTTCGCATATTCTCCCAATTTTTGTGCGGTTTTCCTCTGGATGCTCCAGTTTCCTCCCATGTTCCAAAGATGTGCAGGTTAGGTGGTTTGCCCATGATAAATTACCCATAGTGTTCAGGGATGTGAGGGCAGGTGGATTAGCCATGGGAAATGCAGGGATAAGGTATGGGTGGGATACTCTTTGGAGGATCTGTGCAGACTTGATAGGCCAAACTGTGGGAATTCTATGATTCCATGAACCTAGTCCAGTGGCTTGAGTATAAAATCTAAGAGGAGACCACCAATGAGGGAGGACTTCCCTATCATCGCTGGGAACAACGTGATTTCTAAGAAACACAAGTGAATTATCCAGAGTGCCCAGCTCATTATTTATCACTGAACGAATGTCATTGAAAATGGATTATCTGGCATTTTTTTTTTGTCTTGGAGAGTTTGCTCTGCACAAAACATATAATGGTTCCCTCCATTATAACAGGGCTATACTTCAAAAGTTCACAAAGCACTTGGAGATGCTAAGAGCATGAAAAACACAATAGAAATGAAAGACTTGTGTTCTCCTTTTGCACGTGGCGACCATCTTCTAGTTCCTGTGCACAATGCCTCTGTGAATGCAGCAGCCTGTGCCTGCCTACAACACCAACCTCCAGGCTTCAACTCAAAATAAACAAGCATATTGCAGAGGAGTTGAGCAACTCTAACAAACCAAAGCCCAACCACCTCATCCCTGATATCCAAAACATGACCATTACCAAAGTGGATAGAGGGATCAGGGTCACCATTGGCCAAAAAGCTGGGCATACATAGCTGGGTAGGTACTGGAGCTATACAGAGACTGAGGATTCTGGAGTGGGCTATCAATGCCTCACCTTCTGTAAACATCTAAAAAGCTGAAGTCTGGTAAATGTTAGTATTTACCACTTGCCCGATGGACCCCAACACAAAAATAAACAGGAAGCTAAATATCCTGGCCCTAGTATTCATTATCACCCCTCTAGCATGTGCAACGTGAACTTTCCATTGAAAATACTGTATCGACTCCACCTGCCTCCCCTCTACCTTACCTTCCAACACCAAGGTCTCAAGGAGGACAAGACCAACGTCATGATTCTTAGCATCTGGTTACACACACACACCAGTTCAGTCAGCTACCCACTCTTCTTTCATTAGTGCTGCATCAGCGTCACAATGAGTTCAGGGAAATAGTTTCTCAGAGAAACTAAGGCTACACAAGAAACATTTATTTGCCCACATAGCAAGGTCTTCCAATTCAGAATTCATAGTTTGTCACTAATCTGGCATCATCTAAAACAAATAGTATGATTGGCACTTCAACCCGTGACATGCAACTATTTTTCAATTCTTTCTCTGTGTAACCTGACAGACAGATGTAGTGTGGGTTACGCAGCACTGTGATCGTGAGTTCAATGGATAGGTCTTGAAATGACATGCTGCAACAACCCAATGGCTGGTGTCAAAAGATACGAGAGAGAAAAGGATATATCATCACAACAGAGAACAGTGAGGTCTGTAAGACAGCAACAGCATAAACTGTCTGCAATGTTTTTCTATCAATGAAAATGTGAAAACGTGAAAACAAAATCCTGCCTATGAGACGTACAAAGGGCACAAAGGACAAGTGGATCCTAACTTCTGCCCTCATTAGCACGGTGAATGGATCGGATCAAGGTATCATGGAAGCAGGCCCTTCAGCCCCATTGAGTCCATATCGACCCTCCCAGACCCAGACCCCTACTCTATCCCTATAACCCTGCATTTCCCATGGCTAACCCACCTAATCTGCCCACTACGTGGCCAATCCACCTCACCTGCACACCTTTGCACTATGGGAGGAAACTGGAGCACCCAGAGGAAACCCACACAGACACAGGGAGAATGCGCAAAGTCCACACAGACAGTTGCCCAAAGGTAGAATTGAACCCAGGTCCCTGGCGCTGTGAGGCAGCAGTGCTAACCACTCTGCCACACGAAAATGTGGCCTTAAGCAGTTGGGTCACTAATGTTAGGAATCAGCACACTTAGGATACAAGATGAGGACAAGATGATCAGGCAGCCTCCCACTGGCTGAGAGACAGAAAGGGTTGGACAAACTCAACAGGTCTGGCTCATCCATAGAGAGAGAAACCGAGTTAACATTTCCAACCTGGTATGAGTTGTTTTGGAAGTCCTATCCAATGATACCTGCTCAGTGTTCACAAGTGGCCAACAGGAGCAGGGAGTCATTTGGCATGGTTATAAACATCAGCACAGTCAGATTCAACTCAAGCATGAAAACTGGTGATTGAATGAGAAACCCGAAACATTCAGTCTTCATAGTTCATGTTGCAACAAGATTTAGTGTCTAAAATGGAAAAAAAAGTCATTCCAGCTATAGCAAAGATAGAGCACAATGCCATTCAGACCTGGTTAGTGCAGGATATTGCCCATGTAATCAAATACCATTGCTCTTCAGATTAGGGAAATATCATGAGCCAATCTAACTACATTTCACCTTTTATATATTCAGCTAACAAAATGAAAAAAGTGTTATGGTCTTTCAAGTGTAAGCATGTGACTGTGGAATGTGTTTGCGTCCAACGGAGTGCAAGAAATATTTCTTTCAGAAAACTAAGCTTTTCTTTCAAGCCTTCATGCTGGCATAAGGATGAATCAGATGAAAGATAAGCAGAAAGTGGGTGGGAATGTAGAGTCATCGGGTCAACTGTGAGCATATTAAATGACAGAGCAAGCTTGAGAGGGTCTACTCCTCTCGTATGTGAAAGACTCAACAGATACAGGCTTCGTCGGATATGAATGACCCCACCCCAATGCAAACTCTTACCTCCTCAAAGCAGCAGTCTGGCTGTCTTTAAGAGGAAATTCTTACAGGTCTTGATCAGTACTCCATCACCAAGTGCTATCCTAGCTGATGGTAATACTGGACAAGATGCATCCCAAAATGAAACTTTGGATTGAGAGGGTATAAGTTTTGCTTTTTTTTAAAAAACAATATATTCATAAGAGGCTGCTTCAGAAAAATAGCAACTTCCACCAGACATTGACTGTTTCAGCTCTCCACCCAACAACCCAAAGGCCTGGGAAGAACTTGCTGCCCTGCAAATAATTGCTCACCCAGGATCCGATACCTGGCACAGCGACCTACTAGCAACATCTCTGTAATACCAGAACAAACGCCAAAGTGAGAGTGAATCTCACAGCAACACTGGGTGGGTACCGTCCTGGGCAGCACAGCCAACACACCAGGCACTGCAACACTTGCCCAGATCTATCCATCAGCAGGGCACTGCTGCTCAATCTGGCTGAGGAATTGCCCCACAATTGTTGTAGGTATCCATCCCCTGGAAGTCGTGAGGATTATTTCTGGGATTTTGAGTTTCCTACATCAGCATTTGCCTTTTGGGAAACCACAAAAAAACTCTCCCTAACTGACAGCATGGAACCTAGTAAGCTCTACTAGAATACACTCCATGGTCTACAAACTAATGGCAGCCAAACGCCTTGATGGCCAATCTCTGGTTGACTGCAGTTGGAGATGTTTGCAATCTGTTAACGGACTTAAGTGAAGTCCCAGACTCCGGCATTCCATAGCAAAGCTGCACAGCATTCTTGAGGAAGCTCCAAGGAAGATGTGGCCACTTGTTCAGGAACTGCCTAATGGTGACTTTGATATGTGCCCATATACTGTCCTGTAAACTCCATTCCGAGTGGCACTACAAATATTCTCAGCTGACCCTGAACCTATCTCTTAAAACAACAAGAAATTCTGACTTCTTCTCCAGCCACACTATTAAAAAAATTCACAGTCATTTTTCAGTTTGCAAATCACAACATGACACCTCACAAGGATGTTAGAGATTATGATTCCGTCAAACTGCACTTTTCAATTCTCATCCATTTTCACAAAAGTCAACCGTGCGAGAAAACATCAAGTTCTACAGTCTTACCGAACAATAGGGCTGCTCTCACATTAGAGGGACACGACTGGTTGCCTTTTAATTTATTCCCTTAGTTGTTTTGTAGAAATTCTTTTCTCCAGGAGAAAACTACCCTCACATCTGACCTCAGTCAGACTTCCTTTCAACTGAACCCAAACATTTTGCCATTTCTTGGCTTTCCTTTGCTAAAAGCAATTATTCCAAAACCTAGAAGCTCATGTCCTCCAATGTTTCCTCTCGTTGTCATAAACAAACTTCTATTAACTCTGATGCATAAAGGTTTAAAAATCACAGTACCAAAAAAAACCTCAGTTAATTATTAAATCCCTCTGCAAAAAAACCATTCTCATCTTGACCTTTGCTCTCGTGTTATGGAGATTTTGCCAGTAGGTCACTGTGTGAGGTACAGGGTGTGTGATTATTTGCAGGACAAAAAGTTTACATAATTGGTTTAAATCTAAAATCGTAAACAAAATGATAATAACACAAGCAAATCACACACCTTCCATCAGAACTGCCATTTACAAACTGTTATAGTCAATCCTGGGCCTACAGGCTGTATTTTCCTGTACGGCCTAACCTTACAGCTGCTAATTATTGTACAGAAGTAATGCAAGTTTCATTTTTATTGTGATACTGTGGGATTTTCATCAATGTTCTGCCTCATGCCAGCTGAGAACGGTAGTTTTTCTTTTGCCGTCAGTCCATCATGTGGGACACATTGCCAGCCATCGCACCTGACACCAGCAAACAGTTAATTGAAAATGGCTCAAGGCTCTCAGCCACCATACTCTGCCATTAACACTTGGCTACAAATGCAAAGTTCTCTTTAGAAAACTAAAGTTTGCAGCTAATGAACACTTATCAATCTGCATAATTCATTAATCCAACATTAGATGAAGGCCTGATGGGAGAACTTAGTTCTGAAGAAGGTTCACTGGACTCAAAATTAACTTCTTTTTTCTTTCCACAAATGATACCAGACCGTGCTGAGCTTCTCCAGCAACTTCTGCCCTTGTTTCAGATTTCCAGCATTGCAGCTCTCGGTTTGTTCATCGATTTGTAGTGTTCATCCTTCTTTCTTCTCCACTGGAAGCTACCAGACATGCCAAGGACTTGAGGCATTTTGCTTTTATTTCAGATATCCAGCATTTGTATTGCCTTGCTTTTAAACAATCAAAACCTGATGGATCTGAGTCTTTGCTTGCTTCACTGTTGGACTTGTTCACGTTCCTATAACTTAAAGTTGAAAACTAGTCTGGCCGAGTACTGTTTATAACAAGGGGTCTCTGCTTTCTGAGCAGCCACATTTCTCCCCATTGGCCCAAGGAATCACATTGCACCCCTGCTCTCCATTTACTGCATTGTAGACGGTTCTCTATCCAGGCTGCTACTTGCCCCTGACTTTACATGTTCTGAGCTTAATGTATCAAACCTTTGAAAACCAAACAAATGACAATGTCTATAACATCACTCTCATTTGGTCTTCCTGTTATTTCTGAAAAATTATTCAAGAAGGAAGCTTGAATATGACCCTTCCTTTTGAAATTTATGATTCTTTTCATAACATCATAATTTCTTTGTATGTCCTTCGATTACATCTTTGAATAAGAATTCTAATATCGCCGAGGTGACGTTAATTGGTCTTTAGTTGCCTCAACTTGTTCTAGCTTCCTTGGTGTAAGATTGGATTAATTGTTTACTGTGCCTTTTCATATCTGGTCGGCATGGACGGGTTTGACCGAAGGGTCTGTTTCCATGCTGTACATCTCTATGACTCTATATGTAACTGTTCCGCTGCTAATTTGCTTACTATTTGTAGATGAAATCAATTTGGACCAGGAGTCTTATCATCTCCAAGTTTGATTAGGTTATTCTCATTTCCACATTTCTATCTTAAACATTTTGTTTTGCGGCTGAGATTATGTGGTGTTGAAATTCTGAGCCTTCACCATTGTGACTCCACTCAGACAGGCAGCAGCTCATTACAATTCTCATGTCCTGTGCCATGTACACATCCAGAGGCTGTTGCTAGTCAGTGTACCCTGTTGCACAGACTGTGTTGTTGAGATCTTACCAGACCCTCCCTTTGCTTGCCATTTGTTGGCTACAGCAATGATATTGCATGGACTTGGGTGTATCAAATGTTAGGAAGAATCAGTGGAAATGCTATGAGTTGATGATAACTTCAACCACACATGAATTTTCCATCTGGAAAAGCCATTGGAAAAGTTACACCTTAATGAAGTCTAATGATCTTGGCCTGCCCTGAAAATTAATTTTGTCTTTGAGGAAACAGTCATATTTTTCTTCCCTGTGATTGAGGAAATACATATTTTTGTTAATGAAAATACTGTGGTTGCTAGCGATCTGAAATGAAAACAAAGTGCTGGAAAAACTCAGCAGGTCTGGCAGGATGTGTGGAGACAGAAACAGAGTGAACATTTGGAGTCCAATGACTCTTCTTTGGGACGGAATAGAGGTGCACATGAGAAGGGTGTCATGCTGTTCGGAAAGGTCCAGATTGAAAAGTAAGGGATACTAGAGCTCAAAAGGAGCTAAAAGCAAAAGGAGATGGGTAATGGCTGTTGCGAAGTGACACAACATTAGTCCATAAAAATAGACTACTAAGTCCTACAAGCCTGCTCTGCCATGCAATACAATGATGGTTGATCATTCAACTCAATACACTGTTCCTGCTTTCTCTCCATATCCTTTGATCACTTTAGCTTCAGAATTACATCTAACTCCTTCTCGAAAACATTAATTGGTCTCAACCACTTTCTGTGGTCGAGAATTCCACAGGCACACCACTCCTTGGGTGAAGAATGTCTCCTCATCCGAGTCCTACACGGTCCACCCTGTACCCTTAAACTGTACCCTCTGGCTCGGGACTCTATTCATTGGGAGCATCCTACCTGCAATGATCTTAATAGTCCTGTCAGAATTTCACAGGTTCCTGTAAGATCCCCTGTCATTCATCCTAACTCCAGTGAATACAATTATAAGTAATCTAGTCTCTCTTCATACATCAATCCAGCTAGCCTGTAAATCTGCCTGATAAACATCTGTGGACTCCCTCCATAGCCAAAACACACTTCCTCTGATACAAAGACCAAAACTGTACATAATACTCTAGGTGTGGTCTCACCAAAGACTCTACACAATTACAGCATGGCATCCCTACTCTTGTACACGGACTCTCTTGCTCTGAAGGACAACATTTTTTTCTATTCATTGACAGGATGAGGGTGTTGCTGGCTAGGCCAGCATTTATGGCCCATCCCAGAGGGCAGTTAAGAGTCAACCCATTGCTGTGGGTCTGGAGTCACAAGTAGGCCATATCAGGTAAAGATGGCAGATTTCCTTCCCTGAAGGACATTAGTGAATCAGATGGATTTTTTTTTCTGACAATCAACAATGGATTCATAGTCATCATTAGATTATTAATTCCAGATTTTTATAGAATTCAAATTCTATCATCTACCATGACAGGATTCAAACCCAGGTCCCCAGAACATGACCTGGGTTTCTGGATTAACAATCCAGTGATAAGATCACTGGGCCATCACCTCCCCCTGTAACATATCGTTTGCCCTTCTTCAATATCTGTGGCATTTACACGCTTACTTTCAGGTGGTGTACAAGAACACCCAGTTCTCACTGCACAGTTCTCCCTTCTTCCAATCCATCATCATTCAGATAATAATCAGTACTCATGCTTTTGCTACCAAAGTAATTAACTACACATTTATCTACATTCTACTTCCCTTGCCACACATTTTCCAACTCACCCAACTTATCCAAATCACACAGCATCCTCCTCCCAGCTTACCCTCTCATCCAGTTCAGTGCTGTCCAGAGTAGGCATTGATAACAGGATGAAGTTCAACTCAACTGTGAGCAGAAACGTGAAACCAAGACACACTCTGGCACAGGGGGGTAAGAAAACAATATCAGAAGGGAGGAAAGAGTCTCAAGTTGCTGAACTCAATGTTGAGTTTGGAATGATGTGAAGTGTCTAATCGGGGAATAAAGTGCTCTTTCCCAGCTCTGTGCTGAATGTCTCCTGGAGATTCCAGCAGGCCTAAAGAAGAAATGTACATCTGACAGCAAGGTGGTGTATTGAAATAGCAAGCAACTAGAAGCATGTTCAAATTGCAAGCCCAAACTCAACCTCCCAGTCGCTTGCCATTTCAGTTCATCACCTTGCTCTCATAATCACATGTCTAACTTATGTCTATACACAGTTTTAGTTTTGTTTTAAAGTTCATCTTTAATTTCTATTGTAAACCCATTATTGCAATCATTCATTTCACATTCTGAAGGTTATTATTAAAGAAAGAGTTTTAATGCTCTTAAATTGCAGCTTTGGTTTATTTCTAAGACTACTTCAATGTGACTACAGTTCTGAAGCAGCGTCACTGAACATGAAACGTTAATTCAGCTTTCTCACCCCAGATGCTGCTAGACCCGAGTTTCTCCAGCGATTTCTGTTCTTGTTTCTGATTGTTTTGTTTTCAGTTTTCTGGCAACACGTGTTTGGAAATCTCTTGAACTGTGTGCCAGATTTAAACTGCTCTCAGACAAGGGGAAGTTCAGGCCACAGAGATTGCCAGAACCTTTTTGCGCAGCTTTCTTTCTGGTCAGTGACAAATGCTGTTGCCTCTCAGCTGATCACAAAATCCAGGCCTACATTTTGTTCCAAAGTAACGTCTATGATATTTATCTGGTTAATAAAAATTGAGGCAAAGCAGTTTTTAATATTCTTTGCCATTACAGAGGAGAGATTAATATCTAATGATGCCATCCCTTTCCTGATTTTTCTGGTTACTTCTCTGCACCTCTGGAATACCTTCCTATTTCATTTCCTTTACTTTGATGATTTAATTTTGAATTATCTTCTGACCATCTTATTGGCTTCTTCCTAACAATTTTGTATTACTGTACATTATCCATTTTTCATGTCCGCACTTGCATAGTGTATATTTTCATTTGTTTGACTTGACTCTCTTTCCTTATAGATCATGGAGTGACCATGTTGGCTAGTTCACCCTTTCCATTCAATGAGATGCATTTCTGCTGCACTCCATGCTTCACATTGCTGTTTTAGGTGATTGTTCATCTGTAAGTTTTTCCCTCATTAAATTCTCGTTCTGTTAAACTCAGACCCCTCCTCCAACTTATTCCTCCAATCTTTGTCTCACTTAGATGCTTCTCAACTTTCACCTCAAACCTTACTATACTGTGATCATTAGTCCCAAGATGCACCCCTGCTTTTACATTCCTCATCTTTCCTAGTTAATTTCCCATTAGTAAATCTAGCTTTAAACCCTCTCTTGCTGCGCTTTTTACATACTGAAACTGGCACATCCTTTAGTTCCACACTGATTTATTGAGCTATAATCCTGCTTTAAATCTCAGGGATGAGACTTGAATATACATTTTGAGATTCACCTGGAAGAATGCTTACAATGAAAAAAAGTTCATACACGAGAGCAAAAATAATAACGCAAAGGATTTGAATTGAAAAATATAAACTCAAAGGACCAAAATGGAGGACGCTAGCTGAATTCAAACTGGGGTTGGCTTGTAACCAGCAACTTGATTTCAGGGCATGTTTCATAATATTTGTAACTGATATGTTGACTACTCAGACCAGCGCCACTGCTAACAACAAAGGCAAAAGATCAAGATGTATTTATCAACCTCTAACTGAAAGCATCTGCTCAGTTAGAATCTTACTGTTGAGGATAATCAACATCTAAGCTGCATCTCAAAGACATTTGTCCATGTACTGAAAATATCATTTTCCCATCTTGTATGTATTCTAAGTATCACCTCCCAGTAAAATAACATTCAAGTCTGACCTTGAAAAGGCAGTGATGCGTTGGAAAACTTCTGGGATGTACAATAAGGATATTTCTGGTACTTAGGTCTAAGTCCGTGAAGAAACTCCCAGAATGGAAGACATTTTGTCACAACAAGCATGAAGAATCCAGCTGTCTTTTCATTCCAGTTTTCATATTTCGTCCCCAGTTTTTGAAATTGATCTGCATATTTGGTGCAGATGGATGTTTCACATACAGATCATTTGTGCAGGTATGTGAGATGCTAACAACGATCATGAAAATTGACAAGTATTGCTTACCTAACTCTGATCGTGAGAGCCAAATGAGAAGACACAAGCACTAAGTTAAAAAGGTTGGAACTAAACAGTCTTATTGATCCTGGGCATTGCAGGCCTTTGTAAGAGACTTTCAGCGATGAATGAATATGACAATGACAAAGTCTTCCCTGGACCGGCCAAACTCTCAAAATCAGACTTCAGAACAAAAGTGAGATAAAGCCCAAAAGATGTGATTGAATGAGGTCGTAGATTTGTTCGCCAAGCCGGGGTAGTTCACTGCAGACATTTTGTCGCATCATTTGATGACCTCGTCAGTGCGTCTTTGATAAAGTGTTGGTGGTCCATCCCACCTGGTATTTATGTGGCTCTGTTTGTTGATACATCTGGTTCTGTACCTGAGCGGTTTGTACACGGGGTCCAGTTCAATGTGTTTATTGATCGAGTTCTGGTTGGAGTGCCAGGATTGAAGGAACTCTCTCGTGTCTCTGTTTTGCTTCGGTTATGAAGGTTACATTGTCCCAGTGGAATTCGTGTCCTTTGTTGTGTGTGTGGAAGAACTCCAGAAGGCAGAAGAGGGACACCTATTCAAGGGATTTAAACGAAGCAGGTGTCCCAAGAGCACTATCCTCTGATACATGCTCAACAAACCTAAAGGAGGAAACACTACGCGACCAGACACGCAAGTGACTATACCATACATCAAAGATATATCAGAAACAACTACTCAAGCCCTTAGGAATCATAGCAGCCCACAAACCTTTCACCAGCTTCTCACAAAGGTTAAAGACCGAACACCCACATCCAACAGGATGAACATTATTTACAAGATACCCTGCAAGGACTGGGGAAAAACACTACATAGGACAAACAGGAAGAAAACTGATCACCAACTTGCCACTGCCAGACATGACCAGCACTCTCATTTTCAACCACACAGAGGACACAGACCCAACCGGGAGAACGTAACCACTCTAGCAGAGGCAAAACAGAGACATGCCAGAGAATTCCTTGAAGCCTGGCACTCCAATAGGAAGGTGAAAACAAGGACTGCAAATGCTGGAAACCGGAGTCTAGATTAGAGTGGTGCTGGAAAAGCACAGCAGGTCAGGCAGCATCCGAGGAGCAGGAAAATCGACGTTTCAGGCAAAAAGCCCTTCATCAGGAATAGAGCTATTCCCGATAAAGGGCTTTTGCCCAAAACATCGATTTTCCAGCTCCTCGGATGCTGCCTGACCTGTTGTGCTTTTCCAGCACCACTCTAACCTAGACCCCAACAGGAACTCAATCAAGAAGCACATTGAACTAGGCCCCGTATACAAACCGCTCAGATACAGAACCGCAAGTACCAACAATCAGATGGACAAACACCAGGTGGGATAGAACCACCAACACTTTATTGAAGGCACACTGATGATGTCACCTCGCAAGGCGACAAAACGTCTGCAGAAAACCACACTGGCTTGGAGAACGAATCTGCAACCTCATCCATAACCTGAGTTACAAATCTTTTCAAACACTCTGTATCTGAATGCTCAGTGCAGGATGGTGTGCTGCTTATACACTGAAAATATCTCTGGAATCAAATACTAATAGTTGCAAACAGCGTCCTTCCCAAAAAAAAATCACTGACCCCCACCTTTGAGGGCAGACCTGTGGTTTCACCTCATATGCAAAAGATGGCAGCTCAAACAAGGCCACACTCCCTTGATAATGCCCTCAAGTGTTCACCTACCTTCAGGGTATTGAAGTGAAATTTTGTGCTCTAAGAGTTCTGTGCCCTTGTGAATTAATATCAGAGCGGTCTTTTCTCATTCCACATTTTATACTCGTATTACTGTCACAAAAAGTGGCAAATTTCTGTCATTTTATTTACTAGTGTAACGTTTATCCCAAAATGATGTGGGCGCTACATTAATTTACCAAAAAAGTTCAATCAGCAGCATACATGCTAGTCAGATTGCCTCCAAAGTGTGTAGCAAAGGTTTGAACTGTGATTACAAGCTGGCTGTACATAACAACAATACAAATAATGTGTGAAATCAAAGTGCGATAAAAAGCCAAACAATAAAATCTCTCTCTCTACATCAGCGAACAGCTATTCTGACAACTGCTATCCACTTGTTTTGAGAGTCACTCCAGAGATCACATCCCCTCCACTGCATCAGACAGTTATAAGCTCAAACTCCGATCACATTTGAACAGCTGATATCATTATGAGAAGTGAGTGAGTGCTGCTTTTCTGGGCGATGTCAATGTATGGACAAAATTGATTTAATTGTTTCGGGGGTGTTAAAAGTTCTTGCGTTAAGCATAAATGTCACATTCAGACCAATATTCATTGCTCTCATATTCTTGTTGACAAAACAGATTAAATGATCATACTAGTATGGCTACTTGCACCAATATAAGCCGATAGCTATATTTGCCAATATAACTTTGGATATTATACAGCAGTAACTCATTACATGAAGTGTCTAAGAGGTACTCTGCTCTTGTGACTGAAATGCAATATGCAGGGGAGGATCTCTCTCTTTATCCTTTGGTCCAGACAGGCTGGTCAGAGAATGCACTGTCTGGAGATTTCTAAATTCTAAGCCAGACATAGAAAGCTTGTTTTTAAAATGAAGGTCACATTTTTCAAGTGGCTCCTACGTCTCATGGTGACGGACGAATGAATTATTGGGTTTCTCAATGAATTTTGATCAGCTGCAAGAGAAATGTCAGAAAGGGAAACAAGGGTTGAAGTGCAATTTGCTCAGAGGGACTCTGAACTTAGCAACAATTTCAGCCTCATTCTCTCTCATGCACATACACAAATATCTCAGCACTCGTTTGTTTTTGCACTTTTACCCATCTTTTATGCTACCCGAGAAGCTGCCCCTTCTTTCTCTTCATTCAAGTTTACTGCAACACTTAAAACAACACTGTTTCCTTATTATATTTCCTTTCCCAATTGTTCACTCTCTCCAAAAGCTTCTTTCCCTATGTTTGCCCATCCACTTTCTTTGTTTATCTCCCATGTTCCACCTCAACCACATTCCTATACCAACTGCAGCCATCATTCCTCCTTCTTGTTAATTATCTTGGTTTATTTACCTTCCCTATGCCTTTCTTGGTCTCTCGAACCTAATTTATCTCCAAACTTTGTTCCTTGCACTCTCCCCTTCTCTTGTTGGGTTTCTCACCATGCCCTGTTCATTGAGGCATTGTCTTTACCAGTCAACAGAAAATCAACATTAAAAGTAGCACACACTCATAAAACATTAGACAAATAGACCTACAGAAAGTAAGCAAGCAAACAGCTTACATTTAGACAGTAGTTTTCCAAATTTAGGATATGGAAACAGATTTTAGAAGGAGAAGGCCATTCCACCCATCAAACCCATTCTATCATTCAACAAGGTCCTGATTGATGCTTTATCTCAACACCAAAGTCCTCATACCCCTTGGAATGGTCAGTCTCCAGAAATGGGGTTTGTTTCTTAAATGCATTTAGTGACTGGTCTTCACAGCCTTTTATGGTAAAGAATGCCACTGATTAACCAGTTTGAGTGAATTTATTTGGTCTCAGTGGAAACTAAATTGATCTATCTGTATAATGAGATCATAACCCACTGTTGTAGAACACCCAGCCAGGGAAATCATCAGCCTAGCATCCAGATTTTCCTGCTCCTCGGATGCTGCTTGACCCTGCTATGATTTTCCAGCACCCCTCTAATGTTGACCCCAGCATCCAGTCTGTCCAGCCCTGTCAAGCATCCAAAAGTGCTCAATGCTCTAAGACTTATGACATGTAGTCAATGTAATCAATATTAAAACAGCAACCAATTTGCACACAGCAAGGTGCACAGATGGCAGTGTGATCATGTCCAAATAATCTATTTTAGTAAGTGTTGATTGAGAAATAAATGTTTGGTCAGGGCACCAAGGTGAAGTGCCCTGGACTTCAAACAATGCCACCATATGTTCGCCGAAAACAAAACTGAATGTCCTAGCTGAAAGACAAACCTGACGAGACAGCATTCCCCCAGCACTGCACCGAGACGGCAACCTAGAATTTGCTTCATTTTCTGCAGTGGGGCTTCAACTTACAACCTTGTGACTAATTTCCACTTAACACTCAGTGAATTGACCATCTCACATCACGGGTGGTCTGAGCCTGCCAATATCTGGGCAGCATGGTGGCTCAGTGGTAAGCACTGCTGCCTCACAGCGTCCAGGTTCGATTCCAGCCTTGGCAGACTGTTTGTGTGGAGTTTGCACATTCTCCCCCTGTCTGCGTGGGTTTCCTCCTGGGTGCTCCGGTTTCTTCCCACAATCCAAAGAAAAATGTGCAGGTTAGGTGAATTGGCCATGCTAAATTGCCCATAGTGTTCAGGGATGTGCAAGTCAGGTGAATTAGTTCGGGGAAAATGTAGAGTAATAGATTCAGGGAATTGGTCTGGGTGGGTTACTCTTCGGAGGGTCGGTGTGGATTTATTGGACCAAAGGGCCTATTTCCATCCTGTAGGGAATCTATTCTAGAACATAGAACAATACAGCGCAGAACAGGCCCTTCAGCCCTCAATGTTGCACTGACCTGTGAACTATTCTCAGCTCATCCCCCTACATTATCCCAAAATCATCCATGTGCTTATCAAAGGATTGTTTAAATCTCCCTAATGTGGCTGAGTTGACTAAATTAGCAGGTAGGGCCTTCCACGCCCTTACCACTCCCTGCGTAAAGAACTTGCCACTGACATCTGTCTTAAATCTATCACCCCTTAATTTGTAGTTATGCCCCCTCGAACAAGCTGACGTCATCATCCAAGGAAAAAGTCTTTCACTGCCTACCCTATTTAATCCTCTGATCATCTTGTATGTCTATATCAAATCCCGCCTTAGCCTTCTTCTTTCCAATGAGAACAGACCCATGTCTCTCAGCCTTTCCTCATAAGACCTTCCCTCCAGACCAGGCAACATCCTGATAAATTTCCTCTGCACCTTTTCCAATGCTTCCACATTCTTTCTGTAATGGGGCAACCAGAACTGTACACAATATTCCAGGTGTCGCCGCACCAGCGTTTTGTATAGTTGCAACATGATATTGCGGTTCTGGAACTCAATCCCTCTACGAACGAAACCTTACACACCGTATGCCTTCTTAACAGAACTATCCATCTGGGTGGCAACTTTCAGGGATCTATGCACATGGACTCCAAGATCCCTCTGCACATCCACACTACCAAGAATCTTTCCATTGACCCAGTACTCTGCCTTCCTGTGCATCATTTCTATTCTATCATTTCGCACACAGTAGGGTAGGTTAACTGTAGCCCAAAGTGAATATCTGGAAGTGAGAGGCAGCAATCTGAATTGGCCTAAACCTTGCTCTGAAAGCTTCAAATGTTTCTATTAGAATTGCAGGTGGTCAGATGAAGTTTTGCTCTGCTTCACAGACTTTTGGAAAATTGCGTGCAATTTTAGTCTCCTTCCTATCAGTAGGATGTTGTGAAACTTGAAAGGGTTCAGAAAAGATTTACAAGGATGTTGCCAGGGTTGGAGGATCTGAGCTACAGGGAGAGGCTGAACAGGCCGGGGCTGCTTTCCCTGGAGCATCAGAGGCAGAGGGGTGACCTCACAGAGGTTTATAAAATCATGAGGGGCATGGATAGGATAAATAGACAAAGTCTTTTCCCTGGGATGGGGGAGTCCAGAACTTAAAGGGCACAGGTTTAAGTTAAGAGGGGAAAGATATAAAAGAGACCCATGGGGTAACTTTCTCAGGCAGAGGTTGTTATGTGTATGGAATGAGCTGCCAGAGGAAGTGGTGGAGGGTAGTATGATTGCAACATTTAAAAGGCATCTGCATGGGTATATGAACAGGAAGGGTTTGGAAGAATATAGGCCAGGTGCTGGCAGATGGGTCTAGATTGGGTTGGGATATCTGGTCAGCGTGGACCGAAGGGTCTGTTTCTGTGTTGTACATCTCTATGACTTTATGACCTACAGTTGAGACAGCCAGCAAATAATTGCTGCACTTGAAGCCTTGTTCCCTCTCGCGATCGTCACGGGAGAGGGAAGAATTGGACAAGTACAGCACAGAAGAGGGTTTTATATTTTGCAAATGAAATTTCAAGTTTGAACCTTGTCACTTGAGCATAGCATGAAGACCTGATCAGCCTTGTGCCCTTTCAACCTGGTTGCCAATTCCCAAAATGTAACAACATTAGCTGCTTTATGAAACTCAATTTAAGACTATTAATTGTTTTTTCATCTTTGACTATAAGTATCGGTGTGAAATGGACCCTCAACCAATTTATTTCTTCAGAAGCAAATGGGTTCCATCAAATGGTCAGAACTAACTCCAAACCATGCAGGGAATTCATTCTGATATGTAAAGTGGATCATTAATTCTACAGACAGGCATTCATCAGGGATCTAGATGTCTAGAAACGTATTTAGGTGCTGAGGGAAAATCAGGACCTGATCACAGCACAAAGCAAAATAGCTAATATGCCATATGAATATGATTGCAGTTGCAAGGTAATGGAGCAGAATATTATTTTGCTCACCAATAAGTCAATTACTGGGCTCTAACTGAGGCAATCTATTCCACATATCATTAATTTGGAGCTTAAAGGCACAAACGATCAGCTTTTTCAATAAGAATTGGTCCTTCTGCTCAATTTTAGCAGCAATTTCTGCAGTTGCAGTGGTTTCCGTCAAGTCAATGTGCAGATGATTGTGGAAAATGCAGCCCTGTTTATGAGTTCAACAGTTAACAATCCCTGGGATGCGCACAGGAAAGAATTTACTTTAAAATCAATAGTGGGCATTTTGCTATGAAAATGAAAATGGTTCGACTGTAAAAACATGGGTTGGGCACTCATTGAAACACAATTCTATTCTTTTCTATATCATGACAAATACAGTATTCACCACCATGCCACTACACTTCTTAACGACATCACTCCGCACACCACTTAACATACCACACTGCCACATCCATTATATAATTGACTGGACCAACCTCCACCTGGCATGCTTTCTTCAAATGTTTATCCAAGTTTGCCAGCTAGCAATTCAATAGGTGGCATCACTGCAAATGCAGCAGTATAACACTGGATTCAGGTGGCACCCAGTCTCAGGCTGGAGGAGGCATATGAACCAGCGTGGAGCATCATTACAATACGATGCTAAACCTGGCATCTCATCTTGGCCATCAATGGAGGGGGGAGGGGGAAATAGAATGTATCAGTTTTTTTTGCAAACTCCGACATCATTATCTCTTACGGCACTGATTGCAAAGGTTTTCTCAAACCTACATCTGACCCAAAGCCTATCTAAAAGCTGTCCAACTCCATCATGGAGATATAATCCCACCTAGTCCTCCTCTTATCCCGAGAAACTTGCAAACTTCCTTGGCACCTACAGACCTCCAGCACCGCTTTCAAGTTCCACAGCACTGACTACAGTTAAACACAACTTTCAAACCCCTCAAATATTTCAATTAATCAGCTTTTTACATTTGAGGCACACCATAATCTAACCCTTCATAGGAAAACAAAACTATTTGAATCTACTGTTACGCAACTAGAACTAACATAACTATATAGACGGACTCTAGTTATCAAATCATCAAATATGGAGAAAGGCTTTTGTTTACCGTTCAGCTTTTCAAATCTTGATCATGTTTGCTAAACGTAAATGCTTTGGCATTTCATATTTGCAACTTCTTAACAGCAACTTCAAAGCCCACACAAATTGGCCTTTTAAATCAATCTACAAAAATGATGCAAAGTGCAACTATGTGTCGAAATGTTTTGCAAGCGCAATGTATCTAACACAGTGCCAAAAAAAGTGTCTGCATTGTTGAGATGAGCCAGTACAAAATAAACACAAGCTCAGCGAACCTGCTGTCCCCAGTTGCTACTATTTCACAAGATGTCACAGCCATAGTTCCTGCAGTTCGATTAATCTTTTTGTATAGCAGACAGAGATCAGTGTGCAAACTAGAACTGCTCTATCTGAAAGCGGTGATTCCCCTTTCATTGCAGTTGGAGATAATCGCTATGATTTTGAAATGCTTTTCTTCCTTCAGCCAAATACAAAGGACAGTTTCAAACTCATTAAGTTGCATCATTTAAACTTCATTAAAGGTGTGGTATTTTCTCATTAAATCCAGCACGCTTCAGTGGGTCAAAGGATTATTTGTTGGAACAATTAAAATGGAGAATTTGAGGACTTTGCAGGGTGCAGCGCAACGGTTAACATTTACCACAACATCAGCCACGCAGAGTCCTGAACACATGAAAATCAGGCGAGAAATTCAGACTCCAGTTTGAAATGAAAAGCATATTTTTTTATATAGAGTCATAGAGGTGTACAGCACAGAAACAGATCTTTCGCTCCAACTCATCCATGCTGACCAGATATCCCAGCCCAATCTTTTCTTTGATTGAGACAAATTATAGACTTTATCTCCCAGTGCATGTGTGCTCATAGCCAGATA
This sequence comes from Hemiscyllium ocellatum, assembly GCF_020745735.1. Classification (NCBI taxonomy): domain Eukaryota; kingdom Metazoa; phylum Chordata; class Chondrichthyes; order Orectolobiformes; family Hemiscylliidae; genus Hemiscyllium; species Hemiscyllium ocellatum. The sequence continues at coordinate 61,054,140 of NC_083419.1, forward strand.
ATTTATGAACACTTACTCCCCAGGTTTGTCCATTCGGAAAGGCCACTTGGCAAGGTGAGATACAACACCTCGGAGAAATACTTCCATTTATTCAAGGGTCTAGCATATGTGTCGAAAACATGACTGGCTCCATCAGCTTCCAATTAGGCAGGATCAATTCCTCTGTGTGGAATTAAGTCCCATCTAATGACAGAGGCTGGATCGTCAGAGGCCAGAGCTCTTGCACTTAGCAGCACCATCAAGATGGCCAAGACTGCTGCCAGGTGAATAGTCAGGATTGTGGGGATAAAGTGTTTTTATTGAGCAAGGTTAGCTTTGGAACTCAGGACAGGAAGGTGTTTGACAGTGGCCACCAACCTCGTGTTATGTCCAATTTCTATATCATGCACAAACAATCGTGGGTATAAGTCTCTGTTCCCCCCCCCCCCTCCCAAATACCTACCCACCCGGGCTGGCTTACCAGCAGAGTGCACGTCACGCCTGGAGCTAGGGTAATCGAGTCAACTGATCATTATTTGACAAGTCAACAGGCGCAATTGGCAGCGGGAAGGTAGAAATCAGTCTTTCTCACCCAGAACTTGACTCGGGTGGAGGCAGGAAGGCCACTGGGTTCAAAGACACCGATGAGCCACTCAAGGAAGCTGTCTTCTCAGCTCCAGAACGGTCATTCCCGATGGAACTCGACTCCCCAACTGAGGAAGGGGAAAGCAAATGGAGATCCGAGTATGGCGATTCACAGGACACAAACATTGAGTCCAAAAGACTCATGGACCGTCTCATGTCTTCACAAACAGATGGCAATGCAAAGGGGCAGTAATGTTTCTTTTGTGTAGAGTTTTAGTCAAATTACACAAGGGGCACTTTATGCACAACACCTCAGGAAAGAGATAGATGATAGACTACATGGGAGAGACGGCATAGAAATAGACAACATATGGTAGAATCCCTACAGTGTGGAAACAGGCAAGTCCACAATGACCCTCTGAAGAGTAACCCACACAGACCCATTCACCTACCCTATTATTCTACATTTTCCCCTGACTAATGCACCACACCTACACATTCCTGAACATTACAGGCAATTTAGCATAGCCAATCCACCTAACCTGCATATCTTCGGATTGGTGAAGGAAACCGCAGCACCTGGAGGAAATCCACACAGACACAGGGAGAACTTGCAAACTCCAAACAGACAGTCACCCAAGGCTGGAATCAAACCCGGATCCCTGGCACTGTGAGGCAGCAGTGCTAACCACTGAACAACCATGCCCTCAGATTTACGTGAGTGATAATCACGGTTTAATAAGTTAAATTGGCATGAAATATGTAACTTTGGCCCACCACAGAGATAATTCAAGGAATAGAACCCACAATTTAATGGCAATAGTCTACTTCCTGACACTAGCAGATCTACATGCATCTAACAAGGGGCAGGCCACCTGAATAAAAACTTGTTTGCTTTTACTTCAAACTCTCATTTCAAATGGGCAAGCCAAGTACCTGCCATCCTCCAACTGGCAAGAGTAATCTAGTGGTAGCCTCCTATAACCTCCAGCAACCTCCAGCAGAGAGAGACAATATCCAGCTGATGCCAGTTTCAGTGCCAGTGATGGTTTCTGCTCTGCTGCTGGGGTCCTTGCAAGAGTGGTAAAATATAGCTGAGGAAGTAGGGCCCCAGTATATTCTATAAAACACAGAAATACTAGACAATGAATGCCTTCAACAAGAGAGAATCCAACCATCACCCCTTGACATTCAATAGCATTACCATTGCTGAATCCTCCACAATCATCTTCCTCAGGGCTTGCCATTGGTCAGAACCTGAACTTGACGGGTTATGTAAATACTGTGGTTACTTGTGCAGATCAGAGTCTGTGAATTGTGCAGCAGGTAACTCAGCTCCTGACTCCCTAATGCCTGCCTGTCATCTATACGACAAGTCAGGATTTGACTGAATATGCTTCACTTCTCTCGGCGAGTGCAGCTCCAGCAACATTCAAGAACTTTGATACCAGTCAGAAATAAAAACAGCTCAGCTCGCTTGACTGGCATCCAAAGGACCACCCTCAACGTTCACTCCCCCTGCACCTCAGAAGCAGTATGTACCTTCTACAAGATGCACTCCCCAGAGCTCTTCTGACAGCGCCTGCCAAACTCTCATCCTCTACCACCTAGAAGGACAAGGGCAGTAGATGCATAGGAACACTACCACCTGCAGTTCCCCTCCAAACCACATACCATCCTGACTTAGAAATATATCACCATTCCTTTACCGTCGCTGATTCAAGTGCTTGGCTGGAACACTGTGACAAGCCAGAGAAGCTCAGCACAGGTTGGAAGAACAGCATCTCATTTTCTGCTTAGGAACCTGCAGCCTTCTGGATTCAACATCAAGTTCAACAATTTTAGGCTTGAGCACCTTCTCCCATGTCTTTCCAACACACCGAACCTTGTTATCACATGGGCTGCTACCACAACCAGCCTATCATAGGCTACTAATAGCTCCCATTGACCTTTACCCATTTCCCTTGTCTGTTCAACTGTGTTTCTTACTCTTTAGGCTCTATCTTCGCCTATTGTTTACTTGTCCTTCCCTCCCTCCCTTTCCTCACCCCATCTTTTGCATTAATATGAACATTTTCCGAACTACCATCCATTCTGAAGGGGGGTCACTTTGCTTTCTCTCCTCAGATGCGGCCAGACCTGCAGAACTTTTCCAGCAGTTTCCATTTTTGTTTCTGATTTTCAGCGTCTGCAGCTCCTTGTGGTTTTTGTTTACAGTAAAACTGGCAATTAAAACACACTGGTCTAACTCTTCTCAAATACGTCAAAACGGAACTCCAGTACATTCCAACATCCTGGCAGAGTTCTGTCTTTTTATCTTGTTCCTTCCTGTTTTGCTGATCTTCATCTCATTCATAAAAGGATGAAGATTTTCTTACCTGACAAAGCCAAATATGGACATTGTGTTATGATTCTGCAACATGTCACTACATAGCATTCCAAGTCTATTGCTGGTAAATGTTGATCTTAAATTACCTTTGCTTCCTGAGTATTCATGTGTGGAACAATGAAGCCCGACATGCCACTGATGAAATGAGGTAGACGCCTAACAGTAAGGTACAGAGGTTCATGGAGTAGGTCCATGAACAGGACAGGACATGGTTACAAACTGCAAAGCTGGTTTTGTATCTCTCACATTTCCCTTGGAGATGTTGTGAAATGGTGGAGTGAGTCGCAGGCTGGTTCATAAGAGCATGATTTCCACACACACACAGCCAGACCCATCCTCATACCAGCCGATTGAATGCCTCGCCCCATAATGCCAGGCAGCTTTACAAGTTCTCACAGCAGCTTAATGAAGTGCAGCACCTCAGACCAGATCACCCCCACTCGAGCTCAGTAAATTCAGGGACATCGGTATGCATTCAGGCATCCAATTCAAACATGAGGTCAAACGAAAAAGTATTGTCAAAACCATTGGTCAGAACCCCAAAGTACTGTGGATGCATTTCTCTCTTAATTCAGCACATGAATTTTATTTTTAAAAAGAAAACTGCTTCAGATACAATACTCCATGTGTAAAAAAAATGTCTGTGTGGGACCAATGGGAGAATCTATCCCTGTCTAGTGACTGCAAAGGTAATAGGGGGCTGACAACTTCCTGCTTACCAGTAATTGGTCCCTTGTGGATTATCCCCCAAGCTGAAGGCACTTTCTGCATTTTTCCTTTGAAGGATGCACAAAGACAATATCAAAAACATCAGTTTTAACTCTACTGGATTGGACTAGGGGATCTGAACATTCCTGTAATGTACTGGGCTGGGTTCAAGCTAGCATGCTGTGAAGCTCCCAGTCAGATACATGTTTCTAGTTACCCATCTGGAAGGAAGGCCCTCTCACTCCTTGAGTTCCAAGCCAATATGAAAAATAAATCAGGACAAAGGAATCTCAGTCAGCCTAGAGAAATCAGGATTTGGAGATGCCGGTGTTGGACTGGGGTGTACAAAGGTTAAAAATCACACAACACCAGGTTATAGTCCAACCTGATGGACCCGATGAAGAAGCGTCGCTCCGAAAGCTAGTGTGCTTCCAATTAAACCTGTTGGACTATAACCTGGTGTTGTGTGATTTTTAACCTAGAAAAATCAGGTGTCTCAAAAGCCAACTGTTTAACCATGAACACTATCTAATCAATTCAACAATTAATCCATATGCATTTATTCAACATTTTTTTTAGACTCACGTCTTATTTTTAATAAATGTGCATGTTGTATTACTCATTTTTCTCACTTTTAGTAACTAATAGACTGACTGTTCTTGTTAATTCGAAAATGCCTTGGCAAATTAGCTACTTTTGAAACGGATGATTATTTGGTCTGGGAGAAATGTTTCCACGAGGAAATGGACCTTTTGCAAATTTGACTTGCAACCAGCTAAGGGGACAAAAGAAGGGGAGTCAGGCAATCCCTCTACACCCAAGAGGTATAACAAATTGGAGAAACATGCCCAGGGTCTGTTCCTAACAGTGAACTGGTATGAAGAGCTGAAATAGCCCCCAGAATAGTTTGATGGAAGATCTTAGAGTGATTTTTAAAAGGCACAATCCAATGTGGAGTTCAGTAATATAAGCCCTAGAATGCCTGCAGGAGAAAACAAGATCTGATATGGTTGCAACATCTCAAAGTAAAACATTGGCATGATTTAGTTCTGCAATGGGCACTATACGGGGGTGGGGGGAGGGGAGCAAGCGTGAAACCATAATCCTATTGTTTCAGGAAAGGAAGGAAGATCTTACAGAAACAACAAAGCTCTGTCCCCACCAATGTTTTGCTGTAGCCAAACGTATCCAGAAATAAAGAGAACCAGTTGCAAATCCATCCTTTTTACAATTGACAATTCTCCCCCTCTCTACAGGTATTCATCAAAGCAACTGATACATGGGGAAATATTCCAACATGACTAAATTAAAACTGATCACAGGAATTAGACTATTACATAATTCTTAATAGTGTAACTACATTACATCTAAAGGTACGTAATTGCTGCTTGAGGTATTAGGTATCAACTTAGAGTAAGTGCATATTACAGCTACTAACAGTATTCATGACAAGCAGAGAATCATAAGCATAACTGGTTGGGATAAATGACAACACTGGACGGCTCTTCCTCGGAACAGTCCTTTATACCCCAAAGGGTAGAGTTTACCTTGTAGTAACTCTTTCCCGTACTGACTGCCTTACACAACAACTCTCAACAAATACTTCCACTCACACATTCAAGAAAGGCTGAGGTCTTCAGACAACTCTGATTTCATTTGTTAAGAAATGAATTGAGAGCAAGGTATCAGACCTTTGGATTTCTTAAAATAGAATCCATAGAATCGCTACAGCATAGAAGTGGCCATTTAGCCCATCGAGTCCACACCGACTCTGTGAAGAGCTGATCACCCAAACCCATCTCTATCTTTGTAACCCTGCATTTCCCATGGCAACCCCATACATCCACAATGGGGCAATTTATCGTGGCCAATCCGCCTAACCTGCACATCTCTGGACTGTTTCAGAGGAAACACACACAGACACGGGGAGAATGTGCAAACTCCACACAGACAGTCACCTGAGATTGGAGTCAAACCCAGTGTCTCTGGTGCTGTGAGACGGCAGTGCTAATCATTGAGCCTCTGTGCCACAGTGGAATACCCTCTTATTCCATTTTACAGACTATACAGCCGTTAAGTCTGTTTCTCAGAGTTCAAAATAAACAGATTTTTAAGATAAAAATACTGAAGCTGAATCAAGTATTTTTTTTTCCCTGTTTCCCAGGTGACACACATTATTGCTCCATACCTGACTGTAGTGTAACAGCAGATATCACACCCCAGATGTAAATTCTCAATTAGTTCTTTGCCCTTTCCAAATCATGCAAGATGACATCCTGTCCCTGCACTAGGACACACTGGGCCACGGACCTCAAGATTTTCTCTCTACAACCACCCCTCCTACACAAGTCTACATCGAATACTGCGAGCAGCTAATTAACAATTGGTCCTTCACTAGAAATCTATCCCCCTTCCCTGACCACATACGAACTGCATCGGTGGATGTGTGAAATTCTAATAAATAGCAAGGCAAAAGAAAAAAAAAATTCCTGAAGCAAAGCATGTCATCAACATTGCAAAGAATTTGCAATCACTTTCCTTTTCCTTTTCATTTGTAATATTTGAATGAAGTCAGTCTCTACTGGCTGTGACAATAAAACAGGACTTGTGTTTCTAAGTGCCACGCTGAATATCAGATTGCGTTGGCCGATCCGGTCAGAGTTTTCTCATGGTCTGAACGACAAACTGGTGGCTTTTTGGAGTCACCAGGGTGACACTGCGCCACTTTGTTCTTCTGCAGTCCCACTCCAGAACCAAGCAACAAAACATTGACTGGCCAGTAAATCAATGCTCAGTGTGAATAAAGGACTGAGCACACAGCTCAGCATCTGACCAGCCCACAGACTGAGGCATGCACTCAGTATTGAAGCAGGGCCATCTAAAGGGTTCAAAGCATTACAAGCCTAGATTTTAATTTGGAGGGGGCTGATAGTTAACTCTGATCCAGCTGCATTTCATTTCAGATTGGTTTGAGAGTTCAGTTTACTGAAATCTTCCACATTTTCAAACATGTATCCCAATTGCCAGTAGTAGGTTTCACTTCCTCTGAAGTATATGTGATAGCTGTTTTCAGTGTCAGAGTAGTGTGAAAGCAGGCATTCGGCCTATCGAGTCCACACCGTTCCTCTGAAAGCATCCCATCCCACCCTGCCCCCTCTCACCCTGTATTTTCCATAACTAACCCACCTAGCCTGCACATCCCTGGACACAATGGGCAATTTAGCATAGCTAACCTACCTGACCTGCATATCTTTACAAATTTCAATCAGATTCCCCCCGCTCCCACGACACCCCGCCTCCCCCCACCCCAGCTCCCAGCTTTTCTAAACTACATTAAGTAGAGAGACAGAGTCCTCAACCACTCCTCTTATGACCAGTTCTTCATGCCCAAAATCATTCTTGTAAGCCTCCTTTGGACCCTCTCCAATGCCAGTACATCCTTCCTCAGATACAGGGCTCAAAACTACTCACAATATTCCAACTGTAGTCTCATCAGAACTTTACACACCCTCAGCAATACATCACTGTTCATATATTCTGGCTTGTGGAGATTGAATGCTAACATTGTATTTGCTAACTGAACCTGCATATTAACTTGAAGAGAGAGTCCTGAAGCAGGACTACCAAGTCCCTTTGCGCTTCGGATTTCCAAAGCCTTTTCCTATTTAGTACATTATCTACATCTCTGGTCTTCCTTCCAAAATGCATAACCTCACACTTTCCCACATTATCCTAGCCTGTCCAAGCCTCCCTGCCTCAGTGCCATTCTCTTGCTTTGCCCCACACCCTAACACTTACTTGAAAGGAAACAAATCATTAAATGCCCTATCAATGTTTGAATTCAATCTGCTTCCACTGCATTTCCAGACAGGCCTAAAACACTCGCTGTGTAAGAAAAGCTTTCTTCTCACAGTGCATTTCTTTTGAAAATCAGTTTAAATCTGTGTGCTCTCACTCTTCATCCTGTGACCAGGTGGATTTGTTTCTCCCCATCTAATCTATCCAGCCCGTGAAAACTTCCAACAGTTCTCCTCTAAACCTCCTCCTGTCCAAAATTTTCCAATCTATCCTCACAGCTGAAGTTTCTCCTCCCTGGAAGCATTCTTGTAAATCTCTTCGGCATTCTCTGCAACACACTTCCATCCATTTTATAATGTCGCACTAGACACAACACAGCTACTGCGTTACATCTAGTCTGCAACACAACCGTGGTTGGGTACAACTTAGCCAACTCCGCCAATGTTTGTTCTCATCTGTTCGCAGCATGAAATATAGGTGGGCAAATTCTTGGAAAAGCACAAGTTGACCAAAATGACCCTTCACTGTTCTCAAGTACCTTTGTAGCAAACTATTACAACTGGGTGACTTGCTGGGCATTTTCAAAGGGCACTTTAGAGTCATTTGATCATGATTACCTTAAACTAACCGGTGTTGGATGATACCAGAACATTATGCATTGCTGGGGTACATTCCTGTGTGCCTGGGGTCACAGTAGGCCAGACCAGCAAAAGGATTCCAAATTGTATTTATCAAGATGTAAAAGGGGGCTATGTTTTCATGTGGAGGGTGGTGCATGTATGGAATGAGCTGCCAGAGGAAGTGGTGGAACAACTACAGCATTTAAGAGGCATCGGAAGGGGATATGAATAGGAAGGGTTTAGAGGGATATGGGCCAAATGCTGGCAAATGGGACTAGATTTATACAGGATATCTGGTTGGCATGGATAGGTTGGACTGAAAAGTCTGTTTCTGAGCTGTAGTTCTCTATGACTCTATGACTGCGTGACTAATTGGATTTCAATTCCAGTAGTTGGGATTTGAACCCATGTCCCAAAACATTAGCCTGGGACTCTAGATTACCAGTCCAGTGACACTGCTGCTATGCCACATCTCTCTCGATCCAACCATCTTCTTACTACAGCAAACTTTTTATTATCTGACACATATGGAACCATGAGTGCGCTGGTTGATCAAATATCCTGGATAATCAAGAGGTCTGCGTAATCAATGTAAAAACACACACCAAGTCATAGAAATGTAATGCAATAGGTATACACATCACTGTTATACTTTACTTACAGCATAAAGCACAAATGATAATGTAACTTTGCCTTACTGGCAGAGAGTCTTCTCACTCGCATTCTCAACTGGCCATTCAGACATTGAGGTAAAATTGACTCGAAATTGGATTAAATTGTTGACAATTTGATTAAACAAGTAGATTTACACTGAGATAAATAAATTTTAAAAACTATATTACTTGGACAAAATAATACACTAAACTTTGCGGCATTTGAGGTACACAGTTTATCGAGAGAGCCAGTTAAAATCAAGTTTCCTGGACAACATTTGGATGCTTCTGAACCAGATCCATTGCATTGCCTCAGCTTTACCCTTTCTGCCAACCTGTTTCAGGTTTGCTGACCCTCACAGCGTAAGGTCCAACAATCCAACATCTGCTTCAATTTTGTCCTTCGCAAACGTGAAGCTCCACCTTCTTATCTTGCTACCATCATCACTGGAAAACACCATTCGAGAATTACTTCCAAATATCTTGCCCACTACTACAACATCTCCTTCTGAGATTCCTCCCTCAAATGATAAGACATTTATAAATATCTCAGAGACAAACCATGCTGAAAAAGTACTTGTCAATTTTTCAGTACAATTACTGCTTTTTGAAGTCAAAAAAGACAATTAACAGCTCAAGCAGTGATACTCCAAGTTATTGATGGAGAGTCAACTCTGAGCAGCTCTCTTGATGGTTCAGAGAGTAAATGCACCTTATAATGTGTTGCTAGGGTGCTGGGTTTAGCCTATGGTCAAATAGCTCTGCTCAATCAGGATGGAAAGGGAGAGGATAGGTTAGGTGGATTGGCCATGCTAAATTTCCCATAGTGTCCAGGGATGTGCAGGCTTGGTGGATTAACAATGGGAAATGCAGGGTTTTGAGGGTAGGGTAGGGTTTGGGTTTGGTTTGGGGTCACTTTGAACGGTCAATGTGGATACAATGGGTGAATGGTTTGTATCAACACTGTTGGTATTCTTTGATTCTATGGTATAATTCACCTCAGTTCTACTTGGTGATGAAGAGGAGAACAATCAATAAAGGCCTACACTTGGTTGCCACACCTTATCAATGCAAATGTCTGGCAATACATCTCTCCCATCACAAAGGGTCAGTTAGACTTGAAACGTCAGTTCTTTTCTCTCCTTACAGATGCTGCCAGACCTGCTGAGATTTTCCAGCATTTTCTCTTTTGGTCTCCCATCACTGGGTTCTGGTCAGTACTTGTCCTAAAAGCTACCAAAGCACAGATGAACTGATCACATCCATACACAACTATTCCAAGGGCAGCAAACATGGAGGACGGTGGCCTAATGCTAATGTCACTGGATTCGGATTCCAGAAGGAAACCAGAGATCAAATCCCACCAAGGCAGTTGGTGGAATTTGAATTTAATGGATTAATCTGGGCTTGAGTGGACAATCATGACACTATCAGCAATTGTCATAAAACACCATCTTGCTCACTAATTTCCATTAAGGGAAGGAAGTTTGTATTCCTTACCCAGTCTGGTCAGACACGTGACTGCCCTCAAATAGCCTAGCAAGGGCAATGAGGAATGGACAACATGCCTTACCATGAAAAACCAAAGTCCCTGAAATCTGGTTTGTGATCTCACTGAGATATTTCCTATCCCCCCTTTGGAAGAGAGTGGAATAATTCACAGGTTCATAAATCATTTGATGGAGAAAGGAAGAAGTTCCTTTTCTGTCTGAGGCATCTACAAATGAGCTGTTGGTGTGAATCATGAAACCTTCATCCCTTATAGATTTCAACAATGAAGCAGGATCCCAACATCAGGGGTTATTCTACTCAATCTCAACCCAAAATACAAGGCAGTGCATTGAACACTATCTTCTGGCTTCTAGGGAAAAGTACTGCTATTTAGCTGAAAGTCCACCATGTACCTGACAAGTTGAAATGCCAAGCATAATGTTGGAGAATTGACAAAAGGTATACTTCATCACAGCTTGGGTCAGCCCAATGAAAGCACAAAGATTAGACTTAATGGATGGCCTTAACACTGGTCAGAGGAAAATAACCGAGCACAGACTCCAGATAAACACTCATCGACAGGAATATAAGCATCACAAGAGGAAAAAAAACAGGACAAATATATAAATAGAAAGGAGACAACAGCTTCGCTTCACTTGGAGGTTGCCACTGATGATGTTACCTAGCCAGGTAATGAAACTTCTGGATATCAAACCTACTGCTCAGCGAGCAAACCTACACCCTAAAGAAATAAAAACGCTATTGAGGTCCTTTAGATTTTGCTGGCCTCTTGGCCAATGATTGTTTCAGTTGCCACGGGGACAAGAAGTGCCATTCACAATGCAAATGTACAGAAAAGGAGGTCCGCGGTACTGTCACCAGCAACCTACTATTTGACAGTACTTTTAAGGGCCTCAACTTCCTGAGTGGCTTCAATTAGGGCTCAGGCACCAAGAGAGTGATGGGAGGGTGATAGCTCAGTCATTGTAAACATTGCTTTTAGGGAGGTTTGTATAAGATGGAGAGTGACAAAGCCAGGCAATCGGCTAGGGAAAGAGAATTCCTGATTGTGGGGCATAGTTGAACCGTTCCAACAATAGACAAAGGCTAAGCATTTGCATCACGGCATGCATTGTGTTGCATTCATGCTGCTAACATCTCTAACTCTCTACTGCTATTGACTGATTGAATTCTCTAGTGCTGGAAATGCTTTCCTGTCTTGATGAGGGTCAAACTGCTTTTGAAAATGGGCGCCCTGGGGAGTCCAAGCCAAGTACCAACAGGAGCCCACACTAATGGCACAGGCTTAACCCTCGCTTCTGTCACACTGTGATTAACATTATGGATATTCCACACCTTCAACTGGCTAAGTGGGTGACAGAAACCATCACACCAGTCAGATAGTATTAATCCATTGAAAACTGCGACAATGTCAGGACTACAACCTGCCTGGTCCACTTTGCCAACATTGAGATCACAGCAGGACTGGAAGCATCCTAGACTGACTCCAGTGTTTCTGCCAAATCAAAGACATCATCCAGGCTATTAAATAGGTAGAACATGTATAGAAAAATTAAATAGCTTTGTGACAGGCTGAAAATAAAATCAATTTTATAACAGTGCTCCCAGTTAAACTAGCATTGTGCAGACAGATAATAGGTTTAGTAAACATCACTTGTCAAGAGTCACCCAATACCTGAAGTTGCACTCACTCGAGAATGTAGGCACTAAACAGGACAAAGCAGACATTTGACTGGCCCCTATGTCCCATTAGGTGAAGGTGAGGACTACAGATGCTGGATATCAGAGTCTAGATTAGAGTGGTGCTGGAAAAGCACAGCAGGTCAGGCAGCACCTGAGAAGCAGGAAATTCGACGTTTCAGGCAAAATCCCTTCGTCACCCCTGATGAAAGGCTTTTGCCTGAAACGTCGATTTTCCTGCTCCTCGGATGCTGCCTGACTTGCTGTGCTTTTCCAGCACCACTCTAATCTAGACCCTATCTCCCATTGTAAACAACTCTCTCTGTCATCAATACACAGTGACCGCCCACCATGTCCACTCCACCAACTCACCATGACAGCTAATAAACCCATGTCCTTCCATACTTAAAAGATCAAAGACAGCAGATACAGGGGAACCTCCACCCTTCTAGGTTCCCCACTGAGTCACATGCTGTTCCATCTTGGAATTGCATATGCTCATTGCAATTCAGAAAAATGAGCAGGATCTTCTAGAAACATACCAAATTCTGAGGGGAATAGATAAGACAGAAGCAGGGAGGTTGGTTCCACTGGTGGGTGAAACTAGAACTGAACTTCAAAACAAAGGGAGAGCGGACTAAACTGGGGAGGAACTTCTTCACCCAAAGTGTTGAGACTGTGTGGAAACCCCTGCCCAGTGAAGCATTGAAGCTGCCTTGTTGAATATTTTTATGGCAAAGGTAGATAGATTTTGAACACTAAAGAAATTAAGAGTTACAGTGAGCGGACAGGCAACTGGAGCTGAATCCACGAAAGAGATCAGCCATGACCTTATTAAATGGCAGTGCAGGCTCAAGGGGTTAGATGGCCTACTCCTGCTCCTAGTTCTGAAGTGCATCACTGCTCCTCCATCACCAAGTCCAAATTCCTAAAACTTCCTTCTGAACAGAAGTATTGGTGAGGTTAGGGGGCTCCAGAAGGCAGCTCAAGGACATGAAATTAAAAATCACGCAACACCAGGTTATAGTTCAACAGGTTTATTTGGAACTGATGACCTGATAAAGAACTTTTGCCCAAAAAGTCAATTCTCCTGCTCCTCGGATGTTGCCTGACCTGCTGGGCTTTTCCAGCACCACACTCTCGACTCTGATCTCCAGCATCTGCAGTCCTCACTTTCTCTGAATTCATCCAGAGGTTCCTGTGCCTGATCGAATGACCCGAGCTGGAAAGTCCGAGAGTATGAAATAGACATTCACAGTTTTGACTGTGCTGTGGTCCAGAGTTAAACAGTCCAACACCAATCAATGCCCAGCATCACACAGAAAGGGAAGTTATTTGGGGTAAAACAATAGAGGGTGCACTATACAAGTGAAACCATAATTAAATAGTGGGGCAGGATGGAGGGGTTTAATGGCCTCTTATGAATCCCTGGGGAATAAAAACTAAACACAGGTTTATCATCCACCAGTTGTCCCACTTTCAGATGTCCAGAGGAGTGTGTCTAAATGAAACATTGAAACAGAGACAGCACACAGATCTGATCACTTCCCAGTCTTTATAGTGCAGCTCCCTCACTCTTCAGCATCACTGAGTGAGTGCACTGTTTGAATTCATTAGTAGGACACTAGAGTCCAAATATCAATGTACTTACTGTATTGAGGAGGATGTTGAGTCAATAAGTACTTGGCGGTTCTATTAAGTGTCATCATTCACTGTGAGGTTAACAAAAGGATACAGTGACAGTCATTCCCCTTTCAACATGCTTAAAACAGCATCTGGATTCACATGCAGTTATTTACTGTTGATTGTTTACTGTAAGTGATCAGCTTCCCACCAAAACCCCTGTCTGATGTTTCCAGGCTTGGGAACTGAGCTCACTTGGTGAAAGGGACAGCGAATAGTTTCCACAGGGTGGTGGAGGTTACGATGGTTCGTTGCAACAAGAACCCAACAGAAAGGGTGAAAAGACTAGCTTATCTTTCCCCGATAACAACTTTCATAGCTTTGTGCAATGACTCTTGCAGTGCCACCTCATGAGGTTGGGCAGGGGCGGGAAAAAAAAGAGGATAGGTAGTGTCAGAGATACCTCCACAACACAAAGGGAGAATTTACTCAAATATGGCCCACTCTATGTCATAATATGGACTGTTTGTGCCTTCATATTTTAGTACGGAAAGTTAATTCATGGAATAGACGGGACAATAGCAGTATGGATATGAAACTGGCTCAGTGACAGAAAACAAGGAATAATGGAAAATGGATGTTTATGTGGTTGAAGTAAAATTCATGACAAGGCTCCCCAGTAATCTGCTTAGGGGCGCTTGCTTTCCCTGATATACATTATCCACCTAAAACTTAGATTATAGGGCACTCGTTCAAAATTTGAGATGTTATGAAACTTGGAAATTCTGCCAATTTGGATGAGGATAGTGTGAAACTTCAAAAGGACATTGATAAGTTGGTGAAAAGGGTGAGCAGATGAAATTCAATGTGGAGAAACGGGCAGTCATTCATTTTGGTTTGAACAAAACGGAGAGACAAGATAAAATAAAGGGCACAATTCCAAAATCATAGAATCACTACAGTGTGGAAGCAGACCATTTGGCCCATCATTTCCACACCAGCATGCCCCAATCCTGAAGAGCATCCCATCCAGACACACCTCCCTGAACCTATCGATGCAATCCTGTATTTCCCATGGTTAACCCATTTAACCTACACATCCATGGAGACTATGGGAATCCACATAACTTGCACATCTTTGGATTGAGAGGGGGAAACCGGAGCACCTGGAGGAAACACACACAGACAAGGGCAGAATGTGCAAACTCCACACAGACAGTCACCCGAGAATGGAATCAAACCTGAGTTACTCGTGCTGTGAGGCAGCAGTGCTAACCACTGAGCCACCATGCTGACCTGAAGTGTGCCTAAAGGGGCGTAAGAGCACACAGACCTTGGTATACATATCCAAAAGTTACTAAAAGGTACCAGAACAAGTTGAGGCAATGGTTTGAAGTGCCTGAGGTCTTATTAACATGGGCAAAGGGCACAAGAGAAAGATTATGCTGAATTTGTATCAGACACTAGCTTGGTCTTAGTGGAATGCTGTATCCAGTCCTGGATGTTGTACTTCTGGAAGGATGTGATTGCACTGGAAGGAGTACAGAGAAGATTCACAAGAATGGGTTCAGGGATGAACAACTGCTGTGATGCAAACAGATCGGACAAATTGGAACGGTTTTCCTTCGCAAAGAAGATGAGAAAATGGTTGGTAAAGGTAGTCAAATTCATGTGGGACCTGGGAAGAGTTGATAGGAGGAACTGTACCTCCTGATGAATGGATCAAGAAGGGATCACAGGTTTCAATTAATTGTCACAAGAAGCAAATGTGAGATGAGAAAACCTTTTCATGTCAGAAGTCTTTAAGAGTTGGAATGCTAACTGGTGTGGCGGAGTCAAGTTCAACTGAAACATTCAGAAGCCAATTAGGTGGTTATCTGAAAAGGATGAATGTGCAGGGTTATGGCATGGGGGTGTGACTCAGAACAATGATGATTGGCCAAATGACATTCTTCTGCAGCGTAACAATTCCTATGATGTACATCGAAGCTTAAGAATCCACACTCCTTTTGCAAAGAGGTAGCGATGCCTTCACACCCAAGATCATAAGGAATAGGAGAGAATGGGTCATTCAAATCATGATTGGGTGAACTATTGTCGTAACTCCACTTGCCTAGTTGCTCTCTCCACAACCTTCAACATCTCTGTCAATCAAATATCTAATTCAGCTTTAACCCCATCTCTCAGTGGGAAAGAGAAATCCAAAGACTAACATCCACCTGAGAAAAACAATTCCTCCTCAACTCTACCCTGTTGGACACCCTTTTCGGCAACTGCGTCTCTGAGCTCCTGAGATTCAGTAACAGGGAGAAATATCCCCTCATCATTTAACCCTTTCAAAACCTGATGTTCTAATAAGATCACCGCTCACTTATTCTTACATCCAATGAGTACCAGGGCGATCCATTCCACCTTTTCTCATCAGACAATCCAAGAACATTCTGCTCGTACATTGTCAGTGCAGACCCAATGGGCTGAAGGGCCTTTTCTGCACTGTATGAATCCCTCCATAAGCAAGGATCAAATTTGTACTAGTATCCAGGTGCAGTCTAATCAATGTCCTGTACAGTTGTTACAAGACTCCCTATTTTATAAATCATTTCACTTGCTTTATAATCACTTGCTTTATGTCTTGATTCCTGAGGAAGGGCTCATGCCTGAAGCGTTGACTCTCCTGCTCCTTTGATGCTGCCTGACCTGCTGCGCTTTTCCAGCAACACATTTTCAGCTCTGATCTCCAGCATCTGCAGTCCTCACTTTCTCCTGCTTTATATCAATGCCAACTTCTTGTGATTTAATATACAAGGACACCCTGACGCATCTGGACTGCAACCTTCGAAAATCTCTCCCCATTTATTAATATGCTGCCTTTCTATTCTTCCTGCAGAAATGGAAAAGCTCACATCTCAGCCCTTGATAAGCCAGGTGGTAATTTTTATGCCGTTCATAAATCTATCATTACAACCTTTGGTCTCGTCCTTGCAACTTGTTGTTCTGCCCACCTTTGTACAGTCTGCAATTTGGCGAGGGTCTCTTAAACCAAGTCATTAATATAGACACTAAACAGTTGAGATACCAACACAGGTCCCTGTGGTTGTCCACTTGCCACCAAATGCTTACCAGTAAGTGACTCATCTCTTATTTATGGTCACCCAAAAAGAGCAGCCACTTGGGATGGTGGCTAGACAAGGACCCAGGACCAGCCAACCATGTCTACACCTTCAGTAACAGTAAATATCTTGAGGGAGAGAGAATAGAAATGCTGGGGCAAGATGGAGGAAAATACTTTGATTGTCTGGGAGTTTATGCTCAGAGGTTAATGAGCACAGTTGAAATACCAAATAAAAGGGCCAACTTACAGTTATATAGCCTCACATGAGATCTCAGCATCCCGCAGCTAATGAAGTACGTCTCCCCTCCTCTCTCCCTCTCCTCCCGATTCCCTCCATCTCTCTCTCTCTCTCTCGTGCCCCAATTCTCTCCCTCAAGGGTGACCATAAATAAGAAATGAGTCACTTACAGGTTAGCATTTGGTGGCAAGTGGACCTGCGTTGGGATCTCAACTGTTGTCACAGTTGCAATGTAGGAAATGCAGCAAAATTGCCCACTGCAAGACTTCAATGTGATAGTCCCCACTATTTTTCAGTCATACTAGCTGAGAGAAATGCTGGCCAGTAACCCCAGAATGAGCACTGATACAATACCATGGGAGCTTTCCTGATGGTGGATCAGTAATGAGAGAGCATCTCAGTTGAATGATGGCTGAATCATGAAGGTAAGAACAGGTTTACGAAAGGCAAGCCTTTCCAGCAATATCCAAGTGAAACATCAGTGTTTCGGATTTTGAATACACTATCTTCACGTGAGCAGTAAACACACACCAGCAGTGTGAAAGATAAATCCCACAAACTCAGTGGGAGCTACCACTAGGCAGGCTGCAGGATTCTGAAATAACCTGTCAGTCCGTACCCCAAACCTTACATTCATAGTAGGGTCCTCAGGTGCAGAATTCAAAATCCCTAAGCCTCACAGGATCGGCAATGCTGTCAGCTTCCTAATCCCAGGGCACTGTCTGGTTCAGGTGGCTCCAGAGTGTCAGGGAGGGGAGAGAGAGGGAGAGAGTCAGGGAGGGGGGAAGAGAGAAGGAGAGAATCGGGGATTGGGGGGGGGGGGGGGAAGAGAGACGGAGAGAGTCGGGGGGGGGAAGAGAGGGAGAGAGTCATGGAGGGGAGAGAGAGGGAAGAGAATCAGGGAGTGGGGAGCGAGGGAGAGAGTTGGGGAGGGGAGAGAATCAGGGAGGGGGAGGGTCAGTGTCGTGAAGGAGAGAGAGAGAGCCGGGGAGGAGGAGGGAGAGAGAGAGTCAGGAAGGAGGGAGAGAGAGTCGGGGAGGAGGGAGAGAGAGTCGGGGGGAGAGAGTCGGGGAGGAGGGAGAGAGAGTCGGGGAGGAGGGAGAGAGAGTCGGGGGGAGAGAGTCGGGGAGGAGGGAGAGAGAGTCGGGGAGGAGGGAGAGAGAGTCGGGGAGGAGGGGGAGAGAGGGGGGAGAGAGTCGGGGAGGGGGGAGAGAGAGAAGGGGGAGAGAGTCAGGGAGGAGGAGAGGGGGGAGAGAGTCGGGGAGGGGGGGAGAGAGGGAGGGGGGAGAGAGTCGGGGAGGAGGAGAGAGGGAGAGAGTCGGGGAGCGGGAGAGAGGGGGGTGGGACAGTGTCTGGAAGGAGGGAGAGAAAGTCGCGGAGGAGGGAGAGAGAGAGTCCAGGAGGAGGGAGAGAGAGAGAGTCCGGGAGGAGGGAGAGGGGGGAGAGAGTCGGGGAGGGGGGAGAGAGGGAGGGGGGAGAGAGTCGGGGAGGGGGGAGAGAATCAGGGAGGAGGAGAGAGGGAGAGAGTCGGGGAGCGGGAGAGAGGGGGGGTGGGACAGTGTCTGGAAGGAGGGAGAGAAAGTCGCGGAGGAGGGAGAGAGAGAGTCCAGGAGGAGGGAGAGAGAGAGAGTCGGGGAGGAGGGAGAGAGAGAGTCGGGGAGGAGGGAGAGAGAGTCCGGGAGGAGGGAGAGAGAGAGAGTCGGGGAGGAGGGAGAGAGAGAGTCGGGGAGGAGGGAGAGAGAGTCCGGGAGGAGGGAGAGTGTGTCGGGGAGGAGGGAGAGAGAGTCGGGGAGGATGGAGAGAGAGAGAGAGAGAGAGAGAGAAAGAGAGAGTGTCGGGGAGGAGGGAGAGAGTCGGGGAGGATGGAGAGAGAGTCGGGGAGGATGGAGTGAGAGTCGGGGAGGATGGAGAGAGAGAGAGAGAGAGAGAGAGAAAGAGAGAGTGTCGGGGAGGAGGGAGAGAGTCGGGGAGGATGGAGTGAGAGTCGGGGAGGGGGGGAGAGAGAGAGAGGGAGAGAGAGAGTCGGGGAGGAGGGAGAGAGTCGGGGAGGAGGGAGAGAGAGAGCGAGAGGGTCGGGGGAGAGAGGGAGAGAGTCAGGGGAGGGAGGGAGGGAGGGAGAGAGTCGGGGGAGAGAGGGAGGGAGGGAGAGAGTCGGGGGAGAGAGGGAGAGAGAGAGAGAAAGAAAGTCGAGGGGAGAGAGGGAGAGAGTTGGGGATGGGAGGGGGAGAGTTGGGGAAGAAAGAGAGGGGTCGTGTGTCAGCGGAGAAAGAGGGAGAAGAGAGTCGGGGGGGGAGGGAGAGAATTGGGGGACATATTCAGTGTGTCAGAGATAGAGCTGGGAAGAGGTGGGATGAGGGAGGCCAAGACAGAGTGAGATGAAGGAGAACAAAGAGATGGAAAAGGGAGGGGGGGGGGGGTAGATAGTTGGTGGGTGAGTGCAGAGAGAGAAATGGAAGGGGGGGTGTTGGAAATACATGATTGAGACATACAAGGCGGGGTTATGGGAACAAGAGAGAATGAAGGGAAAGCAACAGACAGACAGAGTTGGGGGAAAGAGGGTTTAGAAAGAGATGCTCACCTAATGCCCATTATCAGAGCTGGTTTCTCACTCCCTGTCCCCAAGGACGTGGAGATAAATGGTCATTTACCAGGGGATTTGACATAGACAGGCTGCAGGCCCGAGTCCCAAGACATTCCGGGGAGGTGCTGTGAGTGTGAAAACTGGGGCAATAAACTGAGAAAATGCTCTACATCAACTTCCCCGCCCTCCAAACAGACTACAGCTGCCAGAGTCGACCTCTCATAACCTCCCATTGCCAATGTCTGAACTCCCAGAAATGGGTGACCCAGCTCACTGTGGCTGGGCCAGCTCAACCACCTCCAACCCGAGGCAGATCCCCTCCTCGCTCCTTGAACCCTTTGACCTCAGTGTAAAACACTTTGACCGCCTACTGACATTGGCAGCATTGAAAACACAAGGGAAACTGGTGGCTCTCATTTTTTTATATATATATAAATACTCATTAAGCTTTGCTTCCCATTCAATCAGTGGATAATGTTGGACCATTAACTTTCCACGCTGCCTCTTTTGTATTGTTCCGTTCTATAACAAGGACCCACTATCTTATTCACTGGCACAAGCTTTACCTATAATATGATTCCCTTCACTTTCAGCTTTGTATTTTAACACTGCAAAGTTTTCTGTCTGTCCTTAAAAGAAAGTGAGGTCAGGGTGAAGAGAAACAAAATCTCATCGCCAATATTTACTTTCCAGACCATCAATATTTGGACATATCACATCGTTTGGGTTAGGTAATAATTCAAGGAGACTCACTGTCACTGCAGTTTGTGTATTTACTTTACCTCTGCACTGAATTATTAGGACAAGAACTCTTCCAACTATCATTCAAACAGGCTGTTTTCTTCATTCTTGCCTAGGATGTGAGTGAATGTTGGTCAGTACTTGTTACCCATCCTTAATTGTCCAAAACATGAATAGCTTGCTCAGCTATTTCAGAGGGCATTTAATATTGCTGCGGCCTGCATACACATCTAGGCCTGACTGGCGTTTACTTCCTGAAAGACATGGGTGAAATGGATGGGTTTTCACAGTCATTGATGGTGGTTTCATGGCCGTCAATACTCAGGCACAGTATGGACTCCTGATTTTACCAACAGAATTTAACTCATTGTTGTGGTTGGATTTGAACCCTTGTCACCAGGAACCTTAGCCTCTGGGTTACTCCAACGAAAAGACCAATTAGGCGCCACTTTCTCCCACTAACCCATTTTATCTTCTCTCGTTGTTTTGTCTAACAACCCTACAAGGAACATTATGAGTCCATTTGGTAAATATCGTGTGGTGTGGTTTTATGTGCACATCCATGAGTTTCAATTCAAGATAGACTGGTCAAGGAGGAGGCATGGTCAAGATGTATCTTCAGGCTTGGAATTATTTTACAACACTGTTGATTACATGTTAAGAGTAACTATTCAGAGATATTCCAGATTTTAATCATACCTCTACACTATTGAAAGATGAATGCTAGTCAGTCTACTCCTTGTGCATCTCCAGTGAGGAGCAGTTCAGAGACATTGTCATAGGGTTGCTTCAGGATCCGAGATCATTGACGCAACAGAAATTTTCCTCAAGGTTTCGAGGATGGTTCCCCTTCCTGCATGGCTTCCAGGGTTACGGAAGGTGGTGATAGGATGCGGACCCGCTCCCAGTCAGCGGATTAATAATTTGATTAGAACGAGGCTGTTGTGCACGTTGAACCCAAGCCAGCGATGTGCTGCTGAAGCTGGAGAAGGCTCTGGTCAGACTGCATTTGGAATCTTGTGAGCAGTTTTGGGCCCTGTATCTAAGGAAGGATGTGATGGTCTTGGAGGGGGTCCAGGGGAGGTTTATAAGACTGGGATGAAGGGCTTGTCATATGAGGAGTGATCGAGGACTTTCAGTTGGTACTTAACAGAGTGTAGAAGAAATAGGGGGGCGGGGGGTGGAGAGATTGGATTGAAACTTACAGAATACAGAGGGGTCTGGATAAAGTAGACATGGAGATGATGCTTCCACATGTCGGAGAGACGATGACCAGAGGGCAAAGCCTCAGAGTGAAGGAATGACCCATTAAAATTGAGGAGAAAGTTTTCAGCCAGTGGTCATTCAATCAGTGGAACTCATTGCTGCAGGAGGCCAAGTCATTGAGTGTCTTTAAGACAGAGATAGACAAGTTCTTGATTAGTAAAGGGGATGAAGGATTACAGGGAAAAGGCAGGAAAATAGAGTTAAGAAATGCATCAGCCATGATCGAATGGCGGGAGTAGGCCCAGTGGGCCAAATGGCCTAATCCTGCTTCTTTATCTTATGGTCTTACAGCCTCGATTTGGCCTAGAATGCCAACCTCTCAATCCAGTTGGCTGTGGTCAGAAAACAGACATTAAGAGTGCTAAACAGGACCTATCATCACTGCCAGAAGGCCGGGGGGGGGGGGGGGTGCCATTTTACCTGCAGGGTCTTCTGAAGCCATGCCCACATCAGAGGCCCTCACTCCAGCCCCAGCCCGCCCACCCGCCCGCTCCAGTTAATACCCAGCCATTCATTGCTGAGCGGGATGATTCATGGTTGTCAAATAGACTTTCTCTCCTCCTCCCCTACCACCCAAACATCTACCATGCAATTATTAATAATAAATAAAAATGTAAAGTAGATATTGTAAGGCTAAGGCTATGAAATTGCAATGCAGATTTATTACTGTACGGATGATACAGAGAGTTAACAGGAGGAAAAGCAATTTCACACAAACGGCTGAAAATACAATAGAACAAAATATGGAAAGCGCCAGAAGCATTGCCTAGTTACCATATTGCAGCCATAGATTTTCAACTTTCCAGTTCTCTTTCAGAACAATTAATGGCATCAGCTCAAAGGACAACAGTTCTGCGTGCGTTCCTCTTTAGTTATTTTAATGCTGTCATAGATCCATGCATCCACCAATGCTCTCTGCCCTGCTTTTTTGCAGATTAGGGTTTTGTTTAAAAAAAAAATGACTGTCAGCAGTCAGACAGCCAGGCGTATGCAGTGACGCTCGCACAGCATTGTGCTGTGATATTTTCAACACAGAAAGGCAACAATCCCCAGTTACCCAGCGACCGGCCTTCACTGGCTTGCGGCATGTCTCTTGCTTTTAAAAGAATACCAGGCCACTGATTTTCTAAAGTCCTCATAGCTGTGATCGTCAGTGCACAGTGCCGGAGCTCGTAATCCCTACCTGTTGCCAACTGCAGTCAGGTCTCTGAAAAGCAGCTAGTCAAGGTAACGCCTTCGCCCTGTATGACTGAACTCAGCTGGCACTGCTTTGGGGTTATTCAAACCCACCAAAATGTCCTGGACTAGAGGGAGAGAGAATTGCAATTGATTGTTAATCAAAGAGAACCTTCTGCATGTCCATTCCCAGGCTGTGTCAGAGAGGTGACTGGCCCGACCATCTTTAATCCGGCCATTCGGAATCCTACAGCATAGAAACAGACCCTTCAGTCCAACTCACCCACATCAACCAGATATCCGAAAATGATTTATCCCATTTGCCAGCATTTGGGCCATATCCCTCTAAACCCTTCCTATTCATATACTCATCCAGATGTCTTTTAAATGTTGTAATCATACCCGCCTCTGCCCTCTCCAATTCAAGGATGCAGCATTGCACTGTTTAATCACCTCAGGACCCATTGTACCAGCGCAGAAGAAAAGTTATCCTCCATCCTAAGGGCCAGCCTACGAAAGAGAAAAGTAAAGAGGTTGCTTTTGTTTTCTTTTACATTGTGGGGATCCTTGGACTGTACTGCTTGCTAAAGACCATCTAATGTGTTTTAGTTCCATTGACTGGTGAATAAACAGGATGAGAAAGTGAGGACTGCAGATGCTGGAGAATCAGAAAACGTGATGCTGGAAAGGCCCAGCAGGTCAGGCAGCATCCGAGGAGCAGGACAGTCAACATTTCAGGCCTCAACCCTTCATCAGGAATATAGAGGAGGAAGGGGGCTGAGAGACAATTAGGGGGTGGGGAGGACGGGAATGTAGTTGGGATGGCGATAGGTGGATGCAGGTAGGAGACAACTGTAATAGGTTGGTGGGGAGGCAATGGCCTAGTGATATTATTGTCAGACTATTTATCCAGAGGCCCAGGTCAGACGTTAGGGGTCCAGTTTCAAATCTTTGCCATGGCAGATGGTGGGATTTGAATGTGATAAAAATCTGGAATTAAGATGACCATGAAAAGAATTCACTTCCTGAAAGACCAGTTGAGGCTAGGCCACTGAATATCTGTGAGACTGAGCAACCTTGCACTTGATATCTCAGTGATCTCAAGTTTGTATGTGTAACCGGATCAATTTATTGATTGAGAAGGGAGCTGAAAATGTGTTGCTGGAAAAGCGCAGCAGGTCAGGCAGGATCCAAGGAGCAGGAGAATCGACGTTTCGGGCATGAGCCCTTCTTCAGGAATATGGAGGGGGAAGGGGGCTGAGAGACAATTAGCGGGTGGGGAGGACGGGAAGGTAGGTGGGATGGCGATGGTAGGTGGGTGGGATTCCTGAAGAAGGGCTCCTGCTCCTTGGATGCTGCCTGACCTGCTGCCCTTTTCCAGAAACACATTTTCAGCTCTGATCTCCAGCATCTGCAGTCCTCACTTCCTCCTCCTTGATTGAGAAGGGAGTCAGGGTTTATGGGGATTGAGCAGAAAAGTGGAGCTAAGGCCAAAACCTGATCAACCTTGATGGTATCAAATTGCAGAGGAGGCTCAGAAACCTGCTCTTGCCTTTACTCCTTATGATCTCAAGTCTTTAGATGTCATTAGACAGAAGTTTCCAGCACCAAAATAGATCATTCAGGCCAACATTCACCCTCTTGTGTCAGGCTGAAGATACAAACGTTTGCAAACGAGTACTAACGGATTTAAGAACATTATCTTCCCCGTTGTTATCAGACTTATGAATGGATTTCTCATATATTAGAGTTGATCTCTGCACCATCTCTGTAACTGTAACACTATATTCTGCATTCTGTTCTATTACCCTGATGTGCTTAGGTATCATATGTTTTGTCTGGATAGCACGCAAACCAATACTAGATGTTGCAAGGATTGGAGGTATTGGGAGAGGCTGAACAGGCTGGGGCTGTTTTCCCTGGAGCGTCAGAGGCTGAGGGGTGACCTTATAGAGGTTTATAAAATGATGAGGGCCATGGATAGGGTAGATAGACAAGGTCTTTTCCCTGAGGTGGGGGAGTCCAGAACTACAGGGCATAGGTTCAGGGTGAGATGGAAAAAATTTAAAAGGGACCTAAGGGGCAACTTTTTCACACAGAGAGTGGTGTGTGTATGGAATGAGCTGCCAAAGAAAGTGGTGGAGGCTGGTACAATTACAACAATTAAAAGGCATCTGGATGGGTAGGAAGGATTTCGAGGGTTATGGGCCAAGTGCTGGTAAGTGGGACCAGATTAGGGTTGGGAAATCTGGTTGGCATGGGCGAGTTGGAACAAAGGGTCTGTTTCCATGCTGTACTTCTCTCTAACTTCAAGACTTTAATAAGAAATCAAAGCAAATAAGAACAGGACCAGGATGGTCAACATCTCTTTGCTTTCCATTAGACGTGGGAAGACTCTGTGGACTGAAGTATCAGGCATTCAGTGAAAAGAAAGTGGGGAAGGCTGGTGTATTGATGGCTAGAGGCAGCGTGTTGTAATTGAACTACCAGGAACACGCCTGACCAGAGCTGGTGAGTTTAATCCTATAGCGATGATCATATTGTATAAGCTAGTGTATAACATGTGAGGTTTACCAGATAATGGAAGATGCAGGATAATGTGGGTCAAGATTTGACCTCAGAATCCATTAGTCCTCTTTGTGTAAAGGTGCTTGTTCAAAACCATACACATAGGAAAATATTCAGGGCAGGAAGTAATCTTTCAGCTGCACCACAACCTATTTGGATTAGATTACTTACAGTGTGGAAACAGGCCCTTCGGCCCAACAAGTCCACACCGACCCGCCGAAGCGCAACCCACCCATACCCATACCCTTATATTTACCCCTTACCTAACACTACGGGCAATTTAGCATGGCCAATTCACCTGACCCGCACATCTTTGGACTGTGGGAGGAAACCGGAGCACCCGGAGGAAACCCACGCAGACACGGGGAGAATGTGCAAACTCCACACAGTCAGTCGCCTGAGTCGGGAATTGAACCCGGGTCTTCAGGCGCTGTGAGGCAGCAGTGCTAACCACTGTGCCACCGTGCGGCTCAAAGAGGAATTTCCGACGCTTCCACACTACCTTTTATTAGAGGCTTTAGTGCCTGCTTCTCTACATCTTTTCATTTCCTGTTACTTGAAGCAATTTTCTGATCGTACTTTCGCTTATTTTTACACTAAGGCTCTATCCTGCCTTATTCTAAAGCCATCTCGGTTTGTAGTTTGCCGTCACACAAATGGAAAGCATTGGGCAGTAACAGAGATTTGTTCGTCTATTCTAGGCTGAAGGAGTGCCATGCTGTCCTTTTGACGAGCTGCTCAACCGATCTCTCCTCAAGTAGGTGTGAAGGTCCCGTGGCTTGACTTTGTGTAGGAGCTAGGGAGTTCTCCTGGAGTCCTGGTCAATTCTTTTTTCATTCATTCACGAGATGAGGCCATCACTGGCCAGGCAGCATTTATTGCGCGTCACTAATTGACTGGAGGGCAGATAAGAGTCAACTACATTGCTGTGGGTCTGGAGTGACGAGTAGGCCAAACCAGGTAAGGAGGGCAGTTTTCTTCACTAAAGGACGTCAGTGATGGGTTTTTTCCACCAATGGATTCATGGTCATCATTGAAAGGCCCAGCCTCAATCGTGCTCTCAGCAAGTGAATTCCAAAGACTCATGATGGAGTTGCTCCTTCAGAAGGTATTTATTTTTAAACCGTGCCTCTTAAATCTGGTCTGTCCTCACATAGGCAAATATCTTCCTACTGTGTACCCTGCCAAGTTCCCTCAGAACCATATATGTTTCAATAAGAGTGACAGCGAGCATCTCAAATAAAGTCAGAATATCAATTTAAAATTTGATCATGAATCACGATCACCACCGGCTGGTCCAACAGTTATTGCCCATGCCCAATTGCCCTCGAGAAATACTGATGTTCGAGCAATGGTTGAAGTTCTTGATGCTGTGACCAATTGGTTTTTGGCAGACAGGTAAACGGCCTTTCCTCCTCATCACTGATACTTTCACGGATAAAACACTGGAGGGGAACAGCCCATTTGGTCCAGGGCTTCACAGAGCAAGCAGACCAGGGCCCTGGCAAAAGTCCAATCTGCTTGGAAAATTACTGTGTGCACAGCAGCACAGTGAGCAGAGGTCAGTGACACAGGAGAACCCCTTCTGCTTCTGCAGATTTCTGAAACTCAAAAACCCTTCCCCACGAAGGGCCTAGAATAGCGAATTCTAGTCAAGGCTATGCTTGCAGACCACAAAACCAGATGTACCCATTGAGGAACATGCAATACTTAGAGCCACCATACACTGGCCCCCTAACTCCAGCAAGACCTTAATTCAGATTTTCATCGTTGCTATCAAATACCTTCATGGTGGGAGGTGGGGTGCTCTTACCCCTCTCTATTTCATTGTCCTCCTGGAGAACGCTGCATTCCTCCCATTCACCCTCCTCAAGTTTGCAGTTTATATTGGGATCTGTGATTTAACTACCTGGGCTTTGGAACTCCCTCTTGCTTGTGCTTCCATTCGTTCTTCTCCTTTAAGATGCCCCTTCGAAACAATCTCCTTGGTCAAGCTCTTGGGCACCAGTCTTACTGTCAACTGTTGCAAATGAATTAAGGTCCTGCAAAACCCCTTGAGATAGCAGGTTAAAGGTGCTTGTTGCAGTACTAAGGCTTAAAGAGGGGTAAAGGGAGGTTTTGAGTCATAGGTGAAAAGCTGCCTCTCCCAAGCCAATGAGGTAAACAACCTGTAAGGCCTTGAGGATTTTTTAAAAAGTTGGAACAATAGAAGTAGCATGAATGGGTGGAGTAAAGCTCCCATTGAGATGGGGCTTGAGTTTAGGTTTCAGTAGTTACTGTGTTTCGAAGTTGGTTATGAAAGTTGCCATACCCCTCTTTCTCGACAGAATTTTCTTTTCTGGTTCCAACCTCAGACTGGTGAATTGCATGTGAGACTATTTATTTGATGGAATCTGCCTTTGCCAAGGGTGTGTTTATGGGATATTACTATATTAGAACAATTGCTGTTTGAAAGCCTGTCTACTCTAAGCGTTATGAGCCGAGCAAGTGACCAACGTTTGTATTTGAGGACCATTTGAGGGCATCGGCAGTGCCTTTGCTGCCTAAAGTCACATGTGAGGCAATCTACTTCAAATACTGTTTTATCCCAACAATGGCATTGCCAACAGTGCAATACTGCCCAGTACCTCACTGGAGACCCAGGCTAGGTTTTGGGCTCTATGACTATGACTCAGCCTCTGGGGAGGCTTTGAACCCAGAAGCACCCCCCACCCGATGACAGGTATGTCAGAGCTTGCTATAAAAAAACACTTTCCAACCAATCTGCACTGATGCCTTCTCACACATCTCTGGAACAGATGGGACCTGAACCCAAGTCTTCTGGCCCTGACGCAGGGATGCTACCACTGTGTGCTAATCACAGCTTAGCTGTTATGTTTCCCACATCATATCAACCCAAAATTACTTAAATTGGTGGTAAAGAGCTCTGGAAAACAAAATTGTTTACATGCACGTCTCCACTTATCACCTCCTTGCAACAGTAAACCTGCAAATCCAGCTCTCAGAATGCAAGCCTAACTTTAACTCCGTGCAAGTGAATGGGTTTTGAATTAAAAACTAGACCCAGATGAGCCAAAAGAAACCTATCTGCAGCATTGGTCACTTGCTGGGAGTTGACTGTGGTTCGATCAATCCTTGTCTAACAACCAAGTCAAACTTTCCCATTCAGAAAATTAGCTTTAATTGCCCTATTGAATCTCCAACAGAGATTTTCAGAATTTTTGAAAAAAAAAGAGACAATAAATGGCCCTTCCTGTTTGTCTGGTAACTACCTGCTTGGCTGTGGTTTGCTGATTGTGGCTAAACACATTACTGCATCAAGATGTCAATAATTTATTGTAAAACACAAGCATGCATGAGATGCTGCATTGCAGATATCCCATTTTGCATGTGACCACAGCACGGAGGAGTTGTTCCATCACTGACAAAGACAAGCCTGAAACAGATATTAGAAACAGACACCATTAGGTCCTCCTGTGCCGAGGCAGTACTGGGCTCTCACTGTTATCAGGCAGGTACCTCTTGTGCCATTGTACTATCTGCATCAGGAGGCTGCAGCCTTGAGCTCTGAAGGAAGCTGGTAGAGGGTGGTGTGGTGCAAGATAAGGCTTATGAATTATATATTAGTCACGAGAGTGCCAGGCTAATGCGTGACAGCTCGTGCTTTGTTACTTGTTCTTAGGATGGTGGGGAGGCAAGACTGCAATCACCTTCCATCTGACCCAATGAATTCTGGTCATGAAAGGCATGAGGAAAGAGATGGATTAAAACATGTAGAAAAGGCAAGGCAAGCATGGAGCAGAAATTAAACCACTTGACCTGCTCCTCATCCTTCGCATCATTTAACATCCAACACGGAGGATCTTAAAAGGTTCAAGTTGAGACTTTTCAAATGACACCACATAATTATCAGCAACACCATGTTTGTACAATCTTATTTATAGAAAAAGCCAACTTCCATCACTTTTGATCTTTCTTATTACAAGTATCTGGCCGGTTTGGGAGGGAGAGGGTGTAAGAAAGCACACTGGACGTTTTCAGCTTCACAACTGAAACAGTCTCTCCCTTCCAAGCTCCATCAACCCGAGATCATCATGTTGCCTTCACATGTTCCAGATACATCTCATCAAGATTGAAGAACACAGATCTTCGAAAGGACGTGGCTGTGCTGTACAGATAGAGCACACTCTATCACCAGCCAGTTGGCAGATATGAAACCTTGACCCATCGTCACCAAGCAAGGCTTTCATGTGGTAATGACCTTGCACATTATGCAAAATGCATTGTGCTGTGAGAGTGTAAACACATAAAACCTTCTTACCAGATGGTGAGCCCGACTCTCTTCACTTCCTGATCTCCCTGGAAGCAACCTGCGTTTGATATCTGTTCTCAACAGGGCCCCATCAGTTAATTGCGTTCATGTCAAAACGTCCACTTCTGAAAAGGCAAAAAGGAAAACAGACTGTCAATCAGTCAGATCTTTTTGTCACTGGACCGTAACATCAGACAGCAGTACAGTATCTCCCAATCAGTGGTCTTTCCAGTGTCTGGTGCATAACATAGAAAAGGCGTTCCTCAGAGGGTGTTACTCAGACAGAGATTGGGACAAGAGTAGAGTCAGGAAGTCAGTGAGTCACCGTGAGCTGCTTTTCTTTGCCTGCTATACAGGTTGTGTCTAATGTCAACATGGTGTACCTGGTTTGGCTACGTGTCCTTTGCTATCTTTGCTGAGCATTACAAACTCAGTTTTTTACTTTTCAACTGACCTCCAGTGTTGACAACATTTTAGCGAGAGGATTCAGATTTCCACTTCACTATTGGGAGAATTGCTCCCTAATATCAACCCTGAATGGCCTAGTTCTAAATTTAATAGATTTTACCCTTCTTCTGGACTCTTGCACCAGAGGAAATTGTTTCGATCTAACAAGCTAATCCTCCGAATGTGCTGAAAGGAAGGGTAACAGTGTGCTGGTCAGACCTAAGTTAATTGTAACACACACTACCTTGAGGGGACTTGACCAGGTAAATGTTGAAAGGATGCTTCCTCGTGTGGGTGAATCTAGGAGTATGGATCATAGTTCAAAATTCACCATTTTAAGATAGAGTTTAGTAAATATCTTTCCTCTTAGTGGATTGAGTCTCACGTTTCCTTCTTTGTGGGCGGCACGGTGGCACAGTGGTTAGAACTGCTGCCTCACAGCGCCTGAGACCCGGGTTCAATTCCCGACTCGGGCGACTGACTGTGTGGAGTTTGCACGTTCTCCCCGTGTCAGCGTGGGTTTCCTCCGGGTGCTCCGGTTTCCTCCCACATTCCAAAGATGTGCGGGTCAGGTGAATTGGCCATGCTAAATTGCCCATAGTGTTAGGTAGGGGGTAAATGTAGGGGTATGGGTGGGTTGCGCTTCGGGGTGTCAGTGTGGACTTGTTGGGCCGAAGGGCCTGTTTCCACACTGTAAGTAATCTAATCTTAAAAGGCACTGTTTGCAGAATCTCTCAATACTTTTTACTTCAAAGGCAGATAGCGTCTTGATGATCAAGGAAGATTATCAGGGAAATGCAAGAATGTAACTTGAGGTTAAAATCACATCATGATCTTATTGAATGGTGAGCAGGCTTGATGGGTTGAGTGGCCTACTATAGAATTATACAGCACAGAAACAGACCCACCAGTCCAACTCATCCATGCCACACAGATATCTGAAATTAGTCTAGTCCCAATTGCCAGCATTGGCCTATATCCTAAACCCTTCCTATTCATATACCCATCCTGATGTCTTCTAAATGTTGCAATTGTACCAGCCTCCACCAGTTCTTCTGGCAGCTCATTCCATACATGCACCACCCTCTGCGTGAAAACGTTGCCCCTTTGGTACTCTGAGTGAAAGATTTAGCTCTTCTGCCCATCCATGCCCCTTATGATTTTACCAACCCCTGTAAGGTCAACCCTTAGCTCCAAGAAAAATAGCCTCAACCTATTCAGCCTCTCCCTATAGCTCAAACCCTCCAAACCAGGCAACACCCTCATAAATCTTTGCTTGCGCCTGGTTTGTATGGTGTAAAATGGTTGTAGAGTGCTGTCCTTAAACTCGATCAATTGACAGCCTTTGATAGTTGGGTTTACTTCTCTGCTTCGAGATGAAGTTGACATTTTTTAGAGTCATAGATATGTCCAGCACGGAAACCCCTCAGTCCAACTCGTCCATGCCGACCAGATACCCTGAATTAATCTAGTCCCATTTGCCAGCATATTCCTCTAAACTCTTTCTACTCATATACCCATCCGAATGCTTTTTCTTTACGTAAAGACTCGGAATTTCTTGGAGTTAAGCCTAATTCAGTATAGGCAGCTCCAAGTAAAGTCTGGACCCAATCTCACTCCACATCCTCTTCTCCTTTGGAATCTGTCCTACTATCGACAGTTAATTCCACACAGTTTTATTGACAGAACAGTGGCAGCCACTTCATGTCCTATGGTCAGCGTTGTGGCTCAGCTTCTACATAGGCAGTCAATAAGGAGCAAGAGCCCAGCCTCATTTCACCTCACATTAACAGGTCCACTGTGCAAATCTGTCGCGGTTTCATACTTCTGCCTGAGAAACCAGCGACCATTCAAATGTCTGCTCATCTCATCCTCCACGATGTCTGTTTTTGTGGATACTGGCATAATCTTGTCATCTGTTTTCCACAGATATAGCAACACACAAAGCAAGTCTATAGTGCATGTCTCAGAGACAGGTCTTTAAGGTGACATCCATCGTAAACAGTGTATGAGTCTGTCCAATCAATTGAATTAGGCATATTATTGATGACACACATGAGAATAGCTAAATATCATTTGGATAAGTAACTGAGAGCTGTAATAGTTCCTGAGCCAAGGATCAATCCTAATTGAACCATTTATGCTTTTCCCCTTTCCTCCTTCATTCTCCCAAACACAGATGGTTCCAAAGTGATCATAAATATTATTAAGATGTACAAGTTGCATTATGCACACACTTCCCCCAACCTCTTCCTGATTACTGTTCTTCAGCAATCTTAGCTTCAACTTCACATCAGCAGTATGTGCTTTCTGGGTTTAACATGGCCTTATTAGCTCTCTACCATTGCTTCTCTGCTCATGTCCTTTATTTTGCCATTCTCCTGATTTGGGCATCTCTGCCAAGATTCCTGCTCATTGTTATTTTCCCCAAGAGGATGGCAGTAGTGAGCCACTGGCTAGAATCATCTGATGTCAGTTCTATGACACAGAAACGGACTGGTCCACACTGATGTTCATGTTCCACTTGACTTCACCCAACAATCCCAGAAACATAGTCTTCATTTCCTTTCTCCCTCATGTTTATCGACCTCCCCTTAAATGGAACCATGCAATTCATTTCTTCTGCTTCTTCAGGTAATACATTATAAATTCTCATGGCTATGGATAAAGAACTTTTGCCTGAAAATCCCATAGATTTATTAATGACCACCTTTCATATTTACCTTTAGTTCCACTCTTCCCTTAAGGTGGCAACATGCTCTCGGTGTCAACCATATCAAGCACTTGCATAGTCGCAATGGTCACCTTAAGTCAGTCTTTTCTTTTCATAGTGAATGGAACGAGGGCCATGTGGATTGCATTGACTATGAGATCCTTGCTTGGGGTTGTTACCCAGGGTCAATCAGGGAGCCCTGGCTGACATTTATATAAACTGGAGATTCAGAGAGCCCTCTCACTCTGGTGACTAGCTCTGAGCTAGCTGGTCAGAGTTCATTTACTCTGCACATGTAAATAAAAAGTGACTTGGTAACGGGATACCGGCCTCTGAGCAATTATTCCACATTTCTACAGAAAAGAGCTGAAAATGTGTTGCTGGTTAAAGCACAGCAGGTTAGGCAGCATCCAAGGAACAGGAAATTCGACGTTTCGGGCCAGAGCCCTTCATCAGGCTCTGGCCCGAAACGTCGAATTTCCTGTTCCTTGGATGCTGCCTAACCTGCTGTGCTTTAACCAGCAACACATTTTCAGCTCTGATCTCCAGCATCTGCAGACCTCACTTTCTACCAGAAAAGAGCCAAGACTGTCCAGACTTTTGGGATAACCTTTCAGTTCTAGTGTCATCATTGTTTGCTAATGTTTATAATGTGGAGACCAGGCCTATACGCTCAGGGTGTGGACCATCCAAGATCCTTTACAAGTTTAACACAACTTTCAGTCCCTCTAGAAGAGAACCACAGCATTTAGCTTTGAAAGGACCGATGAACCTGCAGTATTTATTTTTGCGACATGGATATCTACATGACTTGCTGGGCCACTTCGGAGGACAGTTCAGCATCAATCATTGCTTGACAAACCATGCTTAGAAAAGAAGCTTATACTCAATGAAACACGATCTTTGAAGTCTCAAAGTAAAAAGAATGAAAAGCCACAAAGACGTCAGATCAGAATCCAGTCAGGCAATCTCTTTTTGACCCACCCTGCCTGTCTCACTACCACTTCCCATTTTATTTCTCTTTTCATTGCAGCATGTTGAATTTCAAAACTCCACCCTTTTTTCTTTCATCTGGACGAAAGAGGAGAT
This sequence comes from Hemiscyllium ocellatum, assembly GCF_020745735.1. Lineage (NCBI taxonomy): Eukaryota > Metazoa > Chordata > Chondrichthyes > Orectolobiformes > Hemiscylliidae > Hemiscyllium > Hemiscyllium ocellatum. Next base: position 61,087,930 of record NC_083419.1, read on the forward strand.
CTTCTGGGGATTGGTGGGCAGCAGTGTGTGGACGGCTTCTGGACAGTGAAACTAATGTAAATGATAATGCCTACAGTTTCACATCCAATCAAGCTCACTCATCTTCATACCCCTATGGCCTTACCTCGCTCTATCCCTGTGAACATTTCTATTTACAAATAACCACTGTCCCTGCTGGCCTGCAGCCTTTTTTTTCAAATGTTGTATTCCGTTGACCCTTAGAACAAAGCCATTCAGAGTTCCAGATGGCCAACTCAACCTTGGACTCTTTTCTTTGCCCAGCAGATTTCTACAATTACCCACGTGGACTAAAACAGAAGGGCTATTATAGACAAGTCTGACCTCTCATCAAGGAATTCTGGGTCAAGTCCCACTTGTTAGTGTACAACTCTGGAACATCTTTGAAGAGGTTGGTAAGACAATATCTGTAAACTAAACAGTCCAAGATCCAAACCCCTGGCCATGACTAAGAACTTCCCAATTTGTGAGGGTCAAGAATAAAAATGGTTAGTGTTTGGTTGGAGTTGGTGTGGCCTATCTGGGTTTCAACACACAGTAGGGTCATTGAAGGAAATAGAGTACTCTGTTCAGATCAGCATTAACTCTAGGTTGGAGTGGATAGAATAAAGGACTAGAGGAGGCCATTCAGCCCTGTGTACTACTGCTAACCCTTAGATTGGAGCAAACCCTTATAAAAGGAAAGGTCTGACATTTATATAATGTCTCAAAGCACCGCCCTGCCATTTACCAAGTTTAGTGATCCTGCCATTTGAAGTCACAGGAAATATAAAATTGAAAGAAGATTTTTCGCCTGTACTCAGCCAAACGTACCTGTGAGAGAAGACCAAGCGTCAAATAAGATCTGACTATCCATGATTTTCCCCAAGGGGTAAATCAATGAAGGCCATCACTTCGGGCGACCCACTCCACTGATTCATTCACTCTCAATGACTAGTTCCTCCACAAGGTAGACTGAGGCACACTACATGGGGAAGGGACTGACTTACTACTGCCCATCAAAGCAACACTAGTCCCTCCTGCTAACCTTCTGCTGGTTGCTTCCAGAGGATGATAACAGATGGAGCCACAGACTTAGCTATGTAAATCTGCCCAAAGGAAGGTCTCTCACAGCTGTTAAATGACCAATGCACTTACTTCCCGAGTACATGTTAACTTGACTAGGAACACATGGAATATCTGTAACTGTCGAAAAAAATCTAAAATTCTGATGTGCTGAAAGCATACCAAGCCTTTCATCTTCAAACACATGATGAAAGTACACCAAACCCTTTTCAAACTCACAACAAGCCATTCAAAGAGCACTTATTGTTCCTTCAAGTTGGTTCTTTTATTCACATCCAATAAAGCCTCACCTTTCTCCATTCAATGAGAGACAATGGCAGGCAATTTAAGTGTACAGAGCATAACAGAGAGCCTGATGCAGTTAAATAGAAATATCCTGAATAGTTAATGAACAATGCTAAGTATTCTCAGCTATAGGTCCAGCATGGAGGTCAGGTACTGAGCAATGAAACCATTTATCTGCACAATCCATAACGCGCTACTGCTAAACTGCAAAAAGAGTGCAGCAGGTCCCTGAGAATAAAGTTATCTCCAATCTCCAAAATTTATTCCCATTCCCTCAGCAGCATAGGAGTCGGGAGGTCATGTTGCAGCTGCACAAGACATAGGTTAGTCACGTTTGGAATGCTGCATGCAATTCTGGTCTCCTTGCCGTAGGATAGATGGTGTTCAACTTGAAAGGGTGCAGTAAAGATTTACAAGGATGTTGCCAGGATTGGATGGTTTGAGCTATAGGAAGAGGTTGAATAGACTGGGGCTGTATTCCCTGGAGCGTCAGGGGCTGAAGGGTGACCTTATAGAGGTTTATAAAATCATGAGGGGCATGGATAGGATAAATAGACAAAGTCTTTTTTCCCCAGGGTAGCAGAATCCAAAACTAGAAGGCATAGGTTTAAGGTGAGAGGGCAGAGATTTAAAAGGGGCCTAAGGGGAAATGTCTTCACACAGAGGATGGTGCGTGTATGCACTGATCTGCCAGAGGAAGTGGTGGAGGCTGGTACAATTACAACATTTAAAAGACATCTGGATGCGTAAAGGAATAGGGAGGGATATGGGACTAGATTAATTTAGGATTTCTGATCAGCATGGAGGAGTTGGACTGAAGGGTCTGTGTTGTACATCTCTAGGACTTTATAACAAGAGAATAATAGAGAGCTCTCCTCCTCAGTAGCACAAATCATGGCAGCTCAATAAAAAGAGTCCAAAACAGACATCTAAAAGACAACTGTGGGTGAGTAATGAGTGCTGGATTCACCAGTAATGCCTCCATCCAGAGACTGAATATGGAAAAGAAAAGCTTCATTATCACCAAATATCAGTCACATAATCGGACTTACAAACGGAACTCTCATATTGGCAAATAGGATTAGTTTAATTGTGAGAACTGGGCAGCATGGGCCTGTTGCCAAGACCTCGATTACTGTACGTTAGTTGATCTTTCTCTGCACCTACTCTGTAGCTGTAACACGATATTCTGCATTCTGTTCTATTACCCTGGTGTACTTATATATGATTTAATTTGTCTGGTTAGCATGTAAAACAAATCTTTTTCACTGTATTTCACGGTACATGTGAGAATAGTAAATAAAATCAAAAGGCCTTTTTCAAGAGCGTGCGCAGAGTTGCTCAGCTTCAGACCCATTTCCCAGCCAGAGTTCAGGGTCAACGTCTACAAGAGAAGGCAGGAGGGTAGGAAGGTGAAAGCGTCGCAAGTGTTTCCATCTGATCTTTCACATTATAATAGAGAAATGCAAGTGAATATAGACCGGAATGAATATTAACATAGTATGAAACAATAATGTGTTGTAAGATTTTACAGCTGAAGTATGTTAAATGTTTCAACAGTGTTGAAATGTAGGCAACATGGCCTGCTTTCACACAGCAAGGTCCCAGAAAAATTCAGCAAGATAAATAACCAGATAACAATTATTGTTGTTTTTTTTAAATCACTGATGTTTGTTGAGGGATAGATATTGGTCAGGGCATGAGGTACAACTATCCCACCTGTCCTGACAAAACAATTACATGTCATACAATGTATTTTGTTCACTTCCAGGGAGCGCAGCTTCAGTTTAGCTACTCCTCTGGGTTACCGATACTGAAGGAAGAGTAGGCCATTCAGCCCTTCAAGCCTACTCTGCCTTTTATCCTGATCATGGCTGACTGTCCAAGTCAGTAGCCTGTTCCAACTTTCTCCCTGTTCCTTTGATCCCTCCAGACCGAAGAACTATAGCCAATCCCTTTTCAAAAACATTCAATGTCATGGTGTTCTGTGGCAAAGAATTCCACAGGCTCACCACTCTCTGGGTGAAGACATTTCTCCTCACCCCTGTCTGAAATGACCTATCCCTTTTTCTTAGATCATGATCCCAAGTCCTGGACTGCCCAGTCATCGAGAGCATCCTATTGACATCAACTGTCTCATCCCGTTAGAACTAGATAAGTTTTTATGACATCATTCTTGTGAACTCCTGTGAATGCAGTCCGAACCAATCCAGTTTCTCTTCATACGCCAATCCTGACATCCCAGGATACATCCTGGAAAACTTTTGATGCACTCCCTCTCCAGCCAGAACATCCTTCCCCCGGGTACGGAGACCAAAACTGCAGAGGACTCCAGGTGTGGTCTCACCAAGACCCTGTACATTTGCAACAAGACATCTCTTCCCTTTATTCGTGAATTTTCTTGTGATGGAGGCCCACTTCATTTGCCTTCCTCACCATCTGCTACACCTGCACGCTCACCTTCAGTGACTGGGACACCTACATCATCATTGTGAATGATTTTGTCTTGTAGGAGTGTTTGTAGTCAAAGGTTAGCTTGGTGGAGCGCATTAAAAATGTGGTGTGGGTTGAACAGTTAAAAATGTCACAGAACATTTTCAGTGATAATAATGAGGCAGCATTATGGTTATACTGTGTCTGACATCCATGCTAACACATCTTCAGAATTCGCTTTGGGCGAGATGATCCTTTCTAAATTGGAAAGATGGAAGGGAATTCAATTTTCTGCCTTTGTAAGTCAAGATAAAAATTAAACATCATCTGGCCGCCATCAGCCGAAACGAAATGATACACTGATTACTAGCAAGGAATTTCACTGAGCCAAGTTAATGAGGAAAAGGATTCAGGCTCAATAATGTAATCATTTTAATCTGCCACTCCAATCTATAGGAGATTTGTCTAAATTGACAGCGCACACTGCTGAGCATCAGTGAACAGGGTCATCGATGACACTGCTCCCAGGTAACCTGGAATCTGTCAGTTGTGATGTGCACCTGCTCACATCACAGAATCCCCTCATGTGGAAGCAGGCCATTCAGCCCATTGAGTTTACACTGCCCCTTTGATGAGCATCTCATCCAGAGCGACCCCATCCCTCATTTCCCATGGCTAATCCATCTAGCCTGCACGTCTTTGAGTTGTGGGAGGAAACAGCAACAACAGGAGGAAACCCACGCAGACACAGGGAGAAGGTGCCAGACAGTCGCCAGAGAGTGGAATAGAATCCAGGCCCCTGGCACTGCAAGGCAGCAGTACTAACCACTGAGCCACTGTGCCATCTGTTAATTATAGCCTGTAACTAAGGTCACAATTTTTGAAAAGCTCTGGGGTTGTAATGTCATTTATGTTAGAAGTTCACAAGGGAAGGAGGAATACTGGGATATACTGGGTAAAAGAGTGTGACAATGTTTGATTGATGAGACAACGTTGTGAGAAGAGAAATGGAGGCAAGTTTAAAATCATACCACTTTAAAAATGGTATAATGGAGGCAGAAGAACAGCCACACATCTGATGCTAAAGCCCTTCCTCCAGAGTAAAAGCACCCCTCATGCAAACATAGGCCACCAGAACTGATCGTGACATACGCATATGAGCTCAGCCTTCAACATCAGGAATCAGCTCATGCAAGCACCTTGTAATCTTTCTTTGCAGACATGAAGAAAGGAGGTCAACAACATTCACCATTCGGCCAGGTTAAGGACCATGATTTTCTCCCTGCTCCTCCAGACTTACTCCACCTCTGCAACTGCAGCCACCAAAATGCATGGTTCATCACTGCTCCTTGTGACGTCTTTCCTTGCTCACTCACACACCGACCATGATCCCCCCCACTACTAACCCTGCATGCCCCTTGGACGACCTGACTCAGTCAGGACATCATACCCCGTGATTATATCAGCAATAACAGAGGGAAATCCACTTTCACTTTGCTCGATTCCTCCCCTTCCTAAAGAAAACAGCCCATGATGAGGCTGAAGGGGCCAGGATGGGAGATAGGGGTGCACAACAGTCAGAGGACTTCAGGGCTCAAAGGCAAGGGAACAGTCCCATAGAGATACTGAAACATTGATGTCTCAGCAACCAACCAAGCAGCAGTATCCCCACTGTGTATGTATTCAAAACATGGCTGAACTTCTGGGTGATGCAGTCACTTCTTAGTCTCCGCAGTCAAGAGGGAGGCCCTTCAAGACAGACATCCCCTTGACTCTGAGGAAGACAGCTCCGACTCCTCAGCCAAAACATCAGCCTCCTGCACCCTCCGCCAGCTCACATTCTGACACCCTAGTGGGGATCTTTTCTATATTAGAGTCAGGAGCACCTCACTGCCACATCTCTGTGGCTGGGCAAGGGGCAAATGCCCCAGGGCACTGGCTGATGGAGACCAGGCACCTGGTCAGCCCCAGGCAGGGGACGTCTCCCCACAGTGTCGGGAATCGGGAACTTCACTGACATGCCTAGGAGGGGCACTGGGAAAACCTGACACAAAGGGCTGCAGGACTGCAACAACGTTGTTGAAACCCTTCTGCCTCAGGCATGCCAACATTTGGCCGCCTACATGGACAGGTCGGCTGCTGCCATGGACAGCCAGATCTGCACTCCATTGGTCTACAATGGCATGGAGACAGGGGCGGGGGAGTGGGGGGTGGGGTGGGGAGATAACGAGGGACAGGGACCTCATTCTGGGTGTCCCTTCTTCAGAAGGAGGCAGGGCTGTGCCAGGAGGCACCCGGCCAGAGCAGGAACCAATCCAGGGGTGAAGTGAGCAGCTCCTGCACCACGTGTTTGTTCCTTTGGAAACTAGGATCAACCTTGCCAGGCTACAACCATTAGGTGTGAATCACAGCCATTGGTGCAATAGATTCGTAATTTTACATCAACAGGGTCGAGAGAGCTCGGGGAAAGGATGCACACAATAGGATAGTGCCCGAGGTTGCAGTGTTCACAGGTATGTTTCAGCTTCACTATATTTTCTAGGAGAAAGTGAGGACTGCAGATACTGGAGTTCAGAGCCGAAAATATGTTGCTGGAAAAGCACAGCAGATCAGGGCAGCATCCAAGGAGCAGGAATGGAGAAGGGCTCATGCCCGAAGCGTCGATTCTCCTGCTCCTTGGATGCTGCCTGACCTGCTGCTCTTTTCCAGCAACACATTTTCAGCTTCATTATAAGACAACTAATGCCCTTTGACGGGCAACCCATCACTGAAAATTGAAGGCCTATCCCCAACTCTAGGCATGGCGGCAGCCATTTTCTTGGTGTTTACGGCACAATGGAAGCAAACATGTCCCCTGTTCCTCAGGCAGTGAGTTTCAGCTCCGCCTCTTCCTATTGGTGAACCACCAGATACACACCAACCCTTCTTGGTAGCCCTGTCAGCCAACCTGTCGGCTTTGCATGTATCCACGTTGCCACGCAACTCAATCATCTAAATCGCCACCTTCCCAGTGTACCCTCTGGCAGACCGAGTAAATATGGCAGGCAGAGTAGTGCACTGTTCCCTGCTCCAATGGAAGCCAGGATGATGCTGACTGTTGAGGAGTTCTCCCCCAACCCATCATATCACTCCATTCACTGCTCAGTCATCGCTCAATGCATTTGGAGTTGCTACCCTACTTCTTGTCTGTAGCCCAGCCAACTTAATTGAATTAAGTCCCCCAGCGTGTCTCCCACACATGGTAGTATCCCGTTGACTTCACGTGTCTGAATCCCCAGGACGGACTGTGGCCCATCCCCACTCGAGCGACTTTGGCAGGCAGCGTGAGGTGTGACCACACCCCTGTTAAATATCTGTACAATTCTTGATTGTTTTCCTGCAACTCCCTGGACCGGCTGCACAGGACCCACACGACTGAGTGGAGTCTACTCCTTCATTGTACACCCCCACCCAACCATGAAAGCCCCACGCAGTCGGTGGACTGACTGTGCCCAGTCTCTGGACCAAGAGGGAAGGCTTCCTTTGACTAACTGCATCAGGAACCATTGTTTGAAGGGGGTCTCTATTGATGTGACTATGGACTACTCCCCTTAGAGCTTGGCCATTGGGTCGCATGACTGAGATTGACATCAACTAGTCCACCACCTTGACTGATGACTGCCGACAACCATGACCTAAGAGAAACCCTGGTCCAAACCATGAGCTGGGTGCATACCCCTGCGTGGTAAACACCTGGGCAACAGCATTATAATGAGGGGTGCTACTGGACTCCAAAGTACAGCACTGAAGTGCAGAACCATATTATAAGTGGATCAGAGATGTGATATGATGCAGGGAGGCTGGTACATGTCAGATACCAATTTCTCCAGAGATGGGACAAAGTTAAAAATCTCTCAACACCAGATTGTAGACCAACAGGTTTATTTGGAAGTACAAGCTTTTGGAGCACTCCTCCTTCATCAGGTAGCTATTGGGGCACTAGTTACCCAACAAGGAATCAGTGCTCCAAAAGTTAGTACTTCTAAATAAACCTGTTGGACCATAACCTGGTGTTGTTAGATTTTTTTAACTTTGTCCACCCCAGTCCAACACCAACACCTCCATATCATGCCGAAAGATGGGAGTGTGCGCGGTTGCTGCCCAGGTAGTGTGCCTTGAAATGGTAGTGCTAGGTGTTCAAAATGGAGGTCTGGAAGAGCAAGCAGAGAACTGGACTTGCCAGGTTCCTGCTCAGACTTGCATGTTGGGATGTCATAGCATCCAGTTTCTATCCAGTGGGTAGGTGAATTGCAAACTGCATGTTAATGAGTGGAATTAAGTTGGAATGAGAAGTCAATACATGATAATAGACCTCGCACTGCTCACTGGTGAGAATCTCATCGTTCAACAAGACGCAAGGTGAGACTTCTGGTCTTAACACCAAGAAGCTCCTCACTGGAGACCTCTCCAGAATTTCCCAACTTTCTCAGCATAGCCAACGGCATTTAGCCGCTGGGGACGTTCTGCCCCATGTGACCTGTGTGGTCAGGCCTTGCAACATGTGGAATTTTCCATTCCATTTCTTCAGCCATGGATAAAACTGTACCAAATAAATCTGGGGCTCCATACCGCATCAGATGTTTATCTTTTTAATTTTCCTTTTCCGTCAAAACTTACCATTCTTAAAAAAATATATATTTTTGGCCAGTCTGCAATAATGTCTTGCTGCTTGTATTGAATTCCATTCACCTGATTTCCAGTCCAATGGCCTTCCTTGCGATAAACCTTTCAGCATTTTCCCCACCCTCCCCTTTACATTGTCGTTATCCATTGTGTTTGCTCCCTCTTTAGCTCAGCCTTGTTTTGTTTCTACGTTTGACAGATCAGGTGGGAGGGGAGTTTCAGTCCTTTAAAAGGCCTTCACTTGGCTTATTAACTTGCCTTTTTGTCTCCCTCCTTTCACACAGTTTTTCCAGTCAATTGTGGCGAGGTTCTCAGATTTCGGAGCTTTGCTGCTCTTTCGGGCTCCCCAGGAGGTTGCTGAACTTCAGTCTCACTCTTTTTTTTGTAAGATTAGAAAGTACTGCGCAATTGTGTCACCCAGAGATGTTATGAAAATCTGGCAGGCAATGAATGCTTGCAGTAAAATAGGTCTGTGCCAAAAAAAAAATTCAGATCCGTTCTCAAAGAGGAGAAATGCTAAACTGATTTATCAGCTGGACCTGAACTCCATCGTGGACAGAAATGCCTGTTTGGTGAACCATTATTGCTTTGTATGATGGTATATTTAACTTAACCAAATTCCCTGTATTAGCCACCCAGAGAGACTTGAATTCAATTTATCTACTACTTTCAAAGCTCAAAACTCACGCTTTGCTTCCACATTCATCTGTCTCTGTTATTATCAACTGTAACTCAACGTGAACCAGAGTCAGATACTGTCTTCATCTCCCTCTGCTAAAGTTTCTCCAATCTGTAGCTGGCAGAACTAACAGGAAGCAACTCTCTTCCAAATTTACTAATCCTCTCCAAACATTGGATTTGCTAGCTGCCTCGAATGAGAACTTCTGCCAGAGGGGAGGCAATGGCCTCATGATATCATCACTAAACTTTTAATTCAGTGGTCCAGATAATGTCCTGGGGACCTGGGTTCAATTCCAGGTGGTGGAATTTGAATGCAACAAAAAAAATTTAGAATTAAGAATCTAACGATGATCATGACATGATTGCCATGAGAAAAATTAAACCCTATCTGGTTCACAAACATCCTTTAGGGAAGGAAACTTATCTGGTCTAGACTGTATGTGACTCCAGACCTATAGTTGACTCTGAACTGTCATCTGGGCAATTTGGGCCAGTCAATAAATCTTGGCTTAGCCAGTGACGCCCGCATCCTGTGAGTGAATGATTAACCAATGTACAATACTGCTTTTCCAAACTTCAAATCAACATCCTGTTACAATTGTAGACCAGCTAGCTACCTGTCTTCTGCATTAAGTCCAGGATTTACAAGGCCTTGCTGCTACTTTGATGCACTTTGCAGGGTATAATCTGCCTGTATAAGCACGTAACGCAACATGTTTCACTGTATCTCATCACAGGTGATGACAATAAATCAAATTCAAACTCTATTGTGGAATTCTAATCACTTTGTTAGAAGTCTCATTTTCCTCATTTCCTATAACGAGTGGATTCTAGTGTACTATTCTCTATTTACATTATATAATTCAGGCATTTGTTGTAGTTAGACAACTTTCCATAGATTCAATAGGCACTGGCATTCTGAAGCAGCATAGAATGAAATCATTGATGTTCTTCATAATTCATATCGCCACTTCAATCTATCCCTTGTCATTGTGTAGGGAGAAAAAGCACCATCAGGCAGAAAGCTGGGTCTCATCAGCAATATTACATAAGTGTCACCATAGTTTAACATTAATTCCAGCTTGTAAGTAAATCAAATTTATCAGGAGGAATTTCCGACCAATCAAGCGGTCCTCGGTCACTTCTGAGCTGCGTGTCTGTGTGTCAATTATCTCATTACATCTCGGTCGCTTTAAGAGAGGGATCAGCTGGAAAAAGCAATCACTGTAGAACACAGTCAAATTTCTGGTGTCTGACGAGGATCCTCTTCATCAGTTATGAGAGTTGACACAATCTCCTGTTTCATTTTATCATTCAGGATCAAATAGCAATGCTTCCTTTTGCACCCATGCCTGATTTCACTCTTATTTCTCTCACACTTTTCTTCTGAAATAAATTAACTTGAAAAGGTTCAGGGCTGCTTCACAAAACTAGAATTAGCTGTCAGGCAGTTGATACAAATTGTTCTTCCTAGTTAGGGAGTATTTGATCTTAACTGAATTCGAGTGCAGTTTTTGTAGCACATTCAAATCTATATTACCATCTTGTAAACAGCCTTCAGTGAAGTCTGCAATGAATTCTTTGCTCAGGGTTCACTTTGATGTCAACACATTGTTGTCACAAAACCAGGTAAGGATGTTAAGTTTGCTTCCTTTAAAAAAAAATTGTGAATCTATTCAGTTTGCACAACAAACTAATTGTTTCACTGTCACTTCTATGGCTAAAACTGAACATGCAGACTTTAAAAAGTAGTGAAAAATTCTTAATTAACCATTTGAACATTCATGCCCTGGATTCTCATCATTGCCTGGTCCCTCCCAATCTCATTAATTTCCTCCCGTCTGAGTCTACGTCCCTTGCTAATCTCTGCGCTCACTCGATTCTGATCCCTTGCACACCCTCAGCTTCAATCTCTCCATCATTGGTGGTCATGGTTTTGATTGCCTAAGCCTCAAGCATTGAAGCTTCCTCCCTACACTGCTCCATCCTCCTGTGAGACACCCGCTATAAAGGTAACGTTGCCATACCCTTACAATACTATTCGGGACTCTCTATCATTAGAGAGATATGACTGGGGTCACCACACCTGAAGAGAGGGGAGAGACTGAGAAGGACAGTCCTTCATGGTAAACTCAGACAGTGTGGGAATTGGACCCATTCAGTTTGAATCACAAACCAGCTGCTCAGCCAATGAGCTAACCAATCCTCAGGGCTCTCTACAACCTACCTTTGACCAGCATTTTGGACATCTGCCTTAATAATTCATTTTATGGGTCAGTATTAATTTTATTTAATAACTGGTCTCTGAGCAATTTGACATTTTCCCTTAAATGTTCTATAAATGCAAGTTATCACACGATGGCTCAGTGGTTAGCACTGCTGCCTCACAGCACCAGGGACGCATGATTGATTCTACCCTTGGGCGACTGTCTGTGTGGAGTTTGCACAATCTTCCCGCGTCTGTGTGGGTTTCCTCCGGTTTCCTTCCTCAATCCAAAGATGTGCAGGTCAGGCGAATTGGCCATGATAAATTTCTCATAGTGTTCAGGGATGTGTAGCTTAGGTACATTATTACTCAACTTTTGCCTGTAACTAGAGTAGGGGAATGGGTCTGGGTGGGTTACTCTTTGGAGGGTCAGTGTGGACATTTGGGCCAAATGGCCTATTTCCACACTGCAGGGATTCTATGATTTTATGTTGTTCAGGGATAAATACTAAACCAATATAGTATTGCTGTCAAATGCTACATTTTAAGATAGGAAAACATTTTTACATGACTTCAGAATGTTAAAATAATGGATTTTAAAAAACCATTTTAAAAAAGGTTGATTATAGTGCAATTTAGATTGCAAAATTCAGACAAAAGATAGATTGAAAAAATGAGACATTAAAGCCTCAGTCCATCCGTTCAATTAGAGACGAAAGATTAATCATAATTGAAGGTGATGGGGTTTCTCCCCAGTGTCCTGATCCACATTTATCCCTCAATAAACACAAGTCAGGAATAAATGATTTGGTCAGTTTTCTCAATTCTGGTTGGGACTTGGCAATGATGAAATTATTTCATAATTTTGGAAAGGATCTATAACTCAAAGGTACTTGCATAGCTTGAAGCTCTTTGTGACTGTGAGAGGTGCCATACAAATGCAAACCTCCTCAGCTGACTCCATAAAAAATTTAAGTTCTTCAGATACAATCCCAATGACATTGGGGACAACAGCATCAACTTGATTTGTTCAAAATTTGACCATATAATTCGGCTAGACTGAACAGCTAATATTAAGCAGGATAGAATCGTGGCTCTGGCCACTGACTTAACAGCCTCAGTGGTATGCTTCAGGCAGGATTGAAGGAATTCATTACTCCCCTGACTTGATCACACAGAATGCATTTATCTCACTACATTGCATTTCCACCTGGTAAACAGTTTTAAATTGTTCATCAGACGTAGCCATCACTAGCTAGAGCAACACTTAATGTCCATACCTAATTGCCCCTCGAGAAGGTGCTCTTCTGAACCACTTCAGTCCTTGGGATATAGGAAGACCTACAGTTCTAATAGGGAGCGGAATCCTACAATAACCCAAGGGACGCGATGGCCCAGTGGTTTTAATCACTGGATGATTAATCCAGAAACTCAGCTAATGCTCTAGGAACCCGGGCTCCAACATCACAATGGCAGATGGTAGAATGTGAATTACATTTTTTTAAAAACAAAATAGACCTGGAGTTGAGTGTGTAATGATGGCATGAAACCATGGTTGATTGACAAGAAAAAACCCATCTGGTTCACCAATGCCCTTTCGGGAAGGAAACTGCCATACTTACCTGGTCTGGCCTACATGTGACTCTAGACCCATAGCTATGTGGTTGACTTTTAACTGCCCTCTGGGTAACTAGGGATGGACAGTAAATGCTGGTCGAACCACCAACGCCCAAATCCCCTGAATGACCAATAAACCATCACTAAGCATACACAGAGGAACCCTGATTATCCGAAGGACATGAGCCGGGAGTATTTCGGTCCATTAATTGAATTCCGGATAATCAAATACCAGATAACATAATTTAGCCGAGCATCGGGACTTGTGATCTTGTCAGATAATCAGCTATATGGATAATCAAATGCTGGATAATCAAGGTTCCTCTGTACATATGGTGGCTAATGCAGGACAGTTCCTAACAGATGCCAACAGCTGATGTATCACATCATTGGTAATCCTGTATCCATTCTGCAAGGGGATAGCTCCTTCCCTTGAAAAAGAAATATCCAAATGAGTACGTTAGTGACTCCATGAAATTATTTCAACAGGGGCTTCTCCAGCTACACAAACCAATCTTGACATCTGCCAATGCTTGTAGGATCTAATTGGCACAGTAATTCCCAACTGAATGACAGTCACACTGTTTCTGTGATGGGACATTAGACAAGAACGAAAGAGGGAACTCTTCAAAGTTACCATCGCTTATATACCTCTGCGTTTTTGATCCATCCAACGCTGATTGCTGTATTGCTGCCTCTGTCACGTCAACACTGCTGACCTGGTTACCTTCCATTTTCCATTCAGTTAGCTTGCTCATCACACCCACTTCTCAAAAGATCTGTGCCAACTTCCAGGTCCCCCAATTTTAAAATTCTTAACCTGACCTTTCAATCCCTTCATAGCACCAATCTCTCGCCATCCATCTCTTGTAAGGATCTCCTTCATCCTTACAAGAAAACTCTCCAAACTCCCCCATTCTTCTGACTGGCCTCTTTAGCCTCCATCCACTTCCACTCACCATTGGTGGCCATGCCTTCAGGGAACCACACCCTTGCTGCCTTTCCAATGTCCTTTCCTCCTGAAAATATTGCTGCTTGGCCAAGCTTTTGCCACCTCCCCTGATAGGTCTTGCTCTCTGCCTTGGTGTTTATGCTTTGGTGATAACTGTGAAGTACTTCGGGATGACTTTTGTTTAAGGCACCACGGAAATGCAAATCTCTGGTGTCCTTTTTCTTGTAATGGGTTCCTGGGGAGTTCAAGATTATGGTACATACAAGCAAAAAAAAAGAGCAGCTCACATCGGTGCACGTATTCAACTGAGGCTTGCTGTCGTTCTTCACTCTGATTGCTCTGATAGAGTTGCTGTAATAGGGACACAATACAATTGTTATTTTGTGTGTATGGAGTTTCTATTCGAGTCCCACTGCTTGTTACACTTGCTCCGCTCTTCAATGAGGCAGAATGGTCTTGGAAAGAACAAGGAATTATTCTTCCTTTAAACACAAAGGCAAAGGGAAGAACGATCCCCAGTCAGTTCAGCTCAATTATACCAGCTTTAATGAGCTTGGAGTGAGAGCTCTCCAGTTTATGTTTCAGTCTTTAACCTGGAGTTATCTTAAATGCCACCACTGTGAAAAGTGGACAAGTCTCTCGGAAGACTTCGCGAGTCTCTCGGAAGACTTCGCGACGGCTGGTGGGTAAGTTTGGTCGTTTATTTAATAGTTGTAAATTTAAAGTTTTCCTTTAAAAAAGCGGTAGCAGACCCGGAAGGCGCGCTAGGTTACCTGGGTAAGTTTTTTTTTCTCTCCCTTTATTTAAAGGCAGGCTCCGAGTTTTAGGCCTCAGTCTCTCGGAAGACTTCGCGACGGCTGGTGGGTAAGTTTGGTCGTTTATTTAATAGTTGTAAATTTAAAGTTTTCCTTTAAAAAAGCGGTAGCAGACCCGGAAGGCGCGCTAGGTTACCTGGGTAAGGTTTTTTTTTCTCTCCCTTTATTTAAAGGCGTAGGCGAGCCTGGCCCCGTTGCTCAGAAGGGTAGGGTGGAGAAAGGTAGAGCAATAGTTCTTGGGGACTCGATAGTGAGGGGTACAGACAGACGGTTTTGTGGGGGCGACAGGGACTCACGTTTGGTATGTTGCCTCCCAGGTGCAAGGGTACGTGATGTCGCTGATCGTGTTTTCCGGGTCCTTAAGGGGGAGGGGGAGCAGCCCCAGATTGTGGTCCACGTTGGCACCAACGATATAGGTAGGAAGAAGGGAGAGGATGTCAGACAGGCTTTCAGGGAGCTAGGTTGGAAGCTCAGAGTTAGAACAAACAGAGTTGTAGTCTCTGGTTTGTTACCCGTGCCACGTGATAGAGAGTCGAGGAATAGGGAGAGAGAGCAGTTAAATGCGTGGCTACAGGGATGGTGCAGGAGGGAGGGATTCCGGTTTCTGGACAACTGGGGTCCTTTCTGGGGAAGGTGGGACCTCTATAAAAAAGATGGGCTACACCTGAACCTGAGGGGCACCAGTGTCCTTGGGGGGAGGTTTGCTAGTGCTCTTTGGGAGGGTTTAAACTAACTCCGCGGGGGCATGGGAACCAGGACTGTAGCTTTAGGGTACAGGACCTTGGGTGTAGGGAGGTTAGGAATAATGCAACGATCTCTAAGGAGGGTGCCTGTAACCAGAAAGGTGGATTGAAGTGTGTATACTTCAATGCCAGAAGTATAAGGAATAAGGTAGGTGAACTTGCAGCGTGGGTTGGTACCTGGGACTTCGATGTTGTGGCCATTACAGAGACGTGGGTAGAACAGGGACAAGAATGGCTGTTGCACGTTCCAGGGTTCAAATGTTTTAGTAGGATCAGACATGGGGGTAAAAAAGGGGGAGGCGTGGCATTACTTGTCAAAGACAGTATCACAGCAGTGGAATGGACGATGGAAGAGGACTTGCCATCTGAGGTAGTTTGGGCTGAGGTTAGAAATAGGAAAGGTGAGGTCACCCTGTTAGGTGTTTTCTACAGGCCTCCTAATAGTCCTAGAGAAGTAGAGGATAATATTGCGAGGATGATTCAGGAAAAGAGTGAAGGTAGCAGGGTGGTTGTTATGGGGGACTTTAACTTCCCAGATATTGACTGGGAGAGCTATAGCTCGAGTTCATTAGATGGGTCGGTGTTTATACAATGTGTGCAGGAGGGTTTCCTGACACAATATGTCGACAGGCCAACAAGAGGGGAGGCTATATTGGATTTGGTTCTAGGTAATGAACCAGGCCAGGTGTTAGACTTGGAGGTAGGTGAGCACTTCGGGGACAGTGACCACAACTCGGTGACTTTTACTTTAGTGATGGAGAGGGATAATCGTGCGCCGCAGGGCAAGAGCTATAGCTGGGGGCAGGGAAATTATGATGCAGTGAGGCATGACTTAGGTTGTGTGGATTGGAAAAACAGGCTTCAAGAGAAGAACACTAATGAGATGTGGGGAGTGTTCAAGGAGCAGCTACTGCGTGTCCTCGATAGGTATGTACCAGTCAGGCATGGTGTAAAGGGCCTTGTGAGGCAGCCGTGGTTTAGTAAGGAATTGGAGTCCCTTGTGAAAGGGAAGGCGGCGGCATATGTAAAGATGAGGCGTGAAGGTTCAGTAGGGGCGATTGAGAGTTATAAGGTAGCCAGGAAGGAGCTAAAGAGGGAGCTAAGAAAAGCGAGAAGGGGACATGAAAAGTCTTTAGCTGGTAGGATTAGGGAAAACCCAAAGGCTTTCTATAGGTATGTCAAGAATAAAAGGATGACTAGGGTAGGTATCGGTCCAGTCAAGGATAGTAGTGGGAAGTTGTGTGTGGAGGCGGAGGAGATTGGAGAGACATTAAATCAGTACTTTTCATCAGTATTCACTCAGGAACAGGACACTGTTGCTGATGTGAATATGGAATCACAAATAATTAGAATGGATGCCCTGGAAATATGCAGGGAAGAGGTTTTGGGAATATTGGAAAGGATGAATATAGATAAGTCTCCTGGGCCTGATGGCATTTACCCCAGGATCCTATGGGAAGCTAGGGAGGAGATAGCAGAGCCATTGGCCTGGATTTTTATGTCGTCATTGTCAACGGGAATAGTACCAGAGGACTGGAGGATAGCGAATGTGGTCCCATTGTTCAAGAAAGGGAGTAGGGATAGCCCTAGTAACTATAGGCCAGTGAGTCTGACTTCAGTGGTGGGCAAAGTCTTAGAGAGAATGGTAAGGGATAAGATTTATGAACATCTGGGTAGGAATAACGTGATCAGGGATAGCCAGCATGGTTTTGTGAAGGGCAGGTCGTGCCTCACAAACCTTATTGAGTTCTTTGAGAAGGTGACTATGGAAGTGGATGAGGGTAAAGCAGTAGATGTTGTGTATATGGATTTTAGTAAGGCGTTCGATAAGGTTCCCCATAGTAGGCTAATGCTAAAACTTCGGAGGTATGGCATTGAGGATACATTAGAGGTTTGGATTAGGAATTGGCTGGCTGGAAGGAGACAGAGGGTAGTAGTTGATGGATTATGTTCATCTTGGAGCGCAGTTACTAGCGGTGTACCACAAGGATCTGTTTTGGGACCATTGCTTTTTGTTATCTTTATAAATGATCTAGAGGAAGGACTTGAAAGCTGGGTAAGCAAGTTTGCGGATGACACGAAAGTCGGTGGAGTTGTGGATAGTGAGGAAGGAAGTGGTAGGTTACAGCGGGATATAGATAAGTTGCAGAGCTGGGCGGAAATGTGGCAAATGGAATTCAATGTAGCTAAGTGCGAAGTCGTTCACTTTGGTAGGAATAACAAGATGATGGATTACTGGGCTAATGGTAGGCTACTTGGTAGTGTGGATGAGCAGAGGGATCTTGGTGTCTATGTACACAGATCTCTGAAAGTTGCCACCCAGGTAAATAGTGCTGTGAGGAAGGCATATGGTGTACTGGGCTTTATTGGCAGAGGAATTGAGTTCCGGAGTCCTGAGGTCATGTTGCAGTTGTATAAGACTCTGGTGAGGCCTCATCTGGAGTATTGTGTGCAGTTTTGGTCGCCATACTATAGGAAGGATGTGGAAGCTTTAGAACGAGTGCAGAGGAGGTTTACCAGGATGTTGCCTGGAATGGTAGGAAAATCTTATGAGGAAAGGCTGAGGCACTTGGGGCTGTTCTCATTGGAGAAGAGAAGGTTTAGGGGAGATCTGATAGAAGTGTATAAGATGATTAGGGGTTTAGATAGGGTAGATACTAAGAACCTTTTACCGCTAATGGAGTCAGGTGTTACTAGGGGACATAGCTTTAAATTAAGGGGTGGTAGGTATAGGACAGATGTTAGGGGTAGATTCTTCACACAGCGGGTTGTGAGTTCATGGAATGCCCTGCCCGTATCAGTGGTGAACTCTCCTTCTTTATGGTCATTTAAGCGGGCATTGGATAGGCATTTGGAAGTTATTGGGCTAGTATAGGTTAGGTAGGACTCGGTCGGCGCAACATCGAGTGCCGAAGGGCCTGTACTGCGCTGTATCCTTCTATGTTCTATGTTCTATGTTCTATTTATCTCTGAAAATGAACAACAGAAACGATATGTACAGCTGTTGCCAACTTGCAACTTTTCTGAATCTACCTGACTAATTTTATTGGATAACTTCCATAACTTTGCTCCCAATATCTGGAACAACGGTGAGACACAGAGGGTTGGGCACTGACATTTCATTTCAGAGCTGGGGAGGTTTAGGGGTTCCACTGGGAAGCCACACTCACCATCAACTTCCCAACCAACAGTGAATTTAAAAACAAGATTATTGGCTCATTATCGCATTTCTTTTAAATGGGATCTTGCTGTACACAAATGTCCAACATTCCAAAAATGACTCTTATAAAAGACATCAGAGGCCATGAAAGTTACAAAATAAGGATTGTTTTCCCTTTTGTGTCTGCAGCCTGGGCTCCAACCCATCCGGAGTGAAGTCTAGAATGATCCAACATGAAAGGAATTTGTACAGTCTCTACGCATGAATCTAAATTGCAAAATGGTCAATAATGTGTGACTGACTTGCAATGAAATTCAGAGGTTGGAGGATTGAAGGAGTGGTAAATAGAGGGGAAGACTTTTTTTCCAAACTGAGGCAACCGCTCAATCCTCTGTGCAGAGTATTATCATCAGTCCTCAAAAGTAAATGGGTGAGTAAAATGGAAGTTAATTCATGAAGTCATATAATTATTGACTCATACAGGATGGAAACATACCCTTTAGTCCAACTCATCCATGTTGACCAATTCATTTCAGTTTGTCCAGTGCAACTGAGGACTTATACACTTAATGGTAAGGTCCTAGGGAGTGTTGCTGAACAAAGAGACCTTGGAGTGCAGGTTCATAGTTCCTTGAAAGTGGAGTTGCAGGTAGATAGGGTCATGAAGAATGCTTTTGGTATAGAGTCAAAGAAATGTACAGCATGGTAGGTATAGAGTCATAGAGTTGTACGGAAACAGACCCTTCGGTCCAACCTGTCCATGCTGACCAGATATCCTAACCCAATCTCGTCCCACCTGCCAGCAACCAGCCCATATCCCTCAAAACCTTTCCTATTCATATACCCATCCAAATGCCTCTTAAATGATGCAATTGTACCAGCCTCCACCACTTCCTCTGGCAGCTCATCCCATACACATACCACCCTTTGAGAAAAAAGCTGCCCCTTAGATCTCTTTTATATCTTTCCCCTCTCACCCTAAACATATGCCCTCTAGCTCTGGACTCCCCGACCCCAGGGAAAAGACTTTGCCTATTTATCCTATCCATACCCCTCATAATTTTGTAAACCTCTATAAGGTCACCCCTCAGGCTCCGATGCTCCAGGGAAAACAGCCCCAGCCTGTTCAGCCTCTCTCTATAGCTCAAATCCTCCAACCCTGGCAACATCCTTGTAAATCTTTTTTGAACCCTTTCAAGTTTCACAACATCTTTCCGATAGGAAGGAGACCAGAATTGCACGCAATATTCCAACAGTGGCCTAACCAATGTCCTGTACAGCAGCAACATGACCTCCTAACTCCTATACTCAATACTCTGACCAATAAAGGAAAGCATACCAAACGCCTTCTTCACTATCCTATCTACCTGCAACTCCACTTTCTGCTGGTCAGAGTATTGAATACAGAGGTTGGGAGGTCATGTTGCGGATGTACAGGATATCGGTTAGGCCACTGTTGGAATATTGTGTGCAATTCTGGTCTCCTTCCTATCGGAAAGCTGTTGTGAAACCTGAAAGGGTTCAGAAATGATTTACAAGGACGTTGCCAGGGTTGGAGAATTTGAGCTGTGGGCCAGGTTGAATAGGCTGGGGCTATTTTCCCTGGAGCGTCGGAGGCTGAGGGGTGGCCTTATAGAGGTTTACAAAATTATGAGGGGGATGGATAGAATAAATAGTCAAAGTCTTTTCCCTGGGACTGGGGAGACCAGAACAAGAGGGCATAAGTTAAGGTGAGAGGGGAAAGATATAAGAGACCTAAGGGGCAATGTTGTCACGCAGAGTGTGGCACATGTATGGAATGAGCTTCAGAGGAAGTGCAGAGGCTGGTACAATTGCAACATTTAAAAGGCATCTGGATAGGTATATGAATAGGAAAGGTTTGGAAGGATATGGGCCAGGTGCTGGCAAGTGGGACTAGATTGGGTTGGGATATCTGGTTGGCATGGACAGGTTGGACTGAAGGGTCTGTTTCCGTACAACTCTATGACTCTAACTACCATGACCTGATGGCAACATACTTATGGCAAAGTGACATTGAGAAGAAAGAGGTCGATGGAATATTTGCTCAGGTCAGTTATCATGGTCACAAAGAGTTGTGATGGGCAGGACAGCCTTTTCTGTTGTCTTTTTATATTTCCATGTGCAACACGTCCAACGAACACAAAGCTGCGACTAAGAACAGAATTATAAAGCGCACAACCAAGAGAGTAGAATAAAAAAGAACTGGGAAGTCTAAGTCCTCTGGTCTGATCAATCACAGTATTAAAGTGTGGGTGCCCAGACACAAGTGAGGTGTGCTGGCAAAGTGCAGAGGCAGACAAGCGAACTAAGCTATGAGGAAAGGTAGAGATATTTGGGTTTCTCGTGGCAAGCGGGTGTACATAGCGAGGGAAGCGAGAAGGGAATTGTAGTGATGGGAATGATGGATGGAAAATATGGACTGTTACTTCCAATTAACAAGTGAGAGAAGGACTGAACTTCGAGACTTCAAAACTATTAATCTGCAAATTTATGACCGATGGCAAGACAGCATTCACACACAGTAGTCATATTCTTGGAAGAGGCATTTTAACAAAAGCAGTGAAGCAAATACCCCAGAGTCTTGTAATAAATAATTGGACAATACAATGGTTGGGGGGAGAAATGCAGCAATGCTCCTGTCTTTCTGGATGAGTTTGAAGGTTTATCCAAAACACAAACATCTCGTGATCAAATTTACATCTCAGCATCCAGTCAAAAGAGGAATCGAAAAGGTGCCTCTGGCTCATTGATTTTAAACACAGTGGCAGAGCTAATAATTTGCTGCTGCAAACGATTTGTTATTATTCAGATCCCCTCACAGCCCATCATTTTTTCATGGCCCCCCAGGGGAAGGAGGAAGATTTGTTCTGTCTTCGACGTGTACTGAGACCATGAACATGATGTTCCATAATTAGGTTTACAATTTTGCGACATATAACACAAGGAGGAAATCTTCACCCGAGGGCGTTTGAAGCAGACTTGGGCTGCGAGTCCCAATATATGCGGGCGGTGTAGAAATCCGCAGGAATTGCTGCAGAGTTTCAAGCCACATAGGACATTTCCCATTCAGCAATGTGCAGAAGAAAGGGCAATGGAAGCCCTTACCACAATCACAGAGTAAGAACAAGTCAATGATTACCAGCTAGTTGTTACATTGCACAGAGTACACTGCATTACAAGAGTAAAATAGCAACAACTTTTGGTGACAATTTTTGTTCAGGGCAAGATGGCTATTTGACAATATGCCTCATTCCCTGATGGTGAGGATGCATTCTAACCATGAACACTGATAAAGACAAATGGCTAGAGAAAAAGAGAAACCACAATTAATCTTGATTTAAGAAATTGTGACTACATTTCATCAGTTTTCTATTGGCTGTAACAAGTATGGCCCATCTGAGAACAATGGGTTCTGCTACAACGCAATAGTTCCATTCTCATGCAATCCCGTATTATGAGAAAATCACGCAATAGCAGCACCATTTAAACTAATGGGGCCAGAACTGCATTGTAACCAATATACACTTTAAAAGTTTGCACTTTGGAAACGGTGTCCCGAATTTGTAAATCGCATTACAGAGAATTTGCATTAATGAAACATGCATTATAGCAAAACAGTCTGTAAAGGAAATATGTGTCCCTTCTGAGCAGTGTAGGTGATCTCTCATAGACAGATAGACAGAATCATTAGAATGTTTCCAGATTTCCAGTCAGAGATTGGACTGACTTCACAGAAATTCTGTTCACATCTTGCACAGGATTAGTTCTGTTCCTCAGACAAACAAAAGAAAAATCTTCAAACAGTCCCATTCAGGTTACTACAATGGGCACTGTTCTCTTTTCAGCTTTCCACACACTGGCCACAATACAGAAATCCTTTGTTACCACGACTTTGCATTAACACAGGAATGTGGCAGGGGGTGGGCACAGAACCAAGGGGATCTCCACTTCCAGGTCCCCAGTTATTCTGTTGGGTATGGAGACACTGGTCCGTATATGCCAACAGGATGCCAGCTTCCACCCTTCGGCTTGGGTGGCACAGTTATTCACAGCCAGGTGTAGAAGATGAAGGCCGACCCCAGCAAGGAATGAATCCCTTCAGAGTAGGAGAAAGGGATCAAGAGTTGAAAGCAAAACCGCAATTGTGTAAAAACCACTTTTATGAATGATGATAATGCATAAAATGTTTGAAGGCACTTGCAGCTGTGCCTTACTATAAATGGAGAGGTTTTTCTCGTCTTGAAATCACAGATGATCTTGATATGGATTACACAGTTGTGCTCCCATGTCCACTTGCCTGCCTCAGTCCTGGAACCTGGATAATCTGGGTATGCATGAATCGTGGAGTTATCTCCCTAGTGGCATTACAGCTGTCCCTAAAGCACATGGACTGCAGTGGTTTAAGGTGGCAACGTGCCACCACCTTCACAAAAGCAATCAGGCCAGTGATCCAGCAAAGGCATGAAGGAGAGTCACCAGATCCCGTTAACTTGGCACACACTGCTGGATGGGAACTGGAAGTCTCATGGCTTGGAGACACATCAGGTAAACCAAGTGCTCATGCCTCTGAACACATGCAGCAGCATGCATTTGCAAATGCGGGCAATGATCCACAGCAGCAATGCCACCTGCAGCCCAATAGGTAGCACTCATGTCTGAACCAGAAGGCTGTGAGGATGCGAGCCCCACTTGTGGGCAACACAACAATACCTGAGCTGGCATTTCCTGTACAATTCTGAGGGAGTGCTGTACTGTCATTGGTAGCTTTTGGATGACACATTAAGCCCATTTTGCAGTTCAGGGTCATGGAAAAGATCCCATTCTGAATGAGACATGTAGAGATTTCCCCAGAGCCTGCAATTATTTCTCAATTGGAATCAATTTTTAAAAAAATCTCCATTAACCTGATATTGTTGCTGTTTTCCAGGAGTATGCTGCATTTAAATATGCTGTTGTGTTTCCGATATTACAGCAGCGCCTAATCTTGAAAGCGACTTCATTGATTTATAAAGAGCTTTGGGCCACATGGCAAAGCCATATATGCAAATGCAAATCTTTATTTGAGAAGCAGGAACTGGATTGCTCGTTCAATGCGCATCACACAGCGATAATGGCAAGCATTTTATATTAAAATCATTTAACATGATTTCAAAAACCATGAAGATAAAGCAGATTATTTCCTGACAGCGCATCTAAAATAACAAGCACAGGAATTGTTGCTTGATTCAATTATTTGATTCATCTCCTTCACTACACAATGGTTGTATGGAGAATGTTTGTATTCAATAACTAAGATTGGCAGTATAAGTATCAAGCAACCCCAGATCAGGCACAGTATGACTAGAGACAGAGTAAAGCGTGTTCTTTCTGAACCACTCGCCACTTTATAGAGCACTGCCACTTTTGTCAAGACAGCTGATCAGACTCCAGATATACTTGAGTTTTAATTTCGACAGGAGGATTTTTAAACAAGAGAATGTCCAACTGCGGTCCTTTAAAGCAGTGATGCCTCAGCTGGTTTTTGGCCATGGCCTCCCGAGAAGCTCTTCTCAGGTTCCAGGTTCCAAGTTGCTGCCACCTCACCTTCCCCCTCTCCCCACTACCCTGCCCCCCCACCCCCGCCACCACCACCACCGCCACCCCCGCCCGCACCCCGCCCCCCCTGCCACCCTCAAACAGGGATACAACACATACAGATAGACAGATCATTTATTTTTGAATACCATGAAAACTTGAACATTCTGACATACTGGACACAAAAGACTATGTAAAATTAAACATCTATCAGGCCTAACATGAACCTTGAGCTTAGTGCTTTTCAGCAAGTTTCATGATATTGGGCTCCAAATTAGGTTGGGTTGGGTATTTCATCACTCAGTTACCAGGGCGCCCATAAACCCTTGGGGATCCCCTTCTCAGTCTGTGGCCCCCTTCCAATGTATCAGGGCCTCCGTTGAGGAAGGCTGCTTTAAAAGGGGCAGTCAACCCAAAACCACCTTCGAAGACTACAAGTCATAGAGTCATAGAGCTAGAGAGCATGGAAACAGACCCTTCGGTCCAACTTGTCCATGCCTACCAGACATCCTGAATTAGTCTCATACCATTTGTCAGCATTTGGCACATATCCCTCTAAAACGTTCCTCTTCATATAACCATCCAGATGCCTTTTCATATGTTAAAAATCATACAACTGCCTGCAGATTGTATGCTTTTTCAGCAAAATATCTGGTTTTGAGCATAATCTGCAAGTAGTTCATCCATATAATGTTTTATAAATTCCACTTTGGAAGCAGAACCAGTCTGACTCAAGATTGGGGTACAGACAGACCCTAACCTCACACCTTTAATGCATTGTCTGAGCCGAGATGTCACTTCTGTTATAAAACTTTAAGTTATCTCGAGACTGTGACTTGAGAGAAGTTCTGGGATTTACATATTAATGAACTGAAACCTGCAACACATTCTAAAAGATGACAGACTTAACAACAATCTAGGTCTGTTCAATATGTCATTTCAGTTGCATGACACTAATCTTTTGCTCTAAATTCTGTGCCTTATGGTCCTGCTCCACAGTTACCTGTGGAAGGAGCAGCATTCCGAAAGTTAGTGCTTCCAAATAAACCTGTTGGACTATAACCTGATGTTGTGTGGTTTTTAACTTTGTCCACCCCAGTCCAACACCGGCTCCTCCACATCAAGGCTTTTCAAATGTTGTAATTATACGCGCCTCCACCACTTCCTCTGGTATCTCATCCCATATATGCTCCACCCTCTGCGTGAAAGAGTTGTCCCTTAGGTCCCACTCCCACTGCACTCTCCCCCAAACCCCCACCTCCACTCTCACCGTCTCCCCCTCCCCCATCCCCTTCCCAGCAGAAATTTATGTCCTGAGACTGAAGTCCCAAGCTGCCCCAATGTTTGTGTTTTCCCCTTTCAAGAATGTACAAGCAGAGGAGTAACAAGCCAGCTTCAATCCTGGTCTGTGCACGCTAGTGGTCTAGCATGCTGTGTAGGTCACACCTTGATAATTGTCCTTAAGCACTCCTGTGCTGCAGGCAGAAAAGAAAGGAATGTCACTCTGATGGCTGAAAATAAATCTTGAGTCAAAAGGAAACATGACAAACACCTTTCAGCTGATCTGCAAAGCCAAGAGTCTTGAACCCATCTGCTCACACACCAACATTGGTATTACCCATATCACCCAAAGTAGTGTCTCATCACCTATTCCTCATGAAATTCAGAGATTGATCAGTATCTTTTTCTTTAAATGTTATCTTTTCTCGACTCATCTCGTTTCTAGGGGGTGCTCATGAGTGTTATCATATTGTGTTTAATAACTAAAAAATGTATTATTTTGTTCACTCAAGGAAGCCTTGTTGAACATTTCTTTTATGTAGCAAATTCACTTAGCCTTGGAGGACATCATCCACAAGGGAGAAGATCATTTTTAAACAAATCTCTGTGATTAACTCAGGGTGGGATAGTCGGGTGAATAAAGACGAGAGCGCCATTCCTCCCTCCTTGCATGGGAGCTGGGCAATTTGAGGCATCCTATCTGAAATAATCAAATTGGGATACTTTGCTGAGGGACTGGTTGTAACACACTGTATCGCTACAATCTTTATTGAAACATATCCTGCAGTCTTCAGTGTCTGTGCATGAGATTGTCAATGAAGTTACTCATTAGCTCAGAATTAAGAGGTTTTTCTGTGCTGCTGGTTTGTATGGTGACTAGAAACTATGTTACGCTTGTCCCAAATTCAATTTTCATTGAACGTTTAGACAGGAGAAACTTTCATACCATTAATGCCACAAGTGAAAGACCAATGTCCAGCTGACTACACAACAAGCCCGATGATTTATGAAGTGGGAATGAGGGAAAATTAACTGACTCTTGACTTTGCAACACTATTACATACAGAATGACAATTCAGAAAAATTGCCTCAGGTTAGAGCTTCGAATGCAGCATACAACTGTTATTTAATGATCAGCAATTCCGAATTCACAATAAATCAAGACGGCGGCATTTGTTCAGCCCTCAAGCACAGATGGTTGCATTCCAGCCGTGACCTTACTTTCATCAATACCCCACATTGAAGATGGCAATGACCAACAGAGAGAGAATACAAACTCTGCTTTTGCATAAATCCAATCAGTAGAAGTGGAAAGGCAAAATAACTGCTCCCCTCACCACCATAACCCCAACCTCCTCTCCCCAGTCAGTTTCCCTCGCTGCTGCCTCTCTTCATTGACATCAAGGCAAAGGCGTGTTTCTGATGACTTTGTGCACGGTGAGCCAGCCCAGGCTTTAGCCAGAGGCAGCAATGCTCATGTTATTCTCTCATAAGATTAGCAACTGGCCATGGTCATTGTGATCCTGACGAATCCAATGGACATTGATTCAAACTAACTCACGTATGAAATAACACTCCTGCACTACAAGAAACATTCAGCAATCATGCTATAGAGGTGCATGCTTCTAGCAGAATGTAGTGCTTCTAAAGGTAAGATGGGGTCTGAGATCTTTACAGCCTCAGATGACATACTATGGGACAGTGATTATAATCTAAAAGACATACTGACAGAAATAAAGCACAACACATATCAATATGTAATTCAAATTGTTACAGCAATTCACCATTTGTGACAGTGAACTGTTGAAAGTTAATGACAGCTCAGGCACTGAAACAACACTTTTTTTTCTTCCTTGGGATGTCAACATTAGCAGCAAGCCCAGCATTTATTGCCCATCCCTAATCACTCAGTGGGAAAGGGGGTGACGTGACACCTCCTTCACCCACTGCAGTCCATGGGGTGTGGCTATACCCACAGTGGTATTGGGAAGGGATGTGGACCCAGTGACGGTGTAGGAATGGTGATACATTTCCACACAAGGATGGCTGGAAAGGAACTTGTAGGCATTATTGCTTCCATGCATCTGCTGCCTTTGTCCTTCAAAGTTGGCGAGGTCGCAGATTTGGAAGCTGCTGAAGAAACCCGCAGTGTACCGTCCCTTTATCACCACATGCTGCAAATACCTCACATGATCAGAGCACAGATTTCCATTTGCTCTATTAATGCAGCTGTCCATGTATTTAAAATAACTAGGCTCCTTGTCTTGCACCAAATAACAGGTAACAAAATTGTGTCTAGCTCCTGGGTGCTAATCATCCAGACGCTAGCTACATTTGAGGCATGTCATCTCAAGCTCCCACCTCATATGGTATACTCTTCCATGCAGGGTGACAATTCCCAAGGCATGGCCACTCCTGGTGAGTGCTTCCAGTGAATCATTGAGCTACATCCTTCGCTTTCAGACACCAGGTTGACCCATTGCTGCATTTCAAATGCTCCTAATATCAAGGACTCAGACTCCTTCCCTTTGGGAAAGAGGCCATTGATTACAATGTCGAGAGTGTGGTGCTGGAGAAGCACAGCTGGTCAGGCAGCATCCGAGGAGCAGGAGAGTCTATGTTTCAGGGTTGATGATGAAGGGCTTATGCCCAAAATGTCAACTCTCCTGCTCCTCGGATGCTGCCTGACCTGCTGTGCTTTTCCTGCACCACACTCTTCAACTCTGATCTCCGGCATCTGCAGGCCTCACTTTCTCCTAATTGATTACAATGTGAACATTATACATCGCTGCAGTTAACTATCCAGCTGACATCTTGCCAGTCAGAGGTATGACATGAACTATCAAGGAGTTTAACTGTATTGTACAGTGATTAAGCACCAGCAGATTGGCAGACATTGAACTGTACATTGTGTCTTCTGAACAGTAATATAATTAAAGGTATCAAGAAGGGAAAAGGAATTGCATTTAGTTCGTTCCTTGCACAACTTCAGGAAATCCCAAAGTGCTTTCCAGTCAATTGAGAAGTATATCCACAACTGTACTGTAGGACTGGCCATTTTGCAAACAGCAACTTTCTGCAACTGCTAAACTGTTTTGAGTGATGGTGATGGAGAGATAGAACTGCTCGGGAATCAGGGAAACTCCCCTGCTCTGGTTTGACACAGAGTCAGGAGATCTTTTACATCCACCTGAAAAAGCAGACACTGATTCCATTTAGCATTTCATCTAATAGCCAGCAACCCCGACTGTGCGGTATCCTCTCAACACTGCGCTGGTGCGGCAGCCTGAATTTCTCCAACAGGAACCTACATCCTTCAGATTTAGAGCGTGGCACCAACTGACCCACAGCTGACATCGATAGATGTTCGTCAGAGATATCCAGGCAGATGGAGTGGGGTTGAGATGCATATAAGTTCTGATTCAATGGAATGGTGGTGCAGTCTCAGGGGCTCAGTGCTCTACTCCTGTTCCTATATCCACTAACAGGAGCTAAGTATCACCTCATGGTAAAACCCACTCTGAGCTTGATCGTGTAAGTGTCTCTGATTCCTCTGCCATATTTCCATCGGATTGTGATGCCAATGTCACATCAGTACAATTCTTTGCAATGGGCCTTTAGACTGGCACAGTGGCCATCTTTGCTTGGATAATATCACAGGAGTGAAGGCTTTGCCTGCGATCCATTGCTTTTAATTTTAGATCGGGAAACATTAAGAAATAAAAACCTGCAAAATGTACGAGGACAGCTTCCAGTGAGGGAAGCCATCCCCTTTGTAATGCAGGTACAAGTTCAAAGAGTTTGAAATTTGTTCTGAAACAAAACAGGGAACTTAATGAATGCTATCAGTGAGGTCTGCTTGCCTACTTTTCACTACACTCTGGCATCCTTGAATTTCTTTTTAAAAGCAAGTCTGAATACACCAAGTACCCAACACCCACCATGCCAACTGCGAGTCCATCTGGCTCACTACAGACCACCACCCTTGGTGATTGTCTATGTCAACACCCCAACCTGTGTGTCATGCATGCCTCACTCCCTATCTGTTTCACACCAAATCCACCTCCCACGGCAGTTTACAATTAATTTGCAGACCACCCTGGTTCCCAGCAACCCCCCACCCCCCACCCCCCCGCTACCCCAGCACCCAAGCAAAGTATCCAGGGATTCCCAAGAATCAGTGGGCACCAGACTGCCTCCAGCGAACAAAGGTAGAAGGAAACCAACAAAAGATGTCGTGTCTAAATCAGGCACGGGTCAGTTGAGAGGACGTGAGGTGCTCGTTCCCACCCAGGGCCTGGTTAATAGGATTAGGTATGACAAAGACCTTAATTCTCAGATATGATGAGTCACTAATACTGTTTGTGACTGTGTCACACTGAGCAATCTTTACAATGGTGACATTTAGTCAGAGTCACCCAGTTGATGACCACTACTCTTTCTTATTTGTTCAACGTTAGATTCTTCTGGGCATAATGTAACATTATATTGTAAACGTCCATTTTTGTTTTTTTTTTGTTTTGAAGGCACATTAAGCTTATACCATCAGCCACTCAACACACACAGCCTTTGTGAGGAAAAGAACAACATTGTATAATTGCCACTGTCAGCCCAATTACCATTGGGGTTTGAGCTGTGACAAGATCATTGACCTTCAATGGCTCTCTCATGCACAGCATGCAAACTGATTTGCTATTGCATTGTCCTCCCTGGATTTAGTGTCATATTGGTAATTGCAATACAAACAGTTATCCCCACCTCCTACAACAGGTTCTCCTACAGGAGCATTGTGGTAGTGCACAGAGACCAAACACACTCCAGTTCCTCAGCCAAGTAACCACAGAACACAATGGCAAGCTACTCAAACAGTGGAAGGCATCACAGCGGTGTGTTATTCAGTCTGGACCAGTACCTTGCAGCAGGCTGGATTGTTCTATAGCAAATCTTGCTGGGTTAGAGTATATCTCCTCATCAAATGGACTCCAATCAACTGAGGTACCAATGAGAAGGGAGGTCGTAATACTCAGCACTTCAATCATTACACTGCAGCTCGTTTCCAAACTCTCAGAGATCATCTTCCCAGTTGCCTTACAGTGATCTCCATTGCACCTTGATCCAATGCTGAATGTAAAATCTCTCTCCCTGCCCAAGTCTGAGGATTATTGGGCCATTGTTTTTATTCCTTCAGGGCAGTGGCTTTTGCTGAACATTTATTGCTCCATCCCCAAAAGTGGCATGAGCTGCCTTCTTGAACCGTTGCTGTGCTTGGGGTGTAAGAGACACCCACATTGCTGTTCATGAGGGTGTTCCCTAATTGTACCCCTGAAATATGGAAGAAATTGCCTCCATTGCTCAGTCCTTTGAGAACAGGAGTTGCGAAGTCACGTTAAGGTTGCATAGGACGTTGGTGAGGCCACTTCTGGAATACTGCATTGAGTTCTAGTCACCCAGATACAGGAAGGATATTAATTGGAGTTGGAAAGGGTTCAGAAGAGATTTACCAGGATCTTGTCGGGTATGGATGGTTTGATTTATGAAGAAAGGCTGTTTAGGTTGAGTCTTTTTTTTCCACTGGAGCGTAGGCGGTTGAGAGATTACCTGATTGAAGCTTACAAAATAATGAGAGGTATAGACAGCATTAATGGTAGTTATCTTTTCCCCAAGATGGGGAATTTCAAGGTGAAGGGGCACATTTTTAAGACGAGGCGAGAAAGATTTTTTAACACGGAGGGTGGTTCGCGTTTGGACCGAACGTCCTGAGGAAGCGGTAGATGTGGGTACAATTACAACATTTAACAGACATTTAAATGGATTCATGAATTGGAAAGGTTTGGAGAGATATGGGCCAGGAGCAGGCAGGTGGGGTTACTTTAGTTTGGGATTATGTTCGGCATGGACTGGTTGGACCAAAGGGTCTGTATCTGTGCGGTATGACTCTATGACCGGAATATTTCCAAACTGGATTTTTGTAGATTAATGGTCTTGAGGGTTTTGGAGTAAAAAGTGAGGTCTGCAGATGCTGGAGATCAGAGCTAAAAATGTGTTACTGGTTAAAGCGCAGCAAGTCAGGCAGCATCCAAGGAACAGGAAATTCGACATTTCGGGCACAAGCCCTTCATCAGGCTAAGCCTGCTGGACACACTTTCCTCATTCCCGATGAAGGGCTTGTGCCCGAAACGTCGAATTTCCTGTTCCTTTGAGGGTTTTGGAGCCAAGACTAGCAAATGCAAGCGAGTTACAGAGCAGCTGTGATCTATCTGAATGATGAATGGCCTCATCCTATCTCTGCTAATTCTTGTGAAGATATTGAAGCCAACCCCAATAGTATTGTATCTTCTCTGACATTTCTTCAAGCCAAAGGTTCAGGGTTAATAACAGAATGATTGAAGCTACATTGATTGTTGATTATAGCTTTTAATTCGCGTAGATCTTTATAAATCCATATTTGTACAGGTCTCAGGTGTGGGCCCAGTGACTGGCAGCAGTGGACAACAAGGCAATTGACAAACACCAGGACCTAGCTTTCAAATCTTCAAAATGTCAAGTGGCAAATCCGTGACAGGAAAGATACCATGGTACACAAGAATGTGGAGCATTGGGTTCAGTATTCTAGTATCCTGCCCCTATCCTTTGTTTCCTCTTTTGTGATTGGCTAAAAATTTTTTAAAAAAAGAGGAAGAAAGCAAAGCCCTTCCAATTAGGCAGCACTTCTTACAGCCTCAGAGACGTCACTTCGCATCCACTTAGTTCATTTTTCTCCCAAAGTTGTCCATCTCATTGTGTAGGAAATGCAGCTACCAATCTGCACAGCATCATTCCATCAACCTTTGCTTAAAATTGCCTCGACTCACTGAATCAATGTGCTGGAAACCAAGCCCCAATATTACCGGAGTGTGAAGGTGTGAAGAAACTCCCAAAAATTCCAATCTGCTTGTCGCTGACTGCAATCCCGGATAAAAAGGAAACCACTCCGGATTACTTCAGAAGAATGAAAACGAAGTCATTAATGCAATACTTACTTTTAACAAAATAAAAAAAAACCACAGTAAAGGAAAAGGAATCCTAACATAAGTGACAACTTCCCCCTTTTAAAATTCCCACACTGTATCGCTCCCAAAATGGGAAGGAACCATAAGATAAAAAGTAAGTGAGGGTGAGACATGGATAAATCCTTCCAAGACCATGCCTGTTATTGGCTTACTGTCCCAGAATGATTGGAGCAGAGGTAACCCCTTTCCCCCATAATTATCAAGACATACACTCAAATTTAAAAAATACACTTGTTCTACATAATCTTTCATAACATCAACAGGTTCCTAGTTTTACATTTTTGAAGTGCAGCCCAAAATTCTGTTTACAGACCAAATGGAAATCTACTTTAATTATGCCAGCACCTTGACTCCACTAACATTTACATGGGCAGTGCTAACTAAACCAGGTATGATCCACTGAGTCAATCATCCTGATTATTTCAAACTTTTCAACAGAAATAATCCAAAGTCATTAGATTGATTAGAGTGTGGAAACAGGCCCTTCGACTCAACAAGTCCACACCGCCCCACCGAAGCACAACCCAAAGCACAACCCATTCCCCTACAATTACCCCTTCACCTAACACTATGGGCAATTTATCATGGCCAATTCACCTGACCTGCACATTTTTGGATTGTGAGAGGAAACCCACGCAGACACGGAGAGAATGTGCAAACTCCACACAGTCAGTCGCCTGAGGTGGGAATTGAACCCGGGTCTCTGGCACTGTGAGGCAGCAGTGCTAACCACTGTGCCACCGTACCGCCCATTTCAAGTCATGGGCCTTTGTCATCCTGTTTCACTGTGGGATTGCCCTGTGGAAGGAAGGTTATTGATACGTTGTGTGGTACTTTGCGTAGATGGCTACCTTGTGTTTGATCACTTTTTAAGGTGCCCGTTTCTGTCAATCTCAGAGCCATATAGCATGAGAATAGAACCTTTGGTCCAACTTGCCCACTCTGACCAGACATCCTAATCTGACCTAGTCCCATTTGCCAGTATTTGGCCCTTATCCCTCTCAACCCTTTCTATTCATGTACCTATTCAGATGCCTTTTAAATGTTGTATTTGAACTCACCTTCATCATTTCCTCTGGCAGCTCATTCCAGAAGTGCACCACCCTCTACATAAAAGTCACCCCTCAGATCCTTTTTAAATCTTTCCCTTCTCACCTCAAATCGAATTTTGAACCCTACCCCAGGAAGATGACCTTAGCTGGTCACCCTATCCATGTCTTTCTCAGTTTTATAAACCTCTGAACATCAGCCTCTGATGCTCCAGGGGAAAGAAGCCCCAGGCTATGTGGCCTCTACACTCAAACCCTCCAACTCTGTCTTCTGCACCCTCTCAAATTTAACAAAGTTCTTCTTAAAGAAAGGCACCCAGAGTTACATGCAATATTCCAGACCTGGCCTCACCAATGTGCTATGCAACTGCAACATGACATCCCAATTTTTACATTCTGACCAAGCATGACATACACTTTCTTCACTATCCTGTCTATCTGCAACTACACTTTCAAGCAACTATGTACCTCTCTTTGTTTGGTAACACTCCCTACAGCCTTACCATTAAGTCTAAGTCCAGCCCTGGTTTGCCTTACCAAAATGCAACACTTCATATTCATCTAACTCAAATTCCATCTGATCAAAGTCCCACTGAGCTCTGAGATAATCTTCACTGTCCACTACACCATCAATATTGTTATCATCTGCAAATTTATTAGCCATGCCTCATTTATTCACATCCAAATCATTCATACTAAAGATGAAAAGTAGTGAACCCAGCAGTGATCCTTGTGTCACACTGCTGGTCACAGGCCTCCAATCCTATAAACAACTCTCTGCCACCATCATCCGTCTACTACGTTCAAGGCAATTTCATATCCAATTGGCTAATTTCCTCTGGATCCCAAATGATCTAATATTACCAACCAGTCAACCTTCCCAATGCTTTGAAGTAGATATAGACAACATCTACTGCTCTGAAAATGTGTTGCTGGAAAAGCGCAGCAGGTCAGGCAGCATCCAAGGAGCAGGAGAATCGACGTTTCGGGCATTAGCCCTTCTTCAGGAAGGTTTCGGGCTCATGCCCGAAATGTCGATTCTCCTGCTCCTTGGATGCTGCCTGACCTGCTGCGCTTTTCCAGCAACACATTTTTTCAGCTCTGATCTCCAGCATCTGCAGTCCTCACTTTCTCCTAGAACATCTCCTGCTCTGCCTTCATCAATCTTCATGTCACCTCTTCAGATAACTCTGTCGAGTTAGTGAGACGCAATTTCGCATACACAAAACCATATTGACTATCCATAATCAGTCCCCGAATTGAATTTAATTTATTGTCACATGTACCAAGGCACAGTGAAAAGCTTTGATGTGAAAGCAATACAGGCAGATCGCAGAGTTAAGTAGCATAGATAGTAAATAATAGGTAAACAGCAGCCAAAACAAAAACATAGATACAGGCGAATGTTAAGGGTTTGAGAGTTCATTCAGTATTCTAACAGTAGCTTAGAAACTTACGAAACCGGCTGATCGGTGTTTTCAGACTTCTGTATCTTCTCCCTGATGATGGAGGTTGTAGAAAAACATTGCCAGGGTGGGATGGATCTTTGAGAATGCTGGTGGCCTTTCCTTGACAGAGGACCTAGTAGATGGATTCTATAGATAGGAGGTTGGCCTTTGTGATTGGCTGGGTTGATTTCACCACTCTCTGTAACTGTCTCTGATCCTGAATGGTACAGTTGCCATTCCAGGTAGTGATACATCCAGACAGAATGCGGTCAATGGCGCACCTATAAAAGTTGGCAAGGGTATACCCCGTCATGCCAAATTTCCTCAGTTGCCTGAGAAAGAGGACACATTTATGGGCCTTTGTAACCAGCGTGTCCTTTCCAAATGCATGTAAATCTTGTTCCTCAGAATCCCCTCCAACAACTTACCCACTGATGATGTAAGGCTCACTGGTCTTATAGCTCCCTGACTTTTCATTACAGCCTTTCTTAAATAATGGCACATGAGGCAACTTCCAGTCATCTGGCACCTCACACATGGCTGTCAGTGATACAAACACCTCAGCAAGGAACCCAGCGATCTCTTCCTTCGCTTCTCACATAGTTCAGGGAAACACCTGATCTCTGGAATTTACCTACCTTAATGAATTTTAAGACCTCCAGCTCTTCCTCTTCAGCAATATGGATACTTTACAAGACTTCACTATTTATTGCCTCAAGTTCCCTAACTTCCATATCATTCTCCACTCCACTGACACCAAATATGTATCTCCCCCATTTCCTGTGGTTCCACATACAGATGGCCACATTGATCTTTCAGGGACTCTATTCTCTCCCTAGTTACTCTTTTACAATTCTCACTCAACCAGTCCCTTCCCAGTATACTTGCATTTGGTGTTTGCAAAACCACCTGGATTCCCATTTTTACCAGTATTGTTGGGATAATGGAGTGCCTCAGGGGCCAGTGCTGGGCCCATTGCTGTTGTTATGTATATTAATGATTTGGATGAGAAGGCACAAGGCATGATTAGTAACTTTGCAGATGACACTAAAATAGGAGGCATTGTGGACAGTGAGAAAAGGTTATCACAAATTGCAGCTGGTCCTTGATCAGCTGGTAAGCGGGCTGAGAAATGGCAAATGGAGTTTATCACAGATAAGGGCGAGGTCTTGTATTTTGGAAATTCAAATCAAGGTCAGAATTCCCTGGTGAATGGTAGGACCGTAAGGAGTGTAATGGAACCGCGAGATCTTGGAGTTCAGGTGTCTAGGTCTCTGAAAGTGGGGTCACAGGTAGGCAGGGCAGTGAAGGCAGCTTTTGTCATACTGGCCTTCATCAGTCAGGGCACTGAGTATAGAAGTTGGGAAGTTATGTTGCAGTTGTACAGGACATTCCTGAGGCCACGTTTGGAATATTGCGTTCAGTTTTGGTCACCTTGCGATAGGAAGGATGTTATTAAATTGGAAAAAGTGCAGTAGAAATTTACAAGGATGTTGCCAGGAATCAACGGTCTGAGTTATAGGGAAAGGTTGTACAAGCTATGACTTTTTCCTTTAGAGCATAGGGTACTGAGGGGGAGTCTTATAGAAGTGCATAAGATCATGAGAAGCATGGATAGAGTGAATACACTCAGTGTTTTTCCCAGGGTTGGGGAATTGAGAACTAGAGGGCATCAGTAAAAGGTTAGAGGGAAAACAATAAAAGGAAACCTCGGGGCCAACATTTTGACACAGAGGGTGGTAAGCATATGGAATGAGCTGCCAGTGGAAATGGTTGAGGCTAGTAAGTTAACAACATTTAAAAGGCATTTGGGCAAATACATGAATAGGAAAGGATTAGAAGGATATGGGCCAAATGCAGGGAAATGGGTGTAGAGTGGATAAACATTTTGGTGGGCATGGACCGGTTTGTGCCAAAGAGCCTGTCTCCATGCTGCAGGACTCTATGATTCTATGGACACCATGGCAAACCTTCAAATTCCAAATGCTGAACAAACAGAATTTAACTAATTCAGTCACCATGAAATAGTGTCCCCAATAACAGGCCGCTCAATGCTGAACAACACAGCTCGCAATCTGGTTGATCTGCAAGTTCATGGAACACACATTTGTATGAGTTGGGGGATAAAATGAGTCCAGATGCCTTGTAATGTAGTCAACATAATTCCATGCTGTTCATAAGCTGCAAATATCAGGGAATTCTGACTTGTACCACGAAATACCCAATTGAGAATCAAATGCAGTCTGATATTTCTGTCAAGGAGAGTAAGAAACATACACTGGGTGAAAGTTAGAGGCACAAACTGTTCCTGGCAGCCTGAATGCTGATGAATAAAACTGTCGTGGTCATTTGGTAATCCAGAATTTGGGTATTGCTAAAAACAAAAAGACACTGACATCTTGCATGCATCAGGATATTTTGCAAGAAATGTCAACATAAAGGGAAAATAGCATTCCTACTGGAAAGGAAAGTGCTGATTGTTTGACAAGTGGACTCAGTGATAAAAGTGTTGCCATGGAAAATGCACTATTAATCTGGAATAACAGTTAACTGGCAGGCATTGTTTATATTTTAAACTCTGCAAGTTAACTTCAGTTGATCAGTGCATTGCACTGAGGAACGAACTAGCAAATGCCAATTTGAAACAGGCAGTGTGTTTGGATATGTTCTGTTTTCAGTGTGTTAATGCATGTAACTTCATGCAGTGAAATATATGTGTTACACATGTGGTACTCCACACTGCAAACCTGCCTGACACAACTAAATTAGTAATTCTTCCAACACTCAGGATTATCCAGCACTTGTTGTCCAAAACAGGATACATCTAACATTAGACTCTTTGCGAACATGAGCTGGTTGGATCCAGGAACCTGATTAGAGATGGAGCCTTTCTATGTTGATCAACTCATAAGAGGTCTCAGTCATATGCAGGTAGGCTTGTTGTTCTTAAAAGCTTAGTGTTTGCAATCAAGCCGGCCTCAGCCAACAAGCCCATCTAAGTGAGGCAGTCACACACACTGGTTGACCCTAGCAAAGCTGACCAGTGCAGGCAAGTAGGGCTCAACTCAAAAGGCCATGTTTTGTGCTGATGTCCTTGACCTGTGCAAGCATCTGTAGGAAAGCTGTACGCTCTGATAGATATACCATGGCACTCAATCATGCTGCAATACTCTTCAGCCATGTTCCCTTCAGCTAACCTCAGCAAGCCAACTCTGCCCAAGCTGCCTCCAACTGGGGCAATTACCTCTCATTGCTGTCCATAGGGATGACTGCTTCCCCTCTTTCCTGGAAATCTGTTGGAGAACTTCCAGGGAGATATCACTAAAGTGTTGCACTGCCTTTTATTCCTGGTCTCTGACATCTCCAGGAGTTGAGGGTGGGGCGGGGGAAGGACAAAGATTACGTGATGCTCCCAGGTTGCAGGGAGTCAAACACTGTCTGTATGCCTTTTAAATGGCAAACCAGGAAGATTAGATTAGATTAGATTCTCTCCAGTGTGAAAACAGGCCCTTCGGCCCAACAAGTCCACACCGACCCTCCGAAGAGTAACCCACCCAGACCCATTTCCCTCTGACAAATGCACCTTACACTATGGATAACATAGCATGGCCAATTCACCTGACCTGCACATCTTTGGAGTGCGGAGGAGATTCCTTCCTGAACATGGAGTGAGCTGAGAAGAGCACAGTCACTGGGAAATCCTGCCCCACCCTCTGCCACTTTTTTCCCTCCACATTTAGTTTCAAAGGGGGTCATTCGGCCTATTCTCTCAGTACTAGCTTCCAGGTTCTGCTCCCTTCCGGTTCTCTAGACCTTGATCATGTAATTCTGACAGAATCATTGTACCTTTGTCTGATGCCTGTCACATTTCACTTCATCAGAATGTTAAAAAGGGACCACCTTTCCCTTTTGACACACACCCTGTGATGAAAATGTGAACCCTTGGTGACACTTGCTGCACACCAGCTCCAGCTGCTTTGACTGTCCTGAGAACGCTGCTCTTAACAGGAACGAGTCACAGCTCCAGCTGCAGATAGAGTCATGCAGTTCTACAGCATGGAGACAGGATCTTTAGCCCAAAACTGGTCCATGCCGACCAAGAGTACTGTATCTCCAACCATCATTCTGATCAGACCATGTCGGGCTAGCAATGAAATGTGCCACTTCCCTCTACCCTCAACTTGTCCTACTTTAACTGCACCGCCTTCTGCCTGCTCCATGCATGCCATCAAGGATAGCTTTGATGTGTACTTTGTCGGCATCAGGTTTGCACTGTTGTTACACAGGAGCAACACGGGTATGTTCCCCAAGAGCAGGATGCTGCCATCAAGCCAAAGACATGTTCTGTCACACAAATGAACAATGTCGTATACGGATTAATATCAGGTATGTGGGCTACATTTCCAAATGCAGATGGCAGATCTTAGCAAATTTCGTATCCTTCCAGCCATTTGCAACTAACAAGCCTTATGCTCCTACAAGTGTAAGTTGACATACTGTTGGCAATGGCAACAGAGTGCCACACCTCTCCATTAGATGCTGCATGTGCAATAAATTTCTGTCCTCGCTGCAGGTACCAACGTGGTGCCATTACCACCACAATCCATTGCCCAGAGCTCACACGTAAAAAGTAGCTTCAAAACTCAGCAACCCACTCAACTGAGAACGTACGCACCTTACAGCTTTCCGCCAGAGGCTTGTACAGGACAGGGACGTCAGCATAAAAGATGGCCTTTTGAGCTGAGCCTGTTTTTTCAGTCCCGCCTTGGTCAGCTTTGCTGGGGTTAGCCAGTGGGGCTGCCTCACTTGGACAGGCTTGTCGGTTAGTGTAGGCTTGATCCTGAACACTAAGCATTTATGAACAAGCTGGCCTGCATACAACCTTAGGAGTTGATCAACATGGAAAGGCTTCAGCTCTAAACGGGTTCCTGGATCCAGTCTGGGAAATCCCGGGAAACTGAAATTCTGCCTCCCTTCCATCATGTGTACACATTAAGCTACAAATGAAGACAATCACATAGGCTCAAGCAACACTACTTGAAATGATCAAATAGAATTAGATCTTAAACACCCAATAAAACTACTAAAATCTTTCACCGTCTTTCCTCTTCTTGGAGATACAGACAAAACTGCTTCCATTTTCTATTTTCCAGTCGCTGCAAATTACCCCTTGTCCTTTGGTTTCAAAGATTTGAGTGTTCGCAACCAGGAATTTAATAGACAGGCTTGTCCAAGTCTGAAGGTGGTAGGAACTCCCTTCAAGAGTTGCCAGGCACCTTCGGAAAACCCAAAGGCAATGTGTTTTTGCATCTACAATGTTTGGAGCAAAGATGAGAGGATTGATGTAGCCAAAGCTTCCAAACAGCAGAAAAGGGTAAAGCAGGAAGAGAAGAGAGGGAGAAAGACTGAATATAGTCCTGATAACCTGAAATGAGAGGTCAGCCAAGCAAGTATTCGTCAGAGCTAAGCACAACACAGCTGAACTCCAAAGGGATTTGAGAATGCATGCAATAAACTCATTCTGCTGTTAAAATGGAAACAAGGATGCTGTTTTTAAGCCTGTATATTGGTCGTGAGCAGCACTCCAAGCATTGTCTCCCACTGGGGGTATGTTTAAAATTCCAAGCCGCAACATCAAGGGATTCCAAAGAAGTGTTGTACACTACCATATTAATGATTTTTTTTGCTACCTAAAGAACGAGCTGCATTCAAATGCCTGTTTATATCAAAGCTTACTCTCACAGATTTCCAAAGGAGCGCTTGCTGTGCATGTCCGAGTGAGACTGAAGGCATACTCACACAAAAGATGTTTTTAACACGGTAAAAGGGGGCAAGACATTACACAGGAGCATCAGACTAAATGGAACAACAAGTGACATGGACTGAAATGGGGAGCGTGGCCAAACATTTGACCAAATAAATAGATTGGGAGGTTCAGGAGACAGGAACACTATCTCAAACTTGTCAGGACCTCCACAAGTAGATATGGGGCCATTGAAAGAACTATGTTAAGACTTTTTACAAGGAGGACTGAAACCAAATAACCACAGCAAATATCCATAGCAAACCCAACATAACAAACCAAAGCATCAGCTGACTTTCCTCTACAATCCCAAATGGACTTGCTGCATGTTTTTAGCGGCTTTTGCTTCAGAATTCCTGTGCAAGCGCTTGTGTTCCATGGTCCAAACCTTATGATTGACGACAGCAGACATCAAAGAACCCAAATGAAATGAGTGAAGGTACAGCCATTTTGCCAATACACCCAGCATACCATGCAACGCTGATCAGAGACACAATAACATTCTCAGAGGAAACTGCATTTCCCACGATGTGACCAGAAGTGTAATTCTCTACATTTCATACAGAGGAAAGTGAAACTAGTTGGGGAATTGTGGGTGAGTATATCTGTGAGCGAGCATTGCAATTTCAAATACAGAGAGAGGGTCAGAGCTGTGCTTAGCAAGAAACATGAGGGGTCCATTACGTTAACAAGCACCTCAGACATTCCACAGGTTTACAGCACATCTGGCTGGAAATCCAAAGTGGAAACAGTTTAATTAACAGCAGAGCTGAGAAGTCAGAAATAGGCCTTTTACTTCCCAAATTAACTTCTAATCGAGACTTTGGAGTGTGGACTAATTACGAGGAACAAATTAACTTGTTATGGAAGTAGAAGTTATTTAAAAAGTTATAAGCTAAGTTATTAAAAGAAAGTGTTTGTAGGTGAACTTTGGTGATTTACCCAGGTAGAGTCGAAGTGTGGTGCTGGAAAAGGACAGCAGGTCAGGCAGCATCCGAGGAGCAGGAGCAAGGGAATCAGGATGAAGGGCTTATGCCCAAAACGTCGATTCTCCTGTGCTTTTCCAGCACCACACTCTTGACTCTGATCTCCAGCATCTGCAATCGTCACTTTTTCCTGATTAACACAGGTAGAGGAACTTCCCTTGTGCACGGACTGTGTTATGAACTGGGCAATGCTCATTATTTAATGACTGAGAATAACACACTAATGAAATTCCTCATTTGAGCAACACATTGTTCCACCAACCTGGATCTGCCCTACCCGTGGTATCTCGTATGTTCAGCTCAGCAGATCCATGAGAGTCAAGCTTCCAGGTCACTCTCTTTAAATGTCAATCAAGGCGAAAGATAAGATCCACATTGCAAACTAGTGCCAGAGCCGGAAAGAGAATTCCCCATTCCGACCCATAGGTTTTCAATCACTCTGAGAGGTGAGATACTCCAAGCAAATGACCTGAGGAGGTCCAACTCTAACCACATCCTTTTGGTCAGTGACCAACAACCAGCCTGACTTAAAACAATTAATATCACATATTAAGATGGCAACTCATCCAATTTAAAAGCAGATTTGATCAAATCTATGGAATTCCTGAAAGCATTTATTCATTTACCTAGGCTGGGAGGAGTGGTGTGAAAGCTGTGCTGCTTTTCGACAGTGGACTATGGAAGAATAGAGTCACAGAGATAAAACAGACCCTTTGCTCCAACCCAGATATCCTAAATTGAAACATTAATTGAGCTTTAATTCTCTTGATCTCAGAATAATTGGTATGCCTTCAAACATCCCTCCCAGCGGCATCAGAAGATGGAGCAGTAAATGGCCTGTTGCAGAGATGATGTGAAAGCTTCAAAGTACATTGACTCCAGCTATGAAGAGCAGTCTCGCACCAATAGAAAGCAGGTGGGAGCCGACACAAATTGTTTTATCGAAGGCACAGCCAACAACTGAAGCTATAATACCGTCAGCCAAAATCCAAGTTAGCCTTGTTCAGCATGCTTCGGTCTCGGTGCTATGTTGGTCTCATTTGACCCACCAGCAAGTTTCCTTGCTGCTACACTTCTGGTCCAGTCCGACATAATTACAAGTTAAAAATTAGCTGCAAAATCCATTTGGATTAACCATTCGCCCCAACCAGTGACTTCCCTCTCAAGTTGGAGGATGAACACAGCAGGCATGCACCGGCACATGGAGCCTGGCCTTATCCAGATCAAAGTGATGAGCAAGTGACAGCCATTCACCTGAACCTATGTCGCCATCTTGCCTTCAACATTTTTAGTTCCTTTAGGAGGCTGGCTTCTAAACTCATGTTTTAGAAGCAACATTGCTCAAATGTGCTTGAGGTAGTCAGGCAGGAACATAATGCATTTGGATGAAATTCCTTTGCTTATTGTGTCAATAGAGGTGTGAGACCATGCCGTGGGATGTAAATATTGTGGACACAGGAATACAAACCATGACATTGCTACAATGAACACAATGACCCCCAATGTGTGCAGAAAACTTGTCCCACACATGAAGTTGCTGCATAAAACAATTGCATACTAAGTGTACCCGATTATAAAGAATCGCAAACAGTAAATATTCTCAGAGCATCCGCCAAAAAAAAAGTAC
The DNA here is from genome assembly GCF_020745735.1 of Hemiscyllium ocellatum. NCBI lineage: Eukaryota > Metazoa > Chordata > Chondrichthyes > Orectolobiformes > Hemiscylliidae > Hemiscyllium > Hemiscyllium ocellatum. The sequence continues at coordinate 61,131,405 of NC_083419.1, forward strand.
AAGGTTTTTCTGTGATTCCCAAGTCCCAAACGCCCCGTTCTGTACCATTTGTGTTTGGACATTGCTAACAAGGCCAACACTTGTCACCCTGATTGGCCTCAAACTGGATGGCCCATAAGGCCAGTTCAGATGGTCATTAAAAGACAACCACACTGATGGGGCTCTGAAGTCGCATGTAGATCGGCCATGTTAGAATCTCAGATTTCTTTCCCCAAAGCACATTAGTGAATCCAAGCGTTTTCATGACAATCCATTATAGTTTTGTAACAAGCATCATCAAGATCTTTCTGTTTAATCCCATATTTAAATGATGGCCTTAAATTTCACCAGCTACCACAGTAGGTTCTGCGTCTATGTGGACCACTCGCCTGGGCCTTTGGATTACTGCCATGATCACAACACTACAATCTGTCCTAATAGCCCCATCCTGTACCTGCCATCAGTTCTACCTTTTCCTTCAGCCTACAATGTGACAAGGTGGCAGTGAAACAACTTCTTTATTTCCAACCCAGCATAAATGCATCAACCATTTATCTTTTTTTTTAAAAAAAGAGCCAAAATTAAGCTCAATTGTTGGTGGCAACTGTTACTGAAATCAATGTGAAAATGACTCGGCACCTCACACCATGTTTTATCGTGACTTCCAACTAAAGCTGTCACTCTTGATCTTATGTACCATCAGTAAAAAGCACTATGATCGAGGACTGCATGTAGGTGCGTGTTTTTAACACTGTGCTTTACGGGTTTTTTTTGCAACTCACACATTCACTGGAATGTACCTTTTCGGAACGCTACTCCAGAATCCCTATAAAGAGAAACACAAACTGCTAAAATTGTCACAAGCCAACAGTCACCCATTGGTTATTGCAAGTGGAAGACTGATACTAGATAGCTGCCTGGTTCTGTAGGAAATTTGAGCTCATGGAAATCGTTACAAATCCCCACGAGAGAGACGAGAATAAGATACCAAATACAGTGCTCGAAGCATTCGGCTGCTAGATGTGTCCTCTGACATTGTCCCTTGCCCCCTCCTCCCTCTCCGCAGGCTGCAGAATACAGAGCTGAAATGATAAATGAGCTGCAATTTCTCTTCCATTTCCAGTGCATTCTGATTAATGGCAAATGCAGTTTTACCCAATGTATGATCCCCTCACTTAGTGAGATGTTAGAAACACCACAGACACACAGTCTGCATATTGTACGGCTGGAGGTCAGACAACTCCTCTGGGGTGGCTTTGCATCCCCATCCCTCTGGTCCCACAGGGCGGCTCTCTCATTACAGAGGGATGGCTGGTGGGGACTTTAACCTGAAGGGTCACCATGCCTCAGGCAAGGAACAAGATTGAGAAAATAGGACCGAGATGGTAACTTCAGCTGGGGTAGAAATTGAACCCGTGTTATTGACATCACTCAGTAGACTAGCCATCCAGCCAATCGAGCTAACCAGCAATCCCCGCACACACAACATAAAAGAAAGAAATATATTACACTCTTCATTATACAGCTTTGATTCCTGAACTGAAGGAATTGCAATGCAAATTATTCCTAATCTTCTACAAAGCTATTTAACAAAGTCGTTGAGGTGAATATTAATGTGCTTCAAAGGGTATTGTTGATTTATATCACATTCATACTTGAAGTTTTGTTCATATTGGACTAAAATTTGACTGTTCGCTGAGAAAGAGAAGTTCCCAACAGACTGCCTTGTAGTAATGTCCTAGCACTAGGCCAGCAGGTCTGGCTTCAAGTCCTTTCTGCCTTGTAGGTACAATATAACATGACCAAACAGGCTGATTGAAGTAACTAGATAAAAGACCAGTTCTGAGAAGGGTCACTTGACCTGAAACGTTAACTCTGATTTCCTTCCACAGATGCTGCCAGACCTGCTGCGTTTTTCCAGCAATTTCTGTTTCTGTTTGAACTAACTGGAGCCTTTCTAGACAGGCAGCTGAGTTACAGAATTAGTCCCCTCTCCAGTCCCTTCTCATGTCCCTGAAGATGGGTCACAAAGATACACTTTGCAAATTAAGTAAATTTTTAAAAAAAATCTTCTCCACCTCCTGATGCTGCCTGGCCTGCTGTGTTCTTCCAGCCTCCTGCCTGTCTACTACTGATGAGTGTTTATGACAATCTGGCAGCTATCGTGCCCAAAGTTGCAAGATTCACCAAGCCCAACGTCAGAACTTGCCTGATCGAACCATCAGTACAGCCCGATAAAGTACATTTCCACCTGAACAGCTTCTCCCAAAAACATTGTCCATTTTTAGGCTTGTAACCAGTGGGCTCTTTATAAAAAAAAGGCAATAGAAAGGTGACACAGACCACAGCCAGTTCCTTTGCTCTACTGCTTTTGCTGAGCTCAGCTGGCCTGTTATGATCAGTCTCCACCCCTCTGCAGTCAGGGAACCGAAAACAAAGTTCTCCAAGATTTATGCCCCCAATCACGACAGAGTAGTTAGGTGATTGGTTTTCACCAGCAGTGGGCTGAAGGACATTTTTTTCTGTGCTGTAGATCTCCGAAACGACAGGCAAGCACTTCAAATCCTCACCGGCACAGTGTGGCACTCCCACAGTCACCTGGGAATGTCTGGCCCAAGACCGTCCAAAATGGGGGAGCAGCATCCAGAAAGGTGTCAAGCATCTCGAGGTTTGCCATCAAGAAAAAAATGGAAGCTCGGCAAAAACAGCATAAGGAGTGCGCTGCTGCAGCAACACTCTGCCCACCCCTTCCCACAACCACCTTCTGCCCCAAGTGTAACAGAGCCTGCGGTGGCTGCATCTTTCTGTACTGTCACTGAGGACTCACCCCGAGAGTGGAAGAAAACATTCCTCGTCTATGCAGGAACTGCTAATAATGACTTGTATATATAAATTATTTGTAATCATTAAGTACAGTAATCTGGCCCATGTTTTCTGTGAACTTGGGTGTAATTACCTCTAGCTCATCTCTCCACGCTTCAGGCTCTCTGCCTTTATTCCTGATGAAGGACTTTTGCCCGAAACATCGATTTTCCTGCTCCTTGGATGCTGCCTGAACTGCTGTGCTCTTCCAGCACCACTAATCCAGAATCTGGTTTCCAGCATCTGCAGTCATTATTTTTACCTGTTTTTACTTATTGAACAGGTAAACTGAATTTTGTGTAAGTCAATAAAATTTTTAACTTTTATGACAACTCCAGGAATAGTGTAACCCATTGTAAAATACTTCTTATCTTGTGTCCGAGAGAATAAAAAACTCTTCGTAAAACAGCCTTCAATTAAATATCTATAGAGACTGGCAATCGTAGCACCCCATTGCAACAACAACCATACATTTACAATAGCCGGAGTTATGTCATGCCCAACAATAAGGTTTCATGTTGAACTGAAAAGGACTCTCCACTGAAGCAAAGAAAATACTTCTCCAAAAGGGAAGAGTACTGTACAAGGCAGGGGAGGAGGGACAGTTTGCCTTTAAACTTGATATAACCCATTGTTTCACCACCTGACAACTGACCAGCCTGAGCTCCACTGGGTATTACTACGGGGACGATAGGGGCAGGGGGGCTGAAGGGAAATTAGATACAAACATCTGGATAGATGCAGATGGAATGACAGGAAAGCGTACGATAATGAAAAGCACTTCCAGACACTGTTTCTCCTGACTATGATCCATTGCTTTATTAATTTGTGCATACTGCTTTCTTCAGAGATTGGTAACTCCATTATCCTTCTGAAAGGCTACAGGGAGGACTGTCTCAAAAACAGTCCCGACTCCACTCCTGATCCTATCCACTGCAGGAAATTAAAGCACCTATAACCCGATTAGTTAGAACTTCCAGAGACACTTTCTGAATTTGCTTTTAACAGTAAATTCAGCTGTTTTCATGTAAAACTGGACAAATAAGACTGACACAGAGATTTCAGAATTTATTGAAGCTGAGCGAAGGAAAATGGACTCTCTGTGTAATGTGTAAACGGACTGCTTAAACAATATTTTAATGTTCTAACTTCCTTCACGCCCGAAGCCGTTAACATTTTCACTCAGAACGGCCCAAATGTCAGCCCAACCTATCTGACCATGACAGTACCACACAACAAAACCCTAATTTCGCATCACCCAATGTCTGCCCCACACACAGCACTCTGAATCGCAGGACTGCTATGGTACAGGCGGCAACTCCCTGGCCCATCATGTCTGCACTAGCCCTCCAACAAGGATTTAGATTGAGTGTTGTTTGCCTGCCTTTTTCCACAATTATTGTCTCTATTCAAACTATCACTTGGATGTCTCAGTTGACTCGGTCTCCACCACACTTCCAGACAATGCAGACTCACAACAATCATTCGGTAGATTTAACACATTATATTCGCCACTTTTGGAATTCACTTCAAAACTGCCTTCTCATTCTCAACCCCCTTCTGAGCAGGAACAGTTTCTCCCTGCCTACTCTAAGCACACTACTTCATGGCAATGAAAAATTCTGATTAGATCTCCTCTAAGCATTCTGCTCTCCAAGGAGAACAGACCTGACCTCATCCATCATCCACAAAGTCCAAGTTTTTCATCCCTGGAACCATGCTCCCATTCTCTCTCTAACGGATTCACACCCCAAAGTGTGGCAGAACTGTATACAGCTGAGGACTGGTAAGGATCTTGTAAATTTTCAAGATAACTCCTTGCTCTTCTGCTCAAGGCTGCTTTAAATGAAGCCTAGCAAACTGTATGCTTCATTCAATGCTTCCACTACCTGATGCTGGAGGAATGAGCTTTATGGCTACTGGTGGCTTAGTGTCAAGTAGTTAATGGTAAGGCAACAGAGTAAAATCTGGGATCCTTCAAATGTATGTAGCTTTGCAGCATCAGTTGTCTTCCCCACCATCTCAGCCCATCCCAATGCCAAAGCACTCTCCACACCTTGGTTATCATCCATCTTTTTACTCCTATGTCATTGTCACCTTCGCAACTAGCTTATGGAAATCGATGCCTATACCCAATCCAGAATTGCTGTCCTTTGATCTGCCTTTGGTGTCTGCCCACTTTATTGGAATGCGACTAGGTGAATAACATACCTTATCACGGGAAGCGATGTGAGGTCACATGACTTATTAGAGATGGCTCTCTCCAGCAGGGTCATGGTCATTTTGCACCTTCTCCTACATGCCACCAGTCAACATTTATGGCAAGCAAGTCTTTCGTAATCTTTACCAAGCTCGGATGCAACCTAACTAAAATCGAAGAGTTCCCAGTGCTTCAATGCAAAATTCTCATCCTGGTTTTGAACTCTCTTCAAGTCCTCATTCCTACCCCTTCTCCAGCTCGATAACCCCACACCCGGATTCTCAATTAGGGCACCAACCCTCTCTACAGCTGGCTGTACGTTTAGTCTTTTCGGCGTTGGACTTTGGAATTCGCTGCTTTAATCTCTGTTCAAGACTTTTAGCGTCATACCCTTCTGTCAAGATGAAAAATACAGGATGAGAGTTCAGGAAGACAAGGGGGAGATGGTTTGAATTTTGAGGAAATTCATTTAAATTTTATTAATCTTACAAGGTGCGGGATTTTTTTGGGGTAATATATGTTAATATGACTTATTTTAAAGTTTGGATTTTGAAGTGGTGTCTTGTGAATTTTAGTGTCCGCGTATGAGGGGTTTTACCAACTTTGTCAGTATTTCTGGAGTCTTATTTTTAAAACTAGGATAGGAGAGTGAGTGAGCTCCTTGGGTGAGAATGAATATTTGTTTGCACTACGAGAGTTTTATGAGGGGGATCAGAATAAACACTGAAGAAATCAGTTTGCTTTCAGTGCAAAGCATCAGCAACTGATTTTTTTGTTTTTGCAAGAAAAATAAATCACAGCATTGGAAAGTTTTCAGTTTCAGTTTACAGATGTCTTGCTTGGAGTGAGATGTATGAAAGAGTTTCTCCTAGAACAAGGAGCTAGCTCGAGAAAATTAGGATATAGGTGGCCTCGGTTGTAATGGTTTTAGTTTGAAAATATCTGACCAAAGAGTGTGGTTAAAACCACGAAGGGGTTATCCCAAGTTGTTAAAGTCTAAAGCTCAGTTGCGAGAATCCTCAAGGAAGAGCTATCAAAATCTCAAAACTGGGGACTGAATGAAACAATTATGTCACACCTAGACATTTGATAGAGGAAATTTTCTGATGATTGAGTAATATGATGGTGTTTGCTCAATGGGATTGTATTTTTAACCAGGCACTTCAGAATCCTTCAAAATGTGTTATATGTAAATAGCTTGGTTTCTCTATTTTATCTTCTCTTTTTTGCATAATAAACTTACGGTTTATTGTTAAAACCAAATCTGCTGCATTGCATGATGTGCTTGAGTGAAAATGCACTTTGTTAAATACAAACATAACAAAATATGAACTATCAGTCCAGATTTCAGTCCGGGATCTGATTTGACTAGTACTGTAAGAACAGGATCATAATCCAAGTTAGTGAAAAATAATTTTCCCAACTTGTGGAACATCCACATTTCTGATCAGCAAAGGACAGGAAAAGAGGGAAGTCATCCATTTTGATGTTTCTTTACTGCTTTTATGTTGCCTGGGATTTACAGAACTTCCCTGGGGATGATAAAGACAAATCACTTACCTCAATATGACAAAGCGTTGGTTGATTCATTGGATAAATAGCACTATTTACAACCAATGAATAAACAGCTGAGTGCACAACACTCCATAGAGAGTCTCTTGCTCTAAGTCGACTCTATTTTCCTGATACAAATTGGTACAATTTCTTTATTCTTAAGACAAGGTCAGCATTGGCATTTACTGGCAATCCGAAACAGCCTCAGCAAATCTCTTTAGGGCATCACAAGACACTTACAAATGAGCAAAGCCATTAAACAGATATTAATTCATCCATCGAAGAGAAACAATCCTCTATTGTTTCATCTAATGGTTCCTAAACGGACTCCAAGGCTTTCACCACCATCATTGTGCCCAAACTCCTATCTCAAACACTTTCACATTGATAGCAAAAGCTTTCTGACATCAGTCCTAATGTTGCTTTTATGATATGTACCTGTCTGTGCTTTTCGGATTCCCACTGCGTAATCTAAAGGTTGGACTATCTTTTGCAAAGTGTTTACTTCACAACATACAGACCCACAACAGACACAGAGCACAATCTTGCCTATAGTACAGCACTAACCATTTGCTGCTAACTAAAACCAACTACAAATATGGGTCTCTTCAATCACATTTAGCACACAAACCATTTTCATGGGCGATGGAAGCTTCTTTATTATCATACCCACTAACAATATTGTAAATGACAGTCCCTTTAAGAATGAATTTGGGTTTTGTCTCGATATAATAGAGAGCAGCTCTCCCATTGGAGAGTATATTTAATGGCTGGCTTCATTCTACCACCAGGCAGTGGGGGTCGTCAGTGGGGGATGCTCTACTTGGAAGACCTCCCAATTTCCATTGAGGACCAGGATGGAAATCCCGCACAATCGTGTGTTAAGGTAGTTCACAGGCTCCCATACCAACTGCAGTGCCATGAACATAGTTTGTGGGAGGATGTACTTCCTATCTAGTTCATTAAAACAAAACATCTCATTATGTTTTGGTTGCACTTCAGCCCTGTGTCCTTGATCCTCACTGTCTGAGCACACGGAGTTGGAATGCGGGCAGGTCAGGGAATGCTCCTCATGAGCCTGGCTAAATGTTGTCATCAACAGGACCAGCCAGCTTGCCACAGACAGTAACTGCTGAATCGAGAGTGTGGTGCTGGAAAAGCACAGCAGGTCAGTCAGCATCTGAGGAGCAGGAAAATCGACGTTTTCATCCAGCTCTTCATCAGGAAAGGGCTAACTGCTGAACGTCTGCCTTTCTTATGTTTTTATATCAGTACCTGGGCGTCCTTAGAGACAGCATCCATTGGTGGACTCGAAGCCTTTTGGGATACCTGGACAATACACAAGCTGGGGTACATTATCTCACCCAACAATACAATTTGATTTAGACCCCTCACCTCTTTTTATCTTTTTTGTTCTGCTTCATTTTTGTCACACAGTCCCTGATGGACAGCGTCTATGATGTGTTATTAGATAGTTTGTAAATTTGGTGGGACGGCTTGTTTTATTAAAGGCATTGCTTTACACCTGTAAAGTGAATTGGTTGGTAAGTGGGGAGAGCGCAGACTGGAGTGTGCATTGAATGAAGAAACTCAAAGGAACAATCATGGGAGAGAGACTGACTCCTGCTTCAGTAAATGGATGAAGAACAATATAACATTCACAAGCAGCCAAGGTCTGTTTCCTGCTTCTGAGTTGACTTATTCTATAATAGGGACACACAATATTGAACAAGTTCAATAAATAGTAAGGTATGTAAGAAATGGGGGTAAGGTGCACAGGAGATTGTGCACAATTGTGTCACTTGCACATATTCAGCAGTCATTTGATGATCCACACAGAGTAGCAGAAAGACCATGTTAACTCTGATGCACCTGCAACCAGCAGTAACACTGCACCACAACGAGGTACGTCTCAGGTAATTCCTTTCTGTGTTGAAATGATCAACACAGAAGCAAGGTATCGTGCAAATTATGTCCCTTACCTTTGTATCAGGCTTCAACTGGAACCACTCATCCTGGAAACCTGCCTTGAACGCCAAACATACCAAAAGAAATCAAATATTTCACAGGTGGAGAAAAAGGTGCAGCCCTCCACATCTTTCTTCTCTTGGCTAGGTGCCTGCGTTTGCTCATTTACTGTAGGTGTCAAAAGAAAGGTAACAACTCAGGGGAACTGTTTTGGCATTTGACACCCAGTCTCCAATTACCAATACCAAAGGGTCTCAAAGCTCCCAGTTTTCAACAGTTCCGGGCACCAGAACACATAGGTTTCTCTCCTTCCGCATTTATAACCACAGTGAATAGCCATTTCATCTGGTTCAGGGCAAATTGTATTGGTTAGTGGGCAACCTACTGTTTGAAAGCTCTTCATTGTAGCTCTGCATACTCAGTGACACCTCACGGTGCTGGAGTACCACCAATGCTGCCTGCGCAAGATCCTGTGAATCCACTGGGAAGACCGACACCAGAGTCCTTGACCAGGCCAACATTCCCAGCATCAAGGCATTGACCCCCACCCCCACCCCCTTCCCCCTTGATTGGCTGCAATGGGCTGGGCACATCATCCCCATGATCAACACAAGACTCCCCAAGCAGGTGCTCTACTCCCAGCTCCGAAATGGCAGGTGAGCTGCAGGTGGACAGAGGAAGGGCTTCAGGGATACCCTCAAGGCTTCCCTGGCGAAGTGCAGCATTCCCACTTACACCTGGAAATCACTGGCCCAAGACCAAAGTGGAGAAAGCAACATCCGGGAAGGTGTTGAGCACCTTGAGACTTGCCATCTGGGAAAACTGGAAACCAGGGGAAAACAGCGAAAGGAATGTGGTGTCACACCAACGCCCCACCCACCCCTTCCCATGACTGCTACCTGCCTCAAGTGTGATAGAGCCTGCGGTAGCCGCATTGGTCTGTACCGCCACCTACGGACTCACTCGGAGAGTGGAAAACAGTCATCTTCAAGGGTCCGTCAATGATGATGCAGCATACTTGGTACACATGTACGTTTGATGAAAGCACCAGCTCAGTCTTGCCATGTTTGAGCTAAAATGCACTTGTCCCATGTTCAAATCCTGCCCATCACTTCTTCATCAGGACACCTGGCTATTGCTCACAATGAGCTCATTGCGATCAGGGCCAGGGCACCACATTGGTATCCGTTTGGGTTTAATGTTATTTGTTTCTCCTGATGTGATTAAGTACTTGGTCTACTTATAACAAGCATAATATCCACACCCAAAGTATTGCCCTTGTGCTTAAAGAACTGTAAGGGGACACATGGTCAGGTTTGACTGACAAAGTGACACCCCAGAACACTGAAATATATATAGAATGACAGCCATCTGACCAGGGACATCAAAGGCCTGGGCAGAACTGCAGCAACAAGATGGCCCAAAGATCACCCAAATACCCTGATCAAAAAGAAACCCTGCAACTTCTACCCCAGCAGATTGGGTCATTAAATCTGTTCAAGGCTGAGTTAGTCATATTTTCTTTTAATCCATAAGGGAATCAAGGGTTACAAAGGAAAAAGGAAGGAAACCGGAATTAAGGATACTCAGACCAGCCACAATCTCATTAAACGGTAGAGCAGATCCGATGGGCTGAATGGTCCACTTCTGCTCCCACATCTACGGTCACTCTAAAGAACAGGACATCAGTCAGCATGATTATTCCCAACAGCACTGCACATTCTATCAAGCTACCGGGTGGTTAAGCACATTGGAGGGTGACAGCATCGAACTTGTCTGTGATGCCTTGCACAGTTGACCAGCCTGACGTCACCTGACTCCACGAGTTCAGCAAGCCACTGAAATGCATCCAGCACCATAGTTATCCCCAAACCCCACCAGGAAGATGTGGCTCTCTCAGAGAAATAGTCAGAAGGAAGGTAACAGCATGGGAAGGCTTTATCATTGCATCAGTGAGGATTACAGCTCAAACACCAATCTTCAGAATGCTGTATCACACATTAGCAGCTGCTACAGCTCAGACTTTAAACAGCACAGGCCCGATAATGGCATACAACTCAGCAAAGAGAGCCGGCTGTCGCCATGGTTACTAGAGACAGCTCTTCAGAAGGGCAAAAAATAATCACTAAAATCAGTGATTTTGGCAATAGTGGATTTATTTGCACAAGTATCACGTAGTCAACAACAGGCCTGGGGTTCAATGCCAGGGCTCATGTATTTTAGAAATCACGCAAACTGCTTGTTAACCATGTCCTTCCCTCCATTTTGGAAAACTGAGAAACATTCTGGACACGGTGTGTTCTGGTAAAGTGAGGGAGTGGTTCCGCATACAGCACCGTTCCCGCACACTGCCAGAACTTTCCATACGTGGCACCGTTCCCGCACACTGCCGGAATGTTCCACATGCAGTGGGACTCCTGCACAATGCAGGAGTATTTCTATATCCAGCACTGTTCCTATACAATGCCTCAATGATTTATACACAGTAATGCTCTGGCACGATGTAACAACAGTTACATACAACCATATAAATTGAAAATAGACCACTCAGCCCCTCTACCCTGTTCTTCAATTCACGGGCTTAACACTTGCACATAGGCCCAAAACTCTGACTTCCTACTTTGTAAATACATCGATCTACAGCGGCCCTAACAATGTTCAATGTTCCTACCTCATCCGGTGTCTTGGAAACAGCATTCTAAAGACTCTCATTCATCCGAGAGAAAACAATTCCCTCACCTCCATCCTAAATGGGAGACTCCTTAATTTTAAACTGTGTTCCCTAGTTCTAATCATCTGCACAAGGAGAAACATTCTTGCAGCACCCACAGTGTCAACTCCTCTCATGGTACTTTTCAATAGGATCACTTCAGATTCCTCTACGCTCCCACCAGACACAGGCTCAGCTCAGCCTGTCCAGCCTTCCCTCAAAAAAATCCTTCCGAGCCAAATACCAATCAAGTGAACCTTCTCTGCACTGCTTCTGATGTACTTATATCCATATCTTAAAGAAGCTGATATGAATCCAGTACTCGCTGTACCAACATCCTGTACAAACTGTGACAAAACATCCCAACTTTTATACTTTACTCCCTTCATAATAATAAACACCTCAGAATCTCGTTCCGTGATCTCTTTCAATTTAAGTAACATGCTGTTTTTCTGTTCTTCCTGATCATACAAGCAAGTTCATTTCTGACAATATTTTACCCATCCTCTGTATAGGTTTGCAGACTCTTTCTGACTTCCTTACAATTTACTTCTCTATCTTTTGGTCATCAGCAAACTTAGCAACCAGTCATCTAGTCTCTCCAACAGTTGTATTGAGACAAAATGCAAACAGTTGAGGTCTGAGCGCTGATCCCTGTTGCTCTGCACTCATTACAGCTCAAAATTACCTACTAATGCCTACCTTCTGTTCCCTAACTAACCCTCTGTCCACCTTAATGATACTCTGCACACCATGATGTTAGTGTACTTCATGACCTTCAATGTGGCATCTTGCCAAATGCCTTTGGGAACTCTAAGTCCACCACATCTACAGCTTCCCCTTTATCCTCATTGGATTTCTTGGAGGAAGAGGGCTAGAATAAAAGAATACAGATGTAATGCTGGGGCTGTGTAAGGCTCCAGTCAGGCTACATTTGGAATATTGAGAGCAATTTTGGGCCCCATATCTAAGGACGGATGTGCTGGCATTGAAGGGAGTCCAGAGGACGTTTAGAAAATGACCCTAGGAATGAAGGGTTGTCATATGGGAATGGTTGAGGACTCTGCGTTTTTACTCTATGGAGTTTAGAAAGATTAGGAAGATCTTACTGAAACTTATAGAATGCTGAGAGGTCTGAATAGAATGTGGAGAAGATGCTGCCACTACTAGGAGATGGGCACCCATGAGCACAGCTTCAGTTTTAGAACTAAGATACAATGTATTCCTTCAACCAGAGGCTGGTGAATCTGTGGAACACATGGCTGCTGAAGGCTGTAGAGACCAAACCATTGAGTGTCTTTAAGACTGAAAGAGACAGGTGCTTGATTAGTAAGGGGATCAAGGGTAATGGGGAGAAGATAGGCAAATGAGGTTGAGAAACATATCACCATGAATAAATAATGGAGAAGATTCAATGGGCCACACAGCCTAATGTTGCTCCTATCATCTTCTGGTCTGTAGGAAGTAGCAAACAATCAATTAGCCAAATACGATCTCCCCATCACAAAACCACGTTGATTTTACCAGACTGCATTGAGATCAAGTGCTCTGCTATAAACTGCTTAATTACAAATTCCTTATGACGGATGCGAAGTGGCCTTGAGCTTCTTATATCCTGTTTCTATTCTTCCTTTAATAGTGGAGTCACTTTTGATATTTTACAATTTGATGGGACTCGTAAAATCTAGGGTGTTTTAGAAAGTTAAAATCTCACTATTACAACAACAAATATACCTTTAAAGATGCTAAGACAAACTCCATCAGCTCTTGGGAACTTGTCACTTTTCAATTTTAATAATTTTCTGAGTCCTTTCCCTGATGATTGTAACTGTTTGAAGTTCCTTTTTCATCCCCAGTTCGCCATGGTTTCTGCAATGTTATTGGTATCTTCTGGAATGGAGTGGGATACAAAACATCACTTAGACTTAGCTGTCATTACCTTATTTTCAATTATTATTTCACCAAACACACTTTCTCAAAGATCAACATTCATTTTATTCTTCACCTTTTCAAATACCAATAGAAACTCTTGTTATTTGTTTTCACGTCACTAGCCAGCTTTCTGACACACTCTAATCTCTCTTTGCTTATTAGTCTTTTTCTCACACTTGGCTGTTCTTTATATACTGCCCACCTGAATTCTTTGCAGAATTGAATGATGCTTCTTTCAGTTTGATACCATTTTTAACTTCCTGAGTTGGCCATATATGTTTCATCATTCCTTTCATTTTCCTTATTCACTGGTATCGCTGTGCGCTCTGAGAAACCGCCTTAAAACATCTGCCACTGTATCTTGACTGACCTATTCCTTAACCTAATGGCCCTAGTACTTTTGCCAGTTCTATATTTATGCTCTCACAAATGCTCTTCTTTAAGTTTAAACATTAGTCTTTGATCCATTCTTCTCTTCCTCAAATTGAATGTGAAATGTAATCATTTTATGCTCAGTTTCCACGTAGAGTCCCATGAGGTCAGTAGTTAATTTGACATTATCAGATCTAAAATAGATTGCCCTGGTAGGACATGCTGTTCTAAGAAATTGCCTGAAGACTAGACTGTCCCCAACTACCATTACATTCCTACTAACTCCCCCCAATTTGAATAGCTTCCTGTAGCATAGCCATGGTCAGTTTGTTCTGACTCTGCACTTGCATTCATACAGGTTACAAGGAATTCCGATCTGTTGGACAATTGCAAAGGCTCAAGCTCTTCCATTTTACCTCTCACACCCATTACCCACTTTAACTGAGGTTAAACCAACCTGTTGCTGACTGGTGATCAAATCAGAAGACAGACAGCTAAGGGGTTTGAGCACCACATGGAATCAAGTGTCCAGGTGAACTCTCCCTGCCTTATGTAACACAGTGCCTGCACATTGTCCTCCACCTTAGTCACAGAGCCAAAATTCCTCAAGCCAGAGACACTTGCTGCACACGTGTTTGCCTTGGATCACCTGGCCTAGCATCTTTCTTTTCTTAATGAATTTATTACTGCTATTTAGTTTATAATGAAGGTACACCCAATCAGTTCAAAGTCGTTCAATTTAATGCTATTCCAATGGAATAACATTCCTGTACATATTATCAATCCTATACAGTACACTGACAATTCTGCAGCATTACCAATCCTATACAGCACACTGACAATCCTGTATGCATTACCAATCCTACACAGTGCACTGACAATTCTGTACATAATACCAATCCTACACAGTACACTGACAATCCTGTATGCATTACCACTCCTACACAGTACATTGACAATCCTGTACATATTACCAATCCTATACAGTGCACTGTCAATTCTGCAGCATTACCAATCCTATACAGTGTACCCACAATCCTATACATATTACCAATCCTACACAATTCACTGACAATTCTGTACATAATACCAATCCTACACAATGCACTGACAATCCTGTACATATTACCAATCCTAAACAATGCACTGACAGCTGTGTGTATATTGAGCAACGATAACGATGCAGCATGTTGTATTTCGAAAAATGACAAGTTGCTCTCTCAAACTCCACACAGTACTGGGCATTTGGCACTCACTGTTATCCTCTTGTGAGAACAAAGATCACTAAAGTTTTGCTTTGAATCATAAACTCACAAAGCAAGGAACTGCTCAAAGTGCAGAACCCTTTCCCAGACTGTTGCTCATAAACAAGCCGGACTGTCTTTCATCCAGAGCCCAGTCCTGACTGCCAAGCTGATCCAGGAAGAAGCAATGATGAAGCAATTACCCAACAGACTTATAGTTATGGTCAAATAACACATTGTACTCTTGAACTAAAACTAACTGAACAGAATTTGCCTGAAAAGGGAAAGGAGGAAACATTTTAAGGTACATTATATTATGCATTAGCAGTTTCTATCAAAGGCATCAATACACATTTCTATTGCTAATTATTTCCAAGTGGGAGGTTGTTTTGTGCATTCAGGACGAAGCAGGAACTGTGGATTCAATGAGAAACATCTACCTTTACACCAACCACTTCACCTCAAGGTTAAAGGCACAGCGGTTGAACCTCCCAATCAAAAGGGTCACAATAGCCTTCACATGTCCACAAACTCTCCATACAACTCCCACTCTCTTTTCTTTTGAAGAGAAAGCGTAACTACGTTCTCCTGTTGTTAACATGAGACAACGCGATGAAAAGATGCACAATCGTGTTCCTCACTGCTTAAAAACAGGCTTCCCCATCCCCCCCAACCTTTAAGCTTTTTATTTAACCTCCACAAAAAAATCTGAACTCCTTGTCAATGAGAGTTGAGGCACATTTTGGTGTGGTACTTGGTCATTCATATCTGACTGGACTGTCATGAGGTGAGTAAAGCAGGGGACAGATTTTGTTTTCCAGGGGGAGCGTTAACATTTATCTCAGTGTTAACTGCAATCAATTTTGCATTGAGTGCGACAATTCTTTTTCAAAAGAATCATTCCTCTCAAACATTCAATTCCCCCCTACTCTGGGCTGGAAACTGCAACTAACAGACATGATACATCCTACGAGCAAGGTGACCACAAAGACCTTGGCTCTCACAGGCGTGTGGAGCTTCTGCGGTAAATTCAGAAAGAGTCAAGGCTTTTCAGTCAGCGAGCAAAGGGTTAACAAAAAAATGGCAATCAGCTCTCCGCCCTTCTGATGCCCGCTTTCTTGCAGTTGCACCGTTCCCAATCCTCTTCCACCTCCTCCCTACCCCCGCCACGTTCCATTGTGAAGTGCGTGCTAGGTGTCTAGGAAAACTAAATCTGCCTTACAGTTACCTCTCAAAATGCTGCAAACGGATATTTACCAAGCAGCAGGGACTCACGCTGTACTACTGAAGTTCACTGGGTCCAAACAGCAAATGGATTGATGCAGTTCAGCACCACATCATTAAAGGGCAAGCAGAAAAACACAGCAGTCCGCCATCCAATCAGTTTGACTCGGACCTCCCAAGCTCCACAGTAAGATTAAAGTCAGCTTTCAGGGGACAATGAAGAACAGTTAAAAGATTGGCCTGCAACATTTTCAAGTGAACGGATTCTATAAGCCATTGACGCAGGAATACAGCTTGAGACCCTTGTGACCCCCAGCCCCTCACAATCCCTCCCCCACCCACCCTCACAATCCCAAGCTTGAAAACAGCCTACAGCCTCAGGTCTCTCTCTCCCTGCCACCAACCATTCCAACTGCAAAGCCCATATCACTGTGGTGCAATTACTGACCCAAAATGAAAGCTCACTGATTTTAACCTGGAAGCTGGGAAATGCATCACTGTATATGTAAACAGGTTCGCAATTGAGTTCACTCTTCATTTAGGCCAGTGAGCAGAACTCTGACTGACAGAGCGGTGTAGAAAGACACCTTTGTCTCCCCCTTCTCACTCACACCTCACCTCAAGAGAAAGCCTTAGTGTTGAGGAGTCAAAGACACAGAGGTGCAGAGTCAAGCCAAGAGCATAAGCCCTCAGTTACTGCTGCAGGGCTGGAGACAGTGATGGAGGGGGATGTGGGAGAAGGAGACGTGGTCAGATCTTTCCAGCGAAACTGGCAGCCAAGGTCATTTCCAGGTCACAAAACCACCTCCAATGCAAACCAGGATCTGACTGGTATTTGTATTGTGGCAGATGCTGAATTGGAGGGGACATGGATCTTGCCTGTCGATTAGGCATGGGGACATGGGTGTGGAGGTGGGACACCAGGGAAGTACGGCATTTTCTGGCCCAACTGGAAAGGGCTTAGATTCAGAAAAATATCTGGACCTCCAAAGGAAGATGAAGAGCTGGATTGATTGTAACATCTCCTGACAATGTCAGTCATTAAAATCTAATTCCTGTGCACTAGATTGCCATCAAAACTTACATAAAATCACATGAAACTTTAATCCATGTTGCTCCTGACCAGCTCGGACTATTCAGCTACTGCTGGGACTGCAGGCTGTCCTGAAGGAAAGGTGGTTATGATTAATCCCCGAGTATTGATGGGGCCCAGCTCACCAGGCTTTCAGCTCTGTTGCCTTGAGGTGGAACCCAGCTCAGACTGAAGGGATTTGCTAACAGTCAGAATTCTTATGAGATGCATTCCAAATAGCTTTGCTTTCATGTGGTGGAATCTTTTGCGACCTAATGCTGAAGTTCATAGTCCCTGAAAACAGAGGGCGCAGGAAATGGGAAAGGAAGTGACCTCCTGAGAGTTGTGGGGTTGGCACAAAACCTGTTCTGAAGTGCATTCAGGTGCCAAAAATTGTTCCAATTAACCTCAAATAATCCCACAAATAACGAAAGCCAAAACTTGTCAAGCTATTCAGAATACAGACATCAACTTTGTGATGAAGAGATGACACGATTAGAAGGGTGTAACATAAACTGAATAAGCTCATACTTCTCTCTGATTACCTTATGTACTGGGAACGACACAGTTTGTTAGCATATTTGGAGGAAACTAAAACCATTTTTCTCAAACACATGATTATTGTTGCTGGCTGCAGACCAGAAACAGAGAGTCAATGACAGCTGCTTTTCAACAAGATTACATCCAAATAATTCTTCATTGTCGTGCAACTCTTGAGTATAATTACATTCTAGGATACACCTAGCAATTAGCTCACAATAAAGAGTCAGTACCTCTGCCTGGTCAAGTTAGGTCAAGTTACTATCCTGACAAGAATGTCCTGATGTTGTGTAGCAGGTCTGTTGGCAGTAACTTGGTAATGGCCAAGTGAGGTTGGACATTAAAAAAAGTCAGATGAGTACAGCTGTGCATTTCAGGCGTTTCACAGAAAATTGTCAGATGCTACACCGATTTCAAGCAGCAATGATCAGCCAGTTAGCTCCAGTCTGTTCTGCCACTCAGTTAAATTATGGCTGATCTCAACCTCAACTATCCCCATAAAAACTGAAATAACTGCAGATGCTGGAAATCAGGAACAAAAACAAAGATTGCTGGAAAAGCTCAGGTCTGGCAGCACCTGTGGAGAGAAAGCAAGTTAACTGACCCTTCTTCAGAACAGATGGTAGCTGTGAAAATGTTTTTTTATGCAGAAGATAGGGTGGTGGTGGACTATGTGATTACAGACTATGTGAAAACAAGGCTTGGTGTGTGGGAGTTGGGGTAAGGACATGGGAAAAGCTGCCTCAAGCCCTATAATTATCAAACTCGACGGCAGCAAGGTCCCCAAGCAGAAAGTGAGGTGCTGTTCTTCCAGCTCGTGCTGAGCTTCATTTTAACAATGCAGCAAGCCTGACATAGGGAACAGGACAGTATGTTGAAGGGGCAGGCAGCTGGAAGCTCAGGGTCCTTTTGCAGACAAAATGAAGGTGTTTGGCAAAGCGGTCACCCAGTCTACCCTTCGTTTCCCCAAAGTAGAGGAGCTCAGATAGTGAGCAGCGATTGCAGTAGACTGGATTGGGTCAAGTGCAGATAAATCACAGCTTCATCTGGAAGGTTTGTTTGGGTCCTTGGATAGCGTGGAGGGAGGAAATGAACCGGCAGCTGTTACACCTTCTGTGGTTGCATGGGAAGGTGCGTGGTGCTGTGGGGTGAGGTGGGGTGCGGGGGGACATGGGACGTTGGTTGGATGTGGTGCTGGGACTAAAGAGGAGTGGACCAGAGTGTTGCAGAGGGAAGGGTTCTTCTGAAAGGCTGACAAGGGAGGGGAGGAGAGGAGATTGTGTGTCTCTGGTGATGGCAGAAATGGCAGATAAAAGATGTGGACAAAGGGAACCATATCGTTGTTGTTGTGGTGGGGGATGGGGATCGTAAAGACAGCCAGTCCATTGCAAACACCAACCTTCCATGCATCGATTCCATCTACACTTCCCACTGCCTTGGGAAAGCAGCCAACATAATCAAAGACCCCTCCCACTCAGTTGTACTCTCTTCCACTCTCTACTGTCGAGCAGAAGATACAGAAGTTTGAAAACACATGCCAATAGAACAGTTTCTTCCCTTCATTGTATCAGACTTTTGAAAGAGCCTCTTATATTAAAGTTGATCTTTCACTGCACCTTCTCTGTCGCTTTAACACAATATTCTGCATTCTGTTCTATTACCCTGATGTACTTATGCAAGGTATGATTTTTTACACAAAACAATACTTCTCATTATACCTTGATACATGTGGCAATAATAAATCAAATCAAATTCACTTCATCTTGTACAAAGGCAACAATTGCAGAAAGTGTTGCAAAAGATTCCTGGGTTGTCCCTAACCTCTACCCGTTTCCCAAGAGCCTTTTTCTGGGTTACTGACTCCCTGGAATTGGATATCCTCCGTCAGCCAAAATAGGTGTCTATTCTTCAGACAACAGAAATCCTCACTGCTATTGCTCTTTTTGTTTGCTCATCCCCCAGCTGAAAACATTTATATTAATACAGGAAATTAACCTAGAACTTACATCACTATTCCAATACTAGCTGCACCAAATCACCAGCTATTTGGTGAAGATTTATTGAGCTCTCTGTTAACCAACCAAGGTTAACTGCTAATCAAACTGGCCTTAACCATTAATCCTATTGTCAATAGCCAAACCGGCTTGAATATGATCTCCTCATTGTGTACAGTATTGGTCACTTTATTTTTTTTTATAGATATTTTTATTGGGAATTTAACATTTTGACAAATTTACAAAAATAAGCAGAATTTTCAAGCACAAACATTAATATAAAAATAGATCTTAAATATATAATCATCAAAATTCAACTAATCCACAATCATCCAGAGTGTATAGTTGAGTCGCTTACATCCTTCAAATAAGAGAAAATGTTCTCTAATACACTCATAACAGTATGATAAAAAGGAAGCTATTTCCAAACAATAAGAACAAAAAAAAAATTAAACATGTTTGAATGGAGATCTTCCCCCTTGTTCTCAGGGGGCCTTACTACCTTTCCAACGTTCCACCATATCCTCTCCCAAACAGTGTCCCACCCTCGACCCGGGCGCTCCTTAATAGGATTTAGATATAATACCGAGCTAGAGTTAACAGTGAGCGCCGCACCCCCACCCCTCCCCACCCATACCTGAGTATATCTAATAGCATCAATGCCACGTACAAACACACATAACTATAAAATTACAACTCCAACAGATTACAGTTAAGTATAATAACATAGCAAGGAAGACAACCCCGCTCCCAGAGGCAAAAGTAAAGTAAAGTATCCATTTCTCCCCACGGAGTGTGGGAGAGGCAAGCCAACATAAATTGTCTCTTACGATTTATTTAACCGAGTCTAAAAGTTTCTTGGCCTCTTCCGATGATCTAAAATTATACTCGGATCCTTCGTGGGTAAAGCATATCGTCGCTGGGTAGCGTAAGGTGTATTGAATATCTAAGTCCCTTAAACATTTCTTCACCTCATCAAACGCCTTCCTTCTTCGTGCCAAAGCCGGGGAGAAGTCCTGAAATAACATAATCTTGGATCCTTCATGAATCATAGCTTTAGGATCCTTTCCAAGCTTTCTGGAGGCATCCAGGAGTATCTGCCTCTCCCTATAACTCTGCAGCCGGAACAGGACCGGGCGTGGGCGCTGGTTTGGGCCAGATCCGCGTACTGCGACCCGGTAGGCCCACTCCACCCTTACCCGATCAGTTTCAGCCCCCAGGTTTAAAAGCTGGGGTAGCCATCGCTCCAGAAATGCTGCTAACTGTCCTTTCCCTTCTTGTTCTTGAAGGCCCACCAACCGAATATTCTTTCTCCGATTTCTGTTGTCAATATCATCCATGTAGATTTCAAAGACCCGGACTCTCTGCTCCAGGGTTCGCACCTGTTCTGCAGCTGTTTGAGCTGCAGCCTCGGAGGTCGTGGCCTTTAGTTCCACCCCCTCCACTCGGCCCTGCAATTCTCCGATAGTTTGATTCTGTTTCTGCAGCTTTTCTTCGAATGCATTCCATCGCTGTCGGGATTCTGCGATGAAATTGACGAGTGTCGATTCCAATCTAGCAATCATCTCTATATGGCCTGTTTTTACATCAGCTGCAGCCGGAGGAGGAGAGGAGGGTGGGGGAGGGGTCTTTGTTTTCTGAGAGCTGCGGGGTCCCTTTGATTTACTCATTATCCACTCAGTATTAGACTATTTAAATATAATAATCAGCAGCTAATTAAGATTAAAGAAATTTTTTGGGTGGTTTGGCAAGTGTGGTGGGGGCAGGAAACCCACTTTTCCCAGGTTTTGGGAAGGGCTCTGTAGACTCAGACTTGCTGAGTCGCCGCCATCTTGGATCTCCTGTCACTTTATTTAAGTAGGATACAAACGCATTGGAGGTGGCTCAGAGATGGTTCACCAGATTAATACCGGGAATACACAAGCTGCCTTCGAAGGAAAGGTTGAACAACAATTTCTTTGAAAAGTGTTAAATCTTGAGGGGCCTTGACCAGGAAGATGCAGAGAAGATGTTCCTCTAATGAGAGAATCTAAAACCAGGGTGTCACTTTGCAAAACAAAATGAAAGGCCAGCCATTTCAAGAATTAGATACTTTTTTTCTCTAAAAGAGAGGAAATCTTTGGAACTTCCTTCTTCGAAAGCAAAGTCCTTATGTACATTTAAGGCAGAGGATGGATACTTGTTAAGCAGGAAGGTGAAAAGGTTGAGATAGGTGGGAATGTGGATTTGAGATTACAGTCTAAACTGGTATTGAGTGGTGGACCACTTCTGCTCCTTATTCATGTATTTGTATGCCAGGTTACCTAGCCTGTTGATGGCTGCTCTCAGTTGGATGTTCATTAACAGCAGAATGGATGAAATTAATTGGATCCGTCTGTCTAAACATGGCTTCATGTCAGCAGGAACGTACTGCAGGCACAGGATGAGCAGATGTCCGCATGAGTCACCCGGCAAATACACAGTAAGACCAGTTGGCATCACTGCGTTGTTTCTATCTATTCTGTTACAGAAACATTGAAATAGGCAGCAGTAGGTTCAGGCTCCAATGTAATGAACACTGGTTGGTCAAGAAAACGACAGTTTTCCAATCCTAAACCAGACAATTCCGGATACAGTTAAAGAGGAAAACAATCAAATGCATCAGTGCACGCTTAATTACGACAATTGCCAATAAACTTGCAATATGCTCTCAGGCAACAGAACAGCTTGGGGAAAGGTGCACGATACAGAGGAGCCATCAGATCGCCACCAATTCAGAAGCTGTTTTTGTTCTCTGCAGTAAGGCATTTCAAACCTGTAGAAAACCAGGCTTTCTTCAGCAGCTGTAATTATCATCTAATTGAAAAGCCAGAAACCTTTTCTAAGGAAACAACTATCCTGTGCCTCTTGCAAAACAATAGAAGCATCTAGAAAAGGATGCCTGAGAAGCAGAATTTTGATCAACACAAGAACTATCTCAACAGATCCTGTGAACAGAGACTACCTCCCCAATTCTTTTGTTCTCTCTGTTTGTAACCAGTGTTTTCTTTTGCCTGTCTATGATAAAACAGTCAAGTGTTTGAGTAAAACCCTGAAGAGATTATTTGAAGCTGATTACATTTAAGCTCAGGTATATGACAGCTCCAGAAAGAAGCAGTCAGATTTTTCAGACCTGGCATTGAACTCAAACTAAACTCATTCAGAAGTTTGAAGAGAGATCATTTTGGAGTACAGTAAAAGGGGCAATTTTGAGTACATCAATGGACTGCTTTGACAACTAAGGAGATTACATTTCATGTGAGTTTCAAAATATTTAAGTATGCATTATAAATAAATATTCTGGAAATTCTATTTTTATTTTCATTTGCTTTGCTTGCGACATTTCTGTTATATTATTTTTTCTAAATCTGAAACATTGTGTGCTTGTTTTAATGAGAGACTACCTCACTAAAACCAAAACAAAATAAAACATGATCTGTCAATTCGGACTTGTTCAATTACACCAGCCGTGGTCATAGCTTAAGACATTGTTCATGCAAAATTCCTTTGCCAACAAGCAGGAGTGAATCCAATCTAAAGTCCAATCTCCTGAAAAAGTGCACATTTGAACTGCACCCATAGGGGTGTTCAAAATCATAACAATGGAAGACTTAATGAGTTGGTGGATAATGAGGACCTTGAACTCTTACTCTCTACTTCAGCAATAAACTTGCTGACCAATTTAGTTTAGGGTCTCTCAAGTAGAAAACTCATTGCAAGTTGCAAGTTTGAGACAGAGAATTGCACAAATAAGGACCGAGGCTGGACATGTTCTTTAATTATGGTTTGTTTGCCATTCAACATCAGTTCTTGGTTCACAAGTAAAATATTTGCTCTTCATTCCTCTACCACAGACAACAATTCCTCTCAATCAATAAGGAAGATTCTTGAGATTTCAATCTATCTTTTATTTATAAATCCATTAACTATCATGCTCAAATTTTGATGATACATGTACAGAGGCAATGCTTTTGAGGTCAAAACACTTGAAGCACTGGAGACAGTACATGGGGTTCATGAGCTACAGACAGCCAAATAAGCGCTCTCCCTCACAATTAGCAAATCCCCCACCTCTGAATTTTGGCTTTTGCATTTGTGGGATTTGGCAGCCCTGCAGAATGGGACTGGAAGTGTCATCTCATTTAACCTCACAGACTGTTTTCAAATGCGTAGAATAAGGAGGCGGAAACATCAGGATGGCCACAATGTGGACGCACGTGAAACTCGAAATGCTGAAGAGCAGCCCCAAGAGCGAAAGGAAACGAAACACATTTGCACACCACTTCATAGAATCATGGTGCACAATATATTAAAAAACATAGGAAATAGGAGCAGGCCATTTGGCCCATCGAGCCCGTTCCACTGTTCAATATGATCATGGCTGATCATTCAATTTGGTGCACAGGTCCTTCTTTCACCCCAGATCTCTTTTTGTTAAGATTAGAATCCCCACAGTGTGAAGATAGGCCATTTGATCCAATAAGTCCACATGGACCCTCCAAAGAGCAACCCACTCAGACCCATTCCCCTACATTTACCCCTGACTAATGTACCTAACACTATGTGCAATTTAGCATGGCCAATCCCCCTAATCTGTACAACTTTGGACTGTGGAAGGAAACTGGAGCACTTGAAGGAAACCCGCGCAGACACCGGGAGAATGTCTCTGTGGAGTTGGCACAGTCGCCCAAGACTGGAATTGAACCCGGGTTCCTGGCACTGTGAGGCAGCAGTGCTGACCACTGAGCCACCGTGCAATCTCTTTTGATCCCTTTAGCCTAAAAAATACTACATAATTCCTTCTTGAAAACATTCAACATTTCGGCTTCAACCACTCTCTATGGTAGAAAATTCCACAGGCTCACTACTCTTTGGATGAAGACATTTCTCATCTCAGTCTTAAATGGCCTTCCTCATATCCTCAACCTGTGACCCCGAGTTGTCTTGCGCTTACCTGGTCCAGCCCTGCTAAACTTTTATAGATTTCTACGAGATTGTGCCCCCCACTACCTTCACTCTTCTGAACTTCAGTGGCTACAATCATAACCAAGTGAGGTTTGCTTCATATATCAGTCCTGTCTTCACAGCAATCAATCTAGTCAACTTTTGTTGCACTCTCTCCATAGCCAGAACATCAATCCTTAGATGAACACAATATTTCTGATGTGGTCGCACCAGACCCTATCCAATTGCGACAAGTTTATTTCTGCACCTGTACTTGAATCCTGTTGCTCTGAAGACCAACATTCCAGTTGCCTTCTTCACTGCCTGCTGCCCTTGCATAATTAGCATCAGCAACAGTTGTGCCAGGTCTCGCTTCACCTCCCTATCACCAAAACAGATGACAATCTGCCTCCCTGTTTTTACTACCTCACATTATACTGAGTCCCTGCCTTGTATTAGCCCACTCACTCAGCATGTTCAAATCACACTGAAGCATCTCTGCATCCTCCGCACAGCTCACCCTGCCACCCAGCTTTGTCTCATTTAAAAACTTGAAGCTATTTAATTCCTTCATCTCAGTCATTAATGTATATTTTGTGAATAAAAAGCAGCTATTCATCCCATAATGCCTGTTCCAGCTCTTTGGTCCAACTAACTACTAGTTCCTGATGAAGGGCTTATGCCCAATTCTCCTGCTCCTCAGATGCTGCCTGACCTGCTGTGCTTTTCCAGCACCACACTCTGACCTCCAGCATCTGCGGATCTCACTTTCTCCTGGTCAAACTAATCCCACAGCCCTCCACCTAATATAGAAATGATTCACATGTCCCTTTGTTGACTGCTAGCATAAATGAATAAAGTTTAGTTTGGAGATTAATTTAGATTTGTGGTGTTCATTCATAAAAATTACCAAATAAACTGGGTTCCCTGACTGACGACTGAAATTTAAACGTTGCCCTCTGTACTACCTCAACACTTGAACCAATAATGGAGAAGAACACAAAGATACAAGCTTTTTTCATGTATTTCTTTATTATTCCTATGCATATTAATAACTACATTTAATGAGCAAAAGTCTCCGTTATCTGATAAATCATTCATAAAAGTCTATTCTGCAGCCATCCCAGGAGAATTGGCATATGAAGCAAAATTGCTCCAAATACATGAATTGAGAGATTTATGGAAACTCATCATGCTGTTCAGGGGGAGGCTAAGTTTTATTCTATTCCCCTCCCATCAATTTTTCATCGTTTCCACAGCTTCACCTATGCACAAAGGAGGAAATTTCTGGTTAATTCTGAGGGGGCTTGACAGGGTAGATCTTGAGATGATATTTCCCATGAATGGGATGTTACCATAACCAGGGGACATCATTACACAACAAAGGTGAGATGTGAAGGAATCTCTGCTGCAGAGAGTGGAGGTGAGATCACAACATATTTTAGGAGGTGGAGGATAGATGTTTGAAATCAGAGGATAGATGTTTGAAATCACTGAGTTGAGGGCGATGAGGAGCGGTCACAAAACAGGGATTGAAGTGTGTGGCAGATCAGCCATAATCTTACAGAATGGTGAGTTAGAATTGAGGGGCTGAATAGCCTGATCTTATTTCATACATCATTGATGGATCCAAAAAAAAACTCTGCACACTAGCCCAACCCACCCTGCACCAACACCGCGCCCCCCATCCATCCCCATGTCAAACTAACCTCTCCTGCCCTTCCTTAACCACAAACCCATCTAACTAACCTCTCCCACCCTCCCCTCACCATAAACCCATCTAACTAACCTCTCCCACCCTCCCCTCACCACAAACCCATCTAACTAACCTCTCCCGCCCTCCCCTCACCATAAACCCATCTAACTAACCTCTCCCGCCCTCCCCTCACCACAAGCCCATTTCACTAACCACTCCCACCCTTCCCTAATGACAGAGCCACCTAACTAACCACTTCCACCCTTCCCTCACTACTAACTCCCACACCCTTCCCCAACGACAAACCCATCGAACTAACCTCCCCCACCCTTCAGTAATGACAAACCCATCTAACTAACTACTCCCACCCTTCCCAAACGACAAACCCATCTAACTACTCCCATTCTTCCCTCACCACAAACCCATCTAACTAACCTCCCCCAACGACAAACCCATCTAACTAACCTTTCTTGTCCTTCCCTAACCCCATCTAACTAACCTCTCCCACCCTTCTCATACCACAAACCCATCTCCCACCTTCAACACTTTTAGAAGCAGGAAGTGTCCAAGATAATTGAAAGGAAGAAGTACATTTTATTTAATAGTCTGCGACCTCTCTGCTTCTGCAGCAGTGTCCCAGGAATAAATCTTTAATGCCTGGGGAAACCTGCAGGGCTTGGGATCCCAAAGAGCTGAGATTTGACCCTACCATAAATCAGAATTCATCCAAAATTCAGTAGCCCATTGTCTAGCTCACACCAGCTCCTGCTTATTCCTCTCGCTGTGCCCTCGCTAAGTCATACTGACGCCCAGTACAGAAACAAAACCTCAATTTCCTAACTCTCATTCCTCATAAAGAGCTTACACTTGAAATGTTGACCCTTCTGCTCCTCGGATGCTGCCTGACCGCTGTGCTTTTCCAGCACCACACTCTTCGATTTCCTAACTCCCAGTCCATGAGCATGGGCTCATTCACTCCCCAGTTCCAGGACCTTCCGCAGTGCGATAACCTGACTCTGGCTTCTTCAACTCTGTCGAGTTTAGTCACTCCACCGCTGGCTTTAGCTGCCTTGATCCAATCTTTGATTTACCTCCCTGAACCTAATGGCGCCTCTAGCTGTCTCTCTGTCTTTTAACTCAAAAACCTACGACTTTTGTCCGGGGGCCCTCTTAAATTGGTTTGAAGGATTTACCAAGTCCAAAGCTTCACAGAAACGCAAGTTGCCATTCCCCTGGCCTGGCCATTCCAAAACTGTAGCCACCTTGGCATACCCAGCCACCGATGGAGTCACATCAAGAATACCACTGAAGCAACGCCAGCTGATGGCTTCCATGGAGATCAGGGATTTGATATATGAAACCTTTAGCCATGAAACAACTTCACAAGATTTTCTTTCTTCCAGTACAAAAATACTCCTATCTTTTGAAAGGAAGTTAAATGGTGCAATGAAAGGCGTCAGTAAATGGACTGGGAGCCTATGTTTACAAAATAGCCAGCCCAGACACTTCAACGCTCTTGGAAATGGATCTAATTTAAATACAGTTAACATCGGTAAGCAATTCTAATGCATTACTCCCTGGACTGTAGCTCCCATCATGACAGTAACTAGAACCATTAATATACAGCGTTGATTTTGAAACATCTGAAATTGCATCAAAAGCTACACAGATGTCAGTTCAGTTATCCTTCCAGTTTACCAAGAGGGAGGGCAGTACACATTCGCTTGATTTTTCTGCTAATTTCAAAATCTTTTGTGGATAGCACCCGGAAGAATCGAGCCCATTCTGCTCGCCTAATCTGATTGACCAAATCTAATCAGCATTCTTCCTGCCCATTGCTTCGCCACTGCAAAACGACCCATTAAAACATTTAAAAGGCTTGACTTCTTTCGAGCCCCCCCATTGGCCTGGAACCTCCTGCTGGGGTCCGATGGTCAGCCAGACAGTGGCTACTCACTGAGCGACTTAAGCCCTTCAAACCGTGGCCTCAGCATTTCAATAGCACACTGAAACGCCCTCTGTCAAAGCAGTTGGCGAACATGCAAGCTGACAGCCAGCAGAACAAGAGAGATTGAACCCACAACTGCAGCTTACAATGGCTTGAAAATTTATAGTCATTTCCTGGGCAACCTGTCGCTTTTATCTATTGGAGGAGGATTTTCTTGCTGACTTTTGCAGTCAACAAGTTAAACGCCCACTCTCCTACCAAGCCACTGATATCGACCATAGCAGGCAAATAAATAAGCACCTGGCTTTAATGTAGAAAGATGTTCAATATCCCACGCAGTATTTTCCGACTCTCAAAAAGGAGGGTGCTTCTGCTATCAGCAGTTTCCATGTGTTTGCTGTCCTTTATTGCTACCTGCCAATAAATAACACTGCGACCAGAACAATGCCTTCTTACAAAAGCCCGGGGAGGAATGCAACAGTGCACACTGAACAGTCTGACTGATGGTCTATTAACCCAGGCCGTCAGTGTTGTCAGAGCCATGACTGCGTGTGGCTTTGAGGGCAAGGTTCACAGGGCTCAGGCCAAGAAAGCAATACATCAGCACTGGGCTCAGCACACAGCTTCTTACCAAGAGCTCGAGGGCTGTGTCCTTTTCCTCTTAATACAGTTCGAGGCTGAACATGCAGCCAACGCATAGCTAATTTAAACTGGGATTCAGCATCTCGAGAGATTTGCAGCAGAAGAGAGTGCTTTCTAGCACCCAAAGTACATCTAGAATTTGAGATTCACCCCTTGCATTTCCCTCCACGTTACAGATGCAGGATTAGACCCTTCGAGCTAGCGCCACCATTCAATATGATCGTGGCTGATCATGTAATCTCAGTATCCCCCACTCGCACTCTCTCTCCACAGCCCTCCATCCCTTCAGTTACAAGGGCCACGCCCAGCTCCCTCTTAAAGATATCTAACAGGGTCATGGCAGGCAAATAAATTAGCACCTTGCTTGAATTGTAGAAAGATGGCAAGATATTGGTGCACGACATCCCGCACAATATTGTCTGACTCTCAAAAAGGAGGGTGCCTCTAATATCAACAATTTCCATGTGTTTTCTGTCCTTCACTGCTACTTGCCAACAGCTCTCTGGGGTCAAGAATTCCACAGACTCACAACTCTAAAGAAATTCCTCCTCAGCCCAGTCCTAAATGGTTTACCCCCTTTTTCCGTGACTCCTTATTCTGGACTTGTTCAACATCGGGAACATTCTTCCCACATCCAGCCTGCCCAGCCTGTCCAGTCCCATCATGATTTTATATGTTTCTATGAGATCCCCACCCCCCAATTCTTATAAATTCCAGCAAGTCCAAGCCCGGTCAATCCAATCTTTCTCCACGTGTCAGTCAAATCTTTAAAGTCAAGTGCACCCAGTTTTGTCATGTGGTTTAATAGGGATGGAAGAGAGGGATACAGACCTGATAGAGGTCCAAAGAATTATGAGAGGCATAGGCAGGGTGGATAGTCAGAGGTCTTTTCCCAGGGTTGAAGTTTAAATTACAAGGGAATCAGAGGTTCATGGTGAGAAGGGGAAAAGTTAAGGGAGATGTGTGAGGGGAGAAAGGGCAGGAGCCTGGAACGCACTGCTAGACGGGATGATGGAAGCAGGCACATTGGTGACATTTAAGAGGCATCTGGACAGTTACATGAATAGGGAGGGAATAGAGAGATACTGACCGAATAAGGGCAGGAGGTTTGTTTTGTAGTTAGGGCATGATGACAGGTTTGGAGGGCCGAACGGCCTGTTCTTGCGATGTACTACTTCTGTTCTTTTAACGCTCGGATCGCATGGCTGAGTCCAAGACTGGCTGGTCAAGGAGATGACAAGATCAAAAACTGTCTTCTGCCACAGTATGGGTAATCAGAGGCTCTAATCTTGCCATTACAGGTACCCCCCCCCCCCCCCCCCCCCCCCACCCCCCGCCACAACTTTTCAAAAATTCCCTTTACAACACTTCGCTTTTACGAAAGACCTACATTAATACCGGTTTTCGCGAACTGAAAGAAATGTGAAGAGGATTTTTACTTTTATAACAAAGGGCAAAATCTTTCCCATATAAATTAATGCTTCGCTTTAGATCATTTCAGCTTATGAAAGGTTTCATAGAAACGCTCTAGTTTCAGATAGGGAAGGGGGGTGTATATTTGTACATTCAATGTCCACTCTGCACACACACCTCTTTACCTCACACACACCTAATTCCCCTTACATGGTGCTATTTATATCTAGTAGGGACCATCTCCATGACATCGTTAGACACTTGCTCCATGTGCCAAAAGCCCTTACAAAACACACCTTACCTCCCAACTTAAAACTAGTCCTTGCTGGCCACAGGGATTCCTCGACCACAGCTGACTAGTGAAATAACACGCTCCATTTTGCTGCTGCCGTTGATTCTAATAGCAAGGCCTTTTAGCTTCACACCTCCGAACTTAAAGTGGCTGAGTGAGGCACCAACCTGTCAGGATCTCCTTTATACCAGTATTACTCAGAATGCCATGCCTCACTTATCATTCAGAGAGAACGATGGCCAATATGCAAATTCACTGGAATTTTGCCAAATGTCAGGTACAATTTATCACAGCAGCCATACCTAGCTTGAAATGCTATTGCACACGGTTACAGCGCTAACACTCCATGCCTCTGTGTAAAATGGATTGGTTTCTTCTCCCGCACAGGAGCAGAACCAATATTACTTCAGAACCGGTCAACAGCTCCACTCAAATGACTGAAAATCAAATAGAAAAGGCATCAAACATTCATACACTAAGCATAACAGCCACCTGCATTTGTATAGCACCTTTAAAATAATGAGATCTTCCGAGATGTTTCCCAACATTTTTGACTCAGAGCCACACGATGAGATACTCATTGTCAGGCCTTAAACAGCAACCTGAAGGATGACAGAGGCAAAGAGATAGATGGGTCATGGATGAGAAGCAGACAGTAACCGATTGACCCTCAAATGGGAACAGAAACTGGACTCATCATACTGGTCTTACTAACCAGCTGACAATTCACTATTTTCTGTAATGTGCAATTTCACCTGCTTAGAATCAGAGAGATCTACAGCACTGAGACAGATCTTTCAATCCATCTTGTCCATGCTGACCAAATATCCTCATCTAGTAGAGTCCCATTTGCCAGCAGCTGGCCCATATCCCTCTAAACCCTTCCTATTCATATACCCATCCAGATGCCTTTTAAAATGTTGCAATTGTACCAGCCTCCACCACTTCCACTGGCGCTCATTCCACACATGCACCACTCTCTGCGTGAAAATGTTGTCCTTTAGGTCCATTTTAAATTTTTCCCCTCTCACCCTCAACCTATGCCCTCTAGTTCCAGACTCCCTCACCCCAGGGAAAATACCTTGCTTATTTATCCTATCCATGCCACCTCATGATTTTATAATCCTCTATAAGGTCACCCCTCAGCCTCCCAATGCTCCAGGGAAAACAGCCCCAGTCTATTCAACCTCTCCCTATAGATCAAATCCTCCAGCCCTTGTTAATCTTTTCTGAACCCTTTCAAGTTTCACAACATCCTGCTGATGGGAGGGAGACCAGAATTGCACACAATATTCCAGCAGTGGCCAAACCAATATCTTGTACAGCTGCAACATGACCTCCCAATTCCTGTACTCAATGCTTCTTGTCCATCAGGTTGACAAATTGTAGCCGCTGACCAATTCTTGACAGTTACACTGTCCAGTACATTCTAGCTTGATGTCATGTGTGAAAGTGGGGGACCATGGCCTGCTGCCCAATTTAATGCTTTTTTACTTTGCACTGTGAGGGTGGATGACTAACACTCCCACTCACCTTGTTCACCAGTGAGAAATTCCACAGGCTCCAGAGCCAATCAGGCAGTCATGCACTGGGCCTCAGGCTTCTCATCCTGCCACACTGCTAGCTAGATGTTAGTAGTCATTGAACAGAAGCCCATCCTGCAGCCATGGGCAGTGGCATGGATCTTTATTTGCAGGAGGAGGGGAAGGGAGGGGAGGGGAAGTTATACGCTTTCAACAGCCAACCCCTCACCCCCTACCATTCGAGGTTCACCTCCCAAGTACCCGCAGATTGGGAGATGAAACCCACACCCACCCCAAGCTGGGCAGCCATGGTTTATGGGTCAGGGAAACGGCCATGTTTCTCACAAGCCAGAAGAGACCCAATTGGACAGGTTGAAGCCTTTAAGCAGCCATTCTTGGATCACTTAAGGATCTCCATTAGTCACCCACAACACGAGACGGAATTCTCCCCTCTCTGGAGTGGTGGGAGATAAAGGAGCCAGTTGGCACTGGAGAGACATATATCCCCTTGTTTGTTGAGATGGCAGGAAGGGCGATGTGTATCGCTCCATGCCAACTCACTCCGTTTTCTCCCACCACTCGGAGAGAGGGGTAAATTCCAATTCCTGTTTTTGGGAGCATTAGGATTCAAGGGAAATCTGGAACCGAAGACACATCTCTCCTTTCTTTCCAGGTTCTAATCAAGCACAATCATTTGCCTTTTGTTAAAGCAATAACAGTTATGTCCTTCTTAATAGCAGTACCTGCCTTGGGAATTTAAACTTGCCTTAGTCCAGTTCAGCATGAGCATTGACCTGTCAGAGGCACCAGGAATCCGCAGTTAGTCACTGTGAAAATTGCAGCCAACATCCAGTGAAACTCATTTCAGCTGGGCCTCTCTCGTGTCAGGTACAATCTATCTTAGGAGGGAGCACTGGACTGGAAATGTTGTTTTATCAGAGTGACACCCGACTCCAAGCAACGCGAGGCGATTACACAAACTATGGTTACATTGTCTAGGAATTATCAGGTTGAGAGGTGTTTTGTTCCAAGCTTTCAAAATAACACATACAAGATGGATGGAAAGAAACTAACTCTAAAGTTCAGGCTATTAGTTTAAAACTCGGAGGCAACCTTTTTAAGAAAGAAATTCTTCCACTTAAAAAGGAAACTATAAGCATGGAACTCTCTCCCAAAGGCCACCACAATGGTCAAATTTTCAATCTGACTGATCCATTTTGGTTTCAAAGTCACTGGAGAGAATATGGGTCTAATGTGTAGCGTTTAGCCACAAATCTTGAAACGGTTAAAGGTGGATAAATCCCCAGGACCTGATCTGGTGTACCCTAGAACTCTGCAGGAAGCTAGAGAAGGGATTGCTGGGCCTCTTGCCGAGATATTTGTATCATCAATCGTCACAGGTGAGGTGCCGGAAGACTGGAGATTGGCAAATGTGGTGCCACCGTTTAAAAAGGGTGTTAAGGACAAGTCAGAGAACTATAGACCGATGAGCCTGACATCGGTATTGGGCAAGCTGTTGGAGGGAATCCTGAGGGACAGGATGTACATGTATTTGGAAAAGTAAGGACTGATTAGGGATAGTCAACATGGCTGTGTGGGAAATCATGTCTCACAAACTTGATTGAGGTTTTCGAAGAAGTAACAAAGAGGATTGATGAGGGCAGAGCGGTGGACATAATCTATATGGGCTTGAGTAAGGCATTCGACAAGGTTCCCCACGGGAGACTGGTTAGAAAGGTTAGATCTCATGTAATACAGGAAGAACTAGCCATTTGGATACAGAACTGGCTCAAAAGTAGAAGACAGAACTATAGACCGACGTCAGTCGTGGACAAGTTGTTGGAGGGAATCCTGAGGGACAGGATGTACATGTACTTGGAAAAACAAGGATTGATTAAGGATAGTCAACATGGCTTTGTGCGTGGTGGAAGGTTGTTTTTCAGACTGGAGGCCTGTGACCAGTGGAGTTTGTGCTGGGTCCAGTACTTTTCATCATTTATATAAATGATTTGGATGTGAGCGTAACAGCTATAGTTAGTAAGTTTGCAGATGATATCAAAATTGGTGTAGTGGACAGCGAAGAAGGTTATCTCAGATTACAACAGGATCTTGATCAGTTTGGTCAATAGGCTGAGGAGTGGCAGATGGAGTTTAATTTAGATAAATGCGAGGCGCCGCATTTTGGGAAAACAAATCTTAGCAGAACTTATACACTTAATGGTAAGGTGCGAGGTAGTGTTGCTGAAGAGACCTTCACGTGCAGGTTCATAGTTCTTTGAAAGTGGAGTCACAGGTAGATAGGATTGTGAAGAAGGCATTTGGAATACTTTCCTTTATTGGTCAGAGCATTGAGTACATGAGTTGGGAGGTCATGTTGCGGCTGTACAGCACATTGGTTAGGCCACGTTTGGAATATTTCGTGTAATTATGATCTCCTTCCTATCGGAAGGATGTTGTAAAACTGAAAAGGGTTCAGAAAAGATTTACAAGGACGTTGCCAGGGTTGGAGGATTGGAGATATAGGGAAGGGTTGAATAGGCTGGGGCTGTTTTCCCTGGAGCGTTGGAGGCTGAGGGGTGACCTTAAAATCGTGGGGGGGCATGGACAGGATAAATAGGCAAAGTCTTTTCCCTGGGGTCGGGGAGTCCAGAACTAGGGGGCATAGGTTTAAGGTGAGAGGGGAAAGATATAAAAGAGACCTTAGGGGCAATGTTTTCACGCAGAGGGTAGTGTATGTATGAAATGAGCTGCCAGAGGAAGTGGTGAAGGCTGGTAGAACTGCAACATTTAAAAGGCATCTGGATGGGTTTATGAATAGGAAGGGTTTGGAGGGATGTGGGCTAGGTGCTGGCAGGTGGGACTAGATTGGGTTGGGATATCTGGTGAGCATAGACAAGTTGGACTGAAGGGTCTGTTTCCGTGCTGTACATCTTGATGATTCTATAATTGATGTTAGCTAGGAATTTTGTTGGTTTAAATGCAGAAGGTAGGGTGGGGGGAGGGGATAAGGAGGGAACAATAGGTGGAGGTAGAGCCCAAATGAGAAAAAACAGTTGGGCTGACAGAATGGATAATGATCAGCCGAGGAGAATGAATAGCTACTAATGGAGACGGTCAGTGGCTAACAATGGGTTGTGTGTAACAGCAAGATCATGTGATGACAAGGCCCAGTGGGTGGGCACTGGGGTAAGGACATGGGAGAAGGTGCCTCACACCTGAAAACTGTTGAACTCTGTTTTGAGTCCAGAAGGCTGAGGGGTGCCAAGTGGAAAATGAGATGCTGTTCTTCCGGCTTGCACTGAGCTTCACTGGAGCACTGCAACAACCCTGAGACAGAGATGCTGGCCAGGAAAGAAGGTGGTGCATTTTTGCAGTAGGCAACTAGAAGCTCAAGGTCTTTTTTGTAGATAGAGACACCAATCAGTAAGCTCACCTCCAGGTAGGTCAGACATAACTGCGCAGACACAACGTACGACTACATATGCTGGGATGCCCAGGATGTAAAAGAATGATTCCAATGGGAAAATTCAAAATGCTCACAACATAAACAGGCCACTTGACCCAAACAGTCCACATTGGTGGGTTTCAGGTATAGACAGCAGAGATCGAGTGAATCCTTAGAAGAATATAAAGGCAGTAGGAGTATACTTGAGAGAAATCAGAAGGGCAAAAAGGGACCATGAGATAGCTTTGGCAAATAGGGTTAAGGAGAATCCAAAGGGATTCCATAAATACATTAAGGACAAAAGGGTAACTAGGGAGAGAATAGGACACCTCAAAGATTAGAAGGGCAGCCTATGTGTGGAACCGCAGGAGATGGGGCAGATACTAAATGAGTATGTTGCATTAGTATTTACTGTGGAAAAAGCTATAGAACATACAGAATGTGAGGAAATAGATTGAAAAATGTCCATGTTGCAGAGGGTGGTGGTGCTGGATGTCTTAAAATGAACAAAGGTGGATAAATTCCCAGGATCTGATCAAGTGTACCCCAGGACTCTGTGGGAAGCGAGGGAAGTGATTGCTGGGCTCCTTGCTGAGATATTTGTATCATCGATAGTTACAGGTGAGGTGTTGGAAGACTGGAGGTTGGCAAATGTGGTGCCACTGTTTAAGAAGGGCGGTAAAGTCAAGCCAGGGAACTAGAGACCGGTGAGCCTGAGATTGATGGTGGGCAAGTTGTTGGAGGGAATCCTGAGTGACAGGATTTACACATATTTGGAAGAGTAAGAACTGATTAAGGACAGTCAGCATGGCTTTGTGCATGGGAAATCGTGTCTCACAAACTTGATTGAGTTTTTCGAAGAAGTAACAAAGAGGATTGATGAAAGCAGAACGGTGGACATGATCTATATGGACTTCAGTAAGGCATTCGACAAGGTTCCTCATGGGAGACTGATTAGCAAGGTTAGATCTCATGCAATACAGGGAGAACTAGCCATTTGGATAGAAAACTGGCTCAAAGGCATAAGACAGAGGGCAGTCATGGAGGGTTGCCTCTTAGCCTGCAGGCCTGTGACCAGTGATGTGCCACAAGGATTTGTGCTGGGTTCACTACTTTTTGTCATTTATATAAATGATTTGGATGTGAACATAGCAGGTATAGTAAGCTAGTTTGCAGATGACACCAAAATTGGAGATGTAGTGGACAGCGAAGAAGGTTACCTCGGATTACAATGGGATCTTGATTAGATGGGTCAATGGGCCAAGGAGAGGCAGATGGGGTTTAGATAAATGCGAAGTGCTGCATTTTGGAAAAGCAAATCAGAGCAGGACTTAAAGAGTGTTGCTGAACAAAGAGATCTTGGAATGCAGGTTCATAGTTCCTTGAAAGTGGAGCTGCTGATAGATAGGGTAGTGAAGAAGGTATTTAGTATGCTTTCCTTTATTGGTTAGGGCATTAAGCTTGGAGTTGGGAGGTCATGTTGCGGCTATACAGGACATGGGTTAGGCCACTTTCAGAATATTGCATGCAATTCTGGTCTCCTTCCTATCAGAAGGATGTTTTAAAACTTGAAAGGGTTCAGAAAAGATTTACATGAATATTACTAGGGTTGGAGTATTTGAGCTATAGGGAGAGGCTGAACAGGTTGGGGCTGTTTTCCCTGGAGCGTCAGAGGCTGAGAGATGATGTTATAGAGGTTTATAAGATCATAAGGGGCACAGATAGGATAGATAGACTAAGTCTTTTCCCTGGGGGGTGGGCGAGTCTAGAACTAGAGGTCATAGTTTTAGGGTGAGAGGGGAAAGGCATAAAAGGGACCAGAGGGGCAACTTTTTCACATCGAGGGGGAGTGTGTACATGGAATTAGCTGCCAGAGGAAGTGGAAGAGTCTGGTACAATGACAACATTTAAAAGGCATCTGGATGGGTATATCAATAGATTTGGAGGGATATGGGCCAAGTGCTGGCAAATGGGATTAGATTAGGTTAGGATATCTGGTCGATATGGATATGTTGGACTGAAGAGATGTACAGCACAGAAACGAAGTCTAAGATTCTATGACTCTATGGTGCTCCAGATCAGCAAAGGAGTTCCATTCTCTGCCTTCAGAAACAACAGTGTCAAATCCCAACCATTAAGCCATATCATGTCTAACATATGAGGAAAGGTAGTAGTCCAGGCTATAGTCCAGGTATCTCTCATTGGCACTTCACACACTATTTCTAAACTTGAGGGGAATTGTTCCCAAAATGCATCCGATTCAGTTAAGACTCAATTTTATAACATATCTTAAATAATGCTTGAAAAGGGACTGAAATGAATGACAATGACATAGCATGCATTTAAATATTCCAATTGAATATTCGTTCAAAATCCACTTTCAAAGATCAAACACCTTCAGGTTAGAGAGCTTTTCCTCGTAGTGATTTGTTGACCTTCGACATCTTTCTCCTCACAACTTCCGATATCTCATATTTATTTATTTAATACTCAGGGGGCAAGTGTGCCTAGCAGTTGTGATCACCGTCAGATCGCCTCTCAGCTCCTTTCACGTTAACCTGTCTCGGAGCTCCACACGTCTAGCTCTCACATCAGATTTGAGCCTCTAAGGAATGTAGCATCCACCTGATCCTTCCAGCACAGCGCTTATAGCAGTCAGCGGTTTAAAAACCCCAAAGACACTTGAACATGTCGGCAGAACATAAGAGTGTAAAGGCAAGTGCCTTGAAAGTGGAGTTGCAGGTAGACAGGATAGTAAAGGCATTTGGTACGCTTTCTTTTATTGGTCAGAGTATTGAATACATGAGTTCGGAGGTCATGTTGCAACTGTACAGGACATAGGCCACTGTTGGAATATTGCATGCAATTCTGGTCTCCTTCCTATCGGAAAGATGTTGTGAAACTTGAAAGGGTTTAGAAAGGATTGACAAGGATGTTGCCAGGGTTGGAGGATTTGAGGTAAAGGGAGAGGCTGAACAGGCTGGAGCTGTTTACTCTGGAGCTTCGGAGGCTGAGGGGTGAACTTACAGAGGTTTATAAAATCACAAGGGGCACAGATATTATAAATAGAACAAAGTTTTTTTTCCCCCTGGAGCTTTGGGGGGGGGGGGGGGGGGGAAGGTGGGGGGGGTGGGGGGGGTGGGGGTGGCAAGGAAGGAGTCCAGAACTAGAGGGCATAGGTTTAGGGTGAGAGGAGAAAGATATAAAAGAGACCTAAAGAGACTTTTTCACGCAGAAATTGGTACATGTATGGAATGAGCTGCCAAAGGAAGTGGTGGAGGCTGGTACAATTGCAGCATTTAAAAGGCATCTGGATGGGTATATGAATAGGAAGGGTCTGGAGGGATATGGGCTGGGTGCTGGCAGGTGGGACTAGATTGGGTTGGGATATCTGGTCAGCATGGACTAGGTGGACCGATGGGTTTGTTTCTGTTCTGTACATCTCTATGACTGAGGGTGGGATGGGGTATCAGGTCAGTAAGGGAGGGCAAAGTACGTAGACGAGGGGGCTAGATGGCAATTGTGTGGGTTAGGGCAGAGGGTGTCAGATGGATGGAGGAGGAGGGTGGTGGCTATGTGGCTGGGCGCATGATGAGGTAGCTTGGCAGGTGAATGAGTGAGGGGCAAGAGCAGTAGATGAGTGAATGATGCTGTAAGGTGGTAGGTACATAGGTGAGGGTTAGAGTGCTGGAAGGGTGAGGGATTAGGGTGGCAGCAGGTGGGCAAGGTGGTAGCCTGTTTAACAAGTGGGTGAGGTGGTTTGTTACAAGGTGGGAAGGGTGCCAGGTGGGTAAAAGTGAAGACTGGCAGCAAAGTGGGCAAGGGATGAGTCAGGGAGCAGAAAAGTTGTGGTCAGGTGTCATGAGGGTGATCGAGTGTCAGGAAGTGGTTGGAGGGACAGTGTGTGGAGAATGGATTAGTTCTATAATTAACCAGAAGTTGGCACAGGTTTTAATTCTGTTAACCTTTGCTGGTTATCTAGGCAGTGTATATTTGGTACATCTGTCCAAGGGATTTGTACTAATTTTACTCGTGTCCTGGTCAATATTTTACTTGCAACCAGATCCAAAATAGATCATCCAGTCATTGTCACATGATTGTTTGGGGCACTTTGATGTGTGCACAATGGCTTCTACGTTTCCTATATTTTAACAGTGACTACAATTCAAAAATACTGTACTTCATTAACTTTCATGAAGAACCTTGGAGTATTATTTAAAAACAGAGATCGACCTCAAAATTCTTCGCTGCAGAAGGACCTAGGAGCTCCTTTGCAGGACTCAAGTTAGTACACACATACAAGTGACTAACATTTAATGGATGCGATCTGTTATTGTAAAAGGAACTGAACATAAAGGGAAGCTATGAATGCTATGCTTCAATTAAACACGGCCTTGGTGAATGCACATCTTGCGCCCTGTGCAATTGTGACCTCCTTATTTAATGAAGGATCTAAATGTGATTGGAGTAGGCTTAGAGCAGGCTGACTAGACTAACGCCTGGAATGAGCTGTTTGCTTTAACAGGAAGAATTGCACAAGCTGATCGTGTTTTCACTGGTGAATAGAAGAGTGAGGGCAGACTTGAATCAAGTGTCTAAGTGAATCAAGTGAATCAATGGTCTTGAGAAGGTGGTCATGGAAAAGAGGTTTCCTTGTGTGGGAGAATTCAGAATGGGAGGGACACAGGTTTCAAATTAGGGGTCACCCTTCCAGCACTGAGATGACAGCATTTTATTGTTCTATCTGATGTTGAAAGACTTTGGAACTCGCTACTTCAGTAGACAGTGGAGGTGGAGTCATAGAACAACTTTGAGGTGGAATTTGAGGAACTTTTTCTTGGACAAAGGAATCTTAGGTTCTCAGGGATAGACAGGAGCATGAAATGTGGAACATAAACAGATCAGCCACGAAATCAATTAAGTGGTAGGGCTGAATGTCTGTTCTTAATTTTGATGATAGCATGCATTTTGAGGCCTGTACAGCTCTTTGGGACATTCTCTGGTCAGGAAAGGCGCTATAAAAATGCAAGTTCTGTGTCGGATTGATTGATTTCCATTCTCATTTTCCCCAGGTAGCTGCTCGTTCAGATCTTGCAGAGCAGTTCTGTCAGTCACAAACCACAAAAATGTCTTGTTGTCCCTCTCCATGTCACAGGGGTATAATTCCTACGATAACAAAGGCAGCTCTGGTTTCACACACACACACATGCACGATGTTGGTGCAGTAATTCAAGCAGGGTACTTAGAAGCACAAACTAGCTGAGAGGATAACAAGATCACTTTGCCACAGCATCAACAGATGTGACAGTAGCCATCAAGTAAATCACAAAACCGCTCGACACACGGATAACTGACATGACAGACGATATACTAGTTGCGGGTTTCAGCCCAGGAGGCATCAGATGTGATGAGATTTGGCATGCTCAGGACTCAAAACACAAGTGGGTTTCAGAACATGACTTCTCAGAGAAATTTGACTTGAGCAGTTGTCCAAAAGAGCCTCTATCACCAGGGCCATTGTATACTCCATTCTACTGAAGACCAAATTTCTGCCCCCGTACCTGGTTTGTGCCTGTCACCCATATTGCCAGTGCATGCTCAGTATCCACTGGAGTTTCTAAGGCTGGAAATCATGGGATGTCCTAACCCACCAGAGCCGCAACCAAGCAAAGCCAAAGCAAAAGAAAAGAAACTGATAGATTGTCCAATTATATAGCATCTTTCATGACCTAACGACATCCCAAAACGCTTTCTGACCCTGAAGCATTCTTCTTTCACCCATAAAGAAAATTTGGACAAATTCATGCCAGTTCCAATAAGGTAGTTTCCTGAATTGCTCTCACTTGTAGAGAGGGCTACAGTCAAGCAGAGGGAAGGCTCAGTGTAACAGCCCTACCACATGTGAGGAGACAAAGGTAACAAGTGAAAACACAACTTGCTGGAATGTGCTGCAGCATCGAATTGTTGGAAGGTTACAATGCGCAGCTTTTGACCCATCACGCTTGTGGCAGCTCTCCAAGACGTCTGGATGACACTGCAATAAACCAATTCCCCTAAACACTTCTTGTTACTTAATTGCTAGAAAACTGTGTAAATATTTAAATACACATTTGTCACCTTACCTTGCCAACTCCGATCAAATGGACCATTCATCTCCGAGGAATCACACTTGGGCAAAATGGCTGATGCAATCGTTTGCATAACAGCGAAAGAATAGAATTGCAATGCGAGTTATTAAGCCGGAAGATTGCTTGGGTGTGCCAAGTTGACAGGTGCTAAATAAATGCACATCTGTTTCTCTTTTCCTCGAACTATTTTCCACAGGCAGGGCCCCAGTCTTGACTTCATGATCACGCTCTTCCACTGTCCCACCAGCTCACTATGGTGCTCTGATTTTTACAAGCAAAACGGAGTTGGACTTTCTTCATCCTGGGCAATTGCTCGGACCACAGCCCTCGACTTGGGAGACCAGGTACAAATGTACACAACAGCCTGTCCCCAAAACAGCTTCGCCATGCCTCTCACTTGCTTCCAGTTGCCGGTTTTATTTGGTTCAATTGAAATAGCCGATTAAATCACTAACCCCGCATCAAGAGACACACTGAACAACTCAGACAAACCAGGAGCTTGTTTTACCTTAACATCGCACATGGCCATCCAGCAGAAAACTTTCTCTGGCGATATTGGGCTTTTTATACCAAATACAGCTTTTGATGAATGACAGCCCCCATGACAGGGGTCAAAATAATTTGCCTTTCCATTGAGATTTTCGAGGGATAATTTGCCTTTTTTTTTTGCCGCTGAGCTGAAAATGTGCTGCTGGAAAAGTGCAGCAGGTCAGGCAGCATCCAAGGAACAGGAGAATCAACGTTTTGGGCATAAGCCCTTCTTCAGGAATGAGGAAAGTGTGTGACAGGAAATGACACACTTTCCTCATTCCTGAAGAAGGGCTTATGCCTGAAACGTCGAATCTCCTTTCCTTGAATGCTGCCTGACCTGCTGCGCTTTTCCAGCAACACATTTTCAGCTCTGATCTCCAGCATCTGCAGACCTCACTTTCTCCTTTTTTTTTTGCCATCCAGCTTTGGTTTTTAGGGACACTTCTCGCTAACTTATTTATTAGACAATGGCAACAAGTGGTAACAATACATCATACCTCTGGGTTGGCACAAGGAGCATTTGGACTCACGTGTAAACAGAATTAATACCAAATTTTAAGTTTAAAGCCACAATCCACAGCACAACATCGATTTCCTATGCAGGATAATATTCAAAAGGTACAAAACAACAGGTGTAAGTTCATCAAAGTTTCTTTTCAGAATGGCCCAGTGTCTGAGCAGCACGCACTTCTACCCTTGGAAAGCCATCACCCTGAATACATCTTCTGCACAGCGATGAGGTCACAGCTCATGCGCTCCCCCCATCATGTGCAAAACTGAATCAGATTAACCAGTTAGTTGCAATTCTATTGTTTGTATCTTGGTACTTGAACTCGGATTGAAGTTTGACAACAGGATCAATTACACATCCCCCTTCCCACCTTTCCCAATTTTAGTAGCTCCTGAAGTTAGCTGCCTGAAAACTAAAAAGGTGCCATATTCATATGCAAGGGATTCATTATCTTGATGATGTGAACTTTTCTTGGATCCAAAGGTAGCTGAATATTGCTCTGTTTTCAGGTCTAAGATGGTGTTCTCTTCTTTCTCTAACCTCCTCATCACACCTTCTTGTCCCACCCGTTCTGATAGCTACCTTCACCACCCCCTCACCTTATACAACCTTCTCTCCCTACCCACCCCTCCTTGCAGCCATTGCCTGGCCTCCACTGGCTAACTGCCATCACCAGGGATCCAGAAGGTGCAATCCCAGATCTGGGAAAATGTTCTTCTGGCCTTGCTGGAGGCTACCCTGACAAAGCTTCCCAATGTTGGCTCTCAGTGACCCCGACCACCACCCTCTGCTCAATCCACAACAGCACCCTCTCACCCTCAACTTCTCCCTTCTCCCCCACTGCCATGTCTTTCCTGGTGATTCCCTTGATGTCAGCATTGGCTGCTCTCTGCTCTTCCATCCAAAGATGTGCAAGTTAGGTGGGTTGCCATGCTATGTTGCCCACAGGGTCCAGGGATACACAGCTTAGGTGCATTAGCCACAGGAAATGAAGGGTTTACACAGATAGGGTAGGGGGATGGGTCTGGGTCAGATGCTCTTAAGAGGGTCAGTGTGGACTTGTCGGGCCAAATGGCCTGTTTCCACCCTGTGGGCATTCTACGATCCCATTTATAAGCCAATCAGCTGAAAGCACTGGAGAGGACTGGCCCTTGGGGGGAGCTGGTCCTTGTTATGTATTATTAGGGGACTGACTTTCCTCTCACAGTACAGCCCCATTGGCGGAATTGTCCTCGATGATTTGGCAGTTTTCGGGGGCAGATTATCAATGTATTTTGAGCAGCTTACTCCACTCCAACAGCCTGCAGGCATTCAGGCCTGGAGTCAGGTACAGCAGTGATCACACTGCGAACATGGTGCTGTAGTTGAAATGATACCCTCTTTGAATTAAGTATTTCTGTTTTTTTTTAATCACATGGCACACCCATTTATAACGCAGCTCAACAGTGACCATCATCGATGTCAAGAAGTTGCCGGGGGGAATGCAGCAAGGAACTCAACTCTCTGCTTCCTGTAATGGTTCTGCAGCAGAAGCGAATCAAAGGTGATAATTGCAGTGGGAGTTCAGGGAGGTTTAATTGCAGGCACACTGCCATTCCCAGGAGAAAAGGCACACCTTTGTTTTTGTGTGCGGTCTTTCTTCAAGAACGAGGAGCTCAAGATGCAGATCTTCTGCACATTACAGTGACCGCGTCGCTGGAGTAAAACCTCCAGGAGTGTGGGGTGTGGGGATACTCGCTCACGCAGCACTCCATGTCCACACGCAAGGTCCCACATGTTCAGGGGTTGTGTGGACCAAGGCAAGCCTTGAGCTTCAATGTTCAGAGGGGTGGCTCAGTGGTTAGTGCTGCCGCCTCACAGCGCCAGGGACCCAGGTTCGATTCCACCCTCTGGCTACTGTCCATGTGGAGTTTGCACAATGTCCCTGTGTCTGCAAGGGTTTCCTCCAGGTGCTCCACTT
The DNA here is from genome assembly GCF_020745735.1 of Hemiscyllium ocellatum. Classification (NCBI taxonomy): domain Eukaryota; kingdom Metazoa; phylum Chordata; class Chondrichthyes; order Orectolobiformes; family Hemiscylliidae; genus Hemiscyllium; species Hemiscyllium ocellatum. The sequence continues at coordinate 61,176,107 of NC_083419.1, forward strand.
TCCTCCCACAGTCCAGAGATGAGCAGGGTTAGGTGGCTTAGCCATGCTACATTGTCCATTGTGTTCAAGGATGTGGGGGTTAGGTGGTTAAAAACAAAACCACGTGAGGTCCCAGGGATGGGATGGAGCGTTCTTTGGAGAGTCAGTGCAGACTAGATGGGCTGAATGGCATCTTCCTGCACAGTACAGGTTCTATGATTTAATAGCTCTCTTGCACTGGCTAATGTCACTGCTTTCTATCATCCCTCGTGCATCTCTGCCTTCACTCTCCCTTAGCTCAGGATGAAATGAACGGTTTTGCTCAGCCCATGACAGATACGGAAACGGATTCATTCCTCTCACTTAGTCTGCTGTCAGCTCCTCGTGTACCTTTTCCAACTTCCATAATTTTTCTCTTAAAATTTAAAACATAAATGCCACATTTTGTTCCTAATGCACCTATCAACTGGCTCTTCCTCCATTTTAAATGCAGGTTCTGTTGTGTTTGATTTTTCCTACCTATTGTCCATAAGGTGGAGAAGGAGAATTGGGCCATTTGGCCCATCAGTGAGATCCTGTTTATTATGATGATCCTCAACTTCACTTTGCTGTCTTTTCTCCACAATCATTGATCACCTGATTTTTTAAGAAAGCTATGTATCTCTACAGCCGATTGCTGTCAATAATTCCACACATTACCTACCCTAAAAGAAAATATTCTTATCTTGGTCTTAAGTGGGGGGACAGAGAGGATGGGAGAGAGAGACAGAAAATACAAGAGTGAGAGAAAACAAGAAAGAGAATGAGACAGAAAACAAGAGAGAATGAGAACGAGACCGAGAGAGCGAGAGAGAGAGAGAGAGAACACGAGAAACAGAGAGAGAGAACGTGAAAGAGAGAATGTGAGAGAGAGAGAGAGAGAGAGAGAGGAGAGAATGTGAGAGAGAGAACGTGAGAGAGAGAGAGAACGTGAGAGAGAGAGAGAACGTGTGAGAGAGAGAGAGAGAGAGAGAACATGAGAGAGAGAGAGAGAGAACGTGAGAGAGAGAGAGAGAGAGAACGTGAGAGAGAACGTGAGAGCGCGCAGAATCAACAAGAATTGGCAACAATACAAACTGATAGGAGCATAGAATTATAGAATCTCTACAGTGTGGAAGCAGGCCATTCAGCCCAGAGTTTACACCAACCCTCTGAAGATCATCCCACCCACATCCAACCCCCCTCCCCAGCTTATCCCTGTAACACTGCATTTTCCATGCTAATCCATAGAATCATAAAATCTAAGTCCAGAAATGTGCAGAACAGATGGATTGGCCATGGGAATGCAGGAATAGGGTAGGGGGGGAGTGAGAGTCTGGGTGGGATGTTCTTTGGAGGATCGGCATGAACCCAACGGGCCAAATGGCCTGCTTCCACTCTGTAGGGATTCTATGATAAACATGAACAGTTCTTGACTGCAGTACTGCATCATACCGGGTCAGGTTCCAGACTGTTAGTATCTCTGAGTCCCATCCTTTTCATGTCAGCCCGGGCTCCCTGTTTGGGGATGTTAATCTGGTCCAAATCAGGGAACCTACTCTGAGGCCCGTCTGGCTGAACCTAATACTACTACTGCAATTACTGTCAAGTGAAGTTGGATAAAAACAGCAGATTTCTACCTGCAGTCTGGACACCATTGAAAATCGCTGAGGTCCAGTCCATGCTGATGGAGAAAAGGAGAGAACTACAGCAGAAATGGTACGATAAAAAGATCTGGAAAATAGTGAGAGGATTTGTTGGATTCATTAACTATCGAACAGTCATCATCAGAGTAAGGATCACTCTGTAAGCTTACTGCTAAGGATGAGCAAAAGGGTCAGGACACAGAGCAAGCCGCAGCTTTCACTTAAATCAAAGAAAAACTAGTAACAACATCTCAATGTGATCAGTAAGTCATTAAACTCAGCAAAGACAGTGAATCTGACAGATCAGTGTCTGACTCTGATCAAGCACACATCCCAGGACCAAAGAGAACAGACAAGCAGACATCTCATGGCCATGTCATTAAAAAATTGTAACATTTTAGAAATAAGGGATGAAATACAGAGACAGATGAAAGCAGGGCTAATTAGAAGTGTCACAGTTTTTGCTCATAAACGGCAAATTTTCTTTGTTGATCATGCCTATTGTGTTACTTATAACTGCAAATGAGAGAGCAAGCAATCTTCTTTCATAAAAGGCATGATTGCATTTGTACATCACGTACTGTCGAGCTTGTCCTTTCTCCATATGCTATTAAGCTGCAACTTGCTTTCGCTTTTACTCTGCAGCAGACACTGCTTAGATTTCTGGAAACGGGTACTTTGAGGAGGAGAATGGGCAGTTTCAGTGAGAGGCATGAAAGGAGGTGCGAGTGATAAGCGGACATCTGACAGCACAGGACACAAGTGAGCAAAGGCTAGCAAAAAAACTCAAAGGAGAGATCTGACCGAGTGCGAGAGAGCCAAGAGCAGAAATGAGACCTAAACATACAATGAGAAAGGACATGAGGTTGAAGAGCACTAAGACAAGGTTAAACAGTAGACAGAACAGTTAAGAAACTAAGTAAAGAAAGGGCAAAATAAATC